>NC_084822.1:55026832-55626832 GCF_958449725.1 Rosa rugosa | reverse complement strand
TTTATTCCAAATGATCGAATAGTGGCGTAGCCCGAATTTGTAATAAGAGGAGTCAAAAATATAATTTCAACACCAAATCCCACATGAGCAGCGAAACGAAGTCCATGAAGCAAAGCAAGAGCCTCAACTGATCTTGGAGATAAATAACCAATCTGGGGGACTGCCATGGCCCCTTTTAAGTCTCCAAAATGTTCCCTGAACACCACCCCCAAACCACAAATACCATTACTTGGATCCAATGCACCATCGAAATTCATCTTCAAATTCCCCAATTGTGGTGGGCTCCAAACTACTGGTAGTTGCTGCGTCACTATCTTCTGGTCCCTTTTAACTTGACATGCTATGAATTCATTCTGCCACTCCCCAGCACTATGAAAAATATCCACCGGTTTAAGACTGTTTTCCCCATGCCTGTTAAGGGCACAATTAGCTTTTCAGTTAGTCTATAATTAGTTAGTTAATCAGGGTATTATGCATGTTAATCTGTCTAGTGTCCTACAGCTATCAGACACGTGGCTTGCATCTGTGCAATCCCACATAGTATAAGTTCTACTGCTGCTACTCTTTCTCGATGTATCAGAGCCTATAGTTTACAATACAAGTCCTTTATCTCTCAATTTTCTGGTTTTTCTTGCTTTTCTTCTTCAATCTTTCATGGCATCAAGAGCCAGGTTCGATCGGGATTGATGACTCAAGCTCGGTGTTCTTGCTGTTCCTCCTGTTGCTTATACTTGATTTAGTAAGAAAATTCATATACAGTGGATTGATTCGTTTTCAGATAAGTTTACTACTCGAAGATCGATCTAATTTTCTTGTCCAAGATTCTGAGAATTTGTTGATGATTCATAGCATTGAAGTTTCAGATTTGTGTTTAGGATACTCGATTACTACTCATACAAGAAAATCATACATGCTGTTGAAGATTCTGTGCTAGATGCAAATTGAAACCCTAATTTTTTGATTCGTGAAGATACTAGCCTGGGATAATAGATCTGTGAAGATCCTTTGTTTTACTACATTGAAATTTTAGATTCGTTCATCAATCTGTGAAGGAAAAGTTCATATTGTTTGCCATGGCTGCTTCTAGTTCAACTACTTCTACTACTCATATCACTGTGAAAAATGGACATTCTGGAACTTTGGGAATACATCAAGTACCTTCCTTTATTTTGTATTGAAGTTTTGGCTACTGTGACGAGTTGAAATCTGCATCTTAAAGTTCTTGTCATTGGGTACTAATCATCTACTAGTTCAATATGGACTTAAGCAATTGTCTACTGTCCAATTTCTGCAATCTGATTCCAGTCCGCTTAGACGACTCTAACTATGTTACATGGAAGTTTTTGTTGGAGACAATGTTAAAAGGTTGTGGCCTAATGAAGTATATAGATGGTTCGTTCCCTTGTCCTTCACAATGCACGATCACAGAAGAAAAAGAAGGCACATCTGAAACAACACTAGAGTACAGTATTTGGAAGCAAAACGATTATGCTATTATGACTCTTCTTGCTGCTACTCTATCTAGTGATGTCCTCTCTTTTGTTGTTGGAAGTAACACTTCTAGAGAACTTTGGTGTTTGCTCAAGGAGAGGTATGCTTCTACTTCATGGTTTAACAAAGAGCAATTAAAGACCAACTTTTACAAACTTCAAAAAGGTTCAGATTCTATTGACAAGTACTTGGATCGGGTGAAGTTAGCTTGTGATCAGTTGGCTAATGTAGGGATTCGTATGACTGATGAAGACATAATTGTCTCTGTTCTTCTTGGTTTGCCATCAGACTATACTACTATGAAGACTATAATCAGGGCCAAGCATAACCCCATTTCAATACAAGAGCTAAGGTCCCTTTTGCTTATTGCTGAAGCTGAAATTGAAGAAGCTAACAAGTTTTCTTTGCTTTCCAAGACTGGAATTGTGGCACATGGTGATAGTTTCAGAAGGTATGCCCCTGCAAGGTATGCCCCTGCACCAACTCATGCTACAAATGCTAAATGTGATACTAATGCTATGATGCCTACAAGTAGTGTTGCCTCTTCTATTGGATATGTCACTGCATGTACTCCTAAAATGGATTTGATATATGCTGCAAATACTGTGCTTAAAAATGAGTCCCAAGGAGGCTTTGTACAGCAATTATCTAGCCCCTCAGAATCCTTTGCTTCCCCTACAACCACACAATATGGCTCTGTCACTTCACAAAACACTATGAATACAAGCACTTGCTTTGCTATACCACCCACATTAGCTACCTCACCAACTTCATTCCAACACAACTTCATTCCATCTAATGGTAACTATCAGTCGATATCATCTATGGGAAACAATGGATTCATGATGAGCAAAAATATGAGAAATGAAGGTAGTTACAGTGCAATGCCATCTCTGTTTGGTGTCTCTCATCGGACATCTGGATTTATTGCTCAACATGGTTCCAACATGTCTGTGCCATTCAGTCATCAACAGCAGCAAAATGCATCTACTACGAATAACTGCAACTACAACAGTACTCCACACCAGAATGCAACTTTATCTCAGCAAAATTTCTCTCCACAAACTGTTCAGCATGGTTCTTTAAACAATGGTTATGAAAATGGCTTCAACAATTCTTTTGCAAGCGGTGGCTACTTACATGACAGTGCTTCATATCCAAACTTGCCAAACAACAAGGATACCAACAACCACAACAACAGGTCCAGTAATATTATTGCAAATCCAAGAACCACAGGGAATTTCAGCGATGTCATAGTGTGCCAATGCTGTGAAAAACAAGGCCATGGTGCATGGAAGTGCTTTCAGAAAAACTCTCAACCTCAGAATAGTGCATCATGCTCAACCATTGTGTGCCAAATTTGTAAGAGACTTGGTCATAGTACCAAAACCTGCAGATATAGACAACAATCAAGGAACAACTCTCCTCAACCCATGGCTGCTTCTTTCTTCACTCAACCCAAGTCAGTTTGTATTGCTGCCCAGCCAAGTCCATCTACTTCCATGCCCCTCATTCCTCCTGGCTGAAACATACATCTGATCTAATAACTTGCAGATTTATCCACCAAGGGTTTATGCTCATCTCAACACTTGTATCTGTGTGCTTACTTGATGTCAAGGCTCCCATCTAGCTGAGGAGGGGTGTTAACTCAACTGATATCTTCACCAAAGGCATGCTCTCTTCTGCAGCTTGCAGCTTGTATCTTGTATTCAATCTTCAAGCTGAGGAGGGGTGTTAAGGGCACAATTAGCTTTTCAGTTAGTCTATAATTAGTTAGTTAATCAGGGTATTATGCATGTTAATCTGTCTAGTGTCCTACAACTATCAGACACGTGGCTTGCATCTGTGCAATCCCACATAGTATAAGTTCTACTGCTGCTACTCTTTCTCGATGTATCAGAGCCTATAGTTTACAATACAAGTCCTTTATCTCTCAATTTTCTGGTTTTTCTTGCTTTTCTTCTTCAATCTTTCAATGCCTACAGAGATTTCTATTCCTCCACAGCCACCATGCCAAAAAACTAAACTTTTCTAAGTCATCCCCCACTGCAATAGTACTGACATGTAAAAACAAATCATGAAAAGAAGGTTCCCTCCATGTTTTGCACACGTCACTTAGAAAAGACAGCTTCCACACTTTTTTTTGCAAGAGGAGAATCCCATAAAATATGAATAACTGATTCAATTGGATTACCACATTGCCAACAAGAAGACTCAGTCATTATTTTCCTTCTTACCAAGTTCTGCGCACAAGGAAGAAAGTTGTTAATAGTTCTGCACAGGAAAACCTTCACCTTATGCGGTACTTTCAGACTCCAGACCTTACGCCAAGCCTCCATATTTGAACCATAACTTAAACTGGTAGTAGCAACTTTTCTCTCTTGCAGGCTTCTAGCTACCCAATAACCGATTTGACACTGAACACACCATTCTTGGTATGATGCCAGACAAGCTTATCCGGCGTAGACCGTGTTTGAGCCCAAAAGTAATTTTGGCAAGATCCTTTAGTGGATTTAGAGCAGCGGGCCGATACCTGCGGCCCAAAAATAAGCCTACTTGAGTTTGGGGTACAGCTTCGCCCATTCCGTAAGGAAAACGAGTCCTAATTGGAGTCAAGTAGCAGAGATTGAATAGGAAACTTCAATCAATAATCCTTCTATAGCAAGAAATAGTCGAAACCCTAGGTATAAATACTAGGTTTCAAGGACGAATCAATGACCTCTCTCAAATCAATCAATCTTACCGATTACAAAGCCTCCCCCGGAGCAAACCTTCAACCTTGTTGAAACCCGGTGACCGCGCGCCAGTCCTAGTCTCTCCAAGAGCCGACTGCCAGTACCACTGCCACCGATACTACCAGCGAAGAAAGGGTAACGCCCTCGCAACCCAGCGAAGCTAAAGTCACGCTTTAGCAAACCCTGTGCTTTCTCCAAACTTCCCAATAATTGCTCTGCTCAACCTAGAACGTTGAGTATCGATTCGGTGACGCGAAGAGATCATACCCAAAGTCCTTATCCGTAAGGCAAGAAGTCATTTCCCGGAAGGCATAGAGAAGGACCTTGTGGCGAGGTTGGTGCTCTCCTCGTCCATAACGCTTGAAGAAGAAGTCAGGTCAAGGGACTCCCCCGACGACTGCACCCCACGGTGCTGGCACGCCTGCGCACACGCTCAAAAGAGACAGTTTGCAAGCCAACTGGTTTTGGAGCCAAACATTTTAGCACGCCCAGTGGGACCCAATAGTGTCTCTTCGTGAACGTAGCCATTGGGAAGTCAAGCGAAAACCCTTACCAAAAGGTTCACGCTAACTGCTCAAAGCATAAGACCTCCAGTTACAAACCGCATTCTCGCGCGGACTGTCGTGGTCTTTCTGAAGAAAAAGTGACTCAAAGATTTTCTCGTCATTCCCAATCATCCGATATGTCAACTGAACAGGGAGAGAATCACCCGACCGCTACTGAGGGTCAGACTGTCACTACTAATCAGGCCAGCGAGCCTGTTAACATTACCGCTGTCTCTAATACTACGGAAAGTGGAGAAAGAGAGGCTTTCATTGCAAAGCCTATTCCAGAAGGAGCGACCTTTGAGGTAAGGTTCGCGATCATCATGGAGAATATTGAGAATCATCGTAAGAAGATAGCTGCTGATTTTGAAAAGGAAACTGCGAAAACAGACCAGCTCATACGCGAACTAGACTAGCGCATTGCCCAGCGTGCAGAGGATACTAAGCAACAAATCGCACAATCAGAGATTGCAGTAAGGGCTCATGCCACAAGTATCGCTAATGAGCAGAATCAGCAGCAGAAAAGGATTATGGAGGCTATCGCGAGCCAAACCAAGCAGACTGCGTCAGATATGGCTAGTCTTCGCAAGGATGGTGCTAGCCTTGCAACAGAGGTCGCCATGCAGAGAGCCGAGTTGAACCAGGCCAAAGAAGTATTGAACAAGGCTCTAGGCGATCCCAACGCCATCCTCGGCTCACTTGGCCAGCCCTTTGGCTCTGGGAAATATGTACCACCAAACGCTCGCGAGAGAACTAGCAGCAGTACGACCACACCTCCTACAGCGGCTGTTACCTTATCAACCAAAAATAAGGAGAAAGCTCTGGTGATTGGTGGGAACAAGGCTACTCCACCGACCTCGCAAAAGGATAAGACCCAGAAGACCGGTGATGGTACTCCAGCCGATCCTGTGGTGTTTACTCAGAACGACAGCGACGGGGCGGAGAATGTCTATCATGAGCTACCAGACAACTACTACGGCATTGACCAGACAGGCAACCCCGTCAAGATAACGGTATTGGTAAAGGATATACCTGTACCAGCGGTGACTCTTCAACAGTCTGCTAATCCCCAAACTATTTGTCTGGGGGAACGAACAACGACTGCTAGCCAAGCCATACCTGTGCAGGCTGCTCGCCAGACGGCGGCGAACCCCCTCCTCCTGGCCCAGAATATGTAAGACGTGAAGAGGTAGAGGAGATGATCAGGCTAGCTAACCCTAGGGCCCAAATGGATGGGGTCTATGAGGGACCTTTCCCGCCGCATATAATGCTCGCGCCATTTCCCAGGGGTTATAAAAATATCATATTTTCTACTTTTTCAAGGGAAGACACCGAGAATGCGGCAACTCACCTGGCCAGGTTCAGGGTGCAATGCGGCCAGTACTAGAATGATGACATCCTCAAGTGTAGGATCTTTGGCACTTCTCTTTCGGGAGCTGCCTTTAGATGGTTTTCCAAACTCCGACCAGGAACAGTGGCAGATTGGCCCGCAAAGGAAAAGCTCTTTCGAGAAACTTTTGGAGCCATTGAGCCTGAGCTTGACTTGGCTTCTCTCACTCAGATGGCCCAGCAGCCTACTGAGTCCGCCGTTGCATACCTTCAACGCTTCCAGATTCAGAAGGCCAAACTGAGCGTGATTCTGCCTAAGAAAGAGTTGGTCAAGCTGGCAATCAAGGGCTTAGAGCCTCGCCAGCGAAAGAAGCAACATGGCAGCATGATCCAGTCAATGGGAGAGCTTATCACAGAAGTGGGCAGCTTTGAGCATCTTCTCAGAGAAACTGACGCAAGGAAGAATGCGTCCAAAGGGACATATGTGCTAGGAAAACATCGCACCGTTGCAGCCCTGAACTACCAGCCAAGTACTTATGACCCTTGCTACCATCATCATGCTGAAGAGGTGGTTCAGGAGGAAGAGGAGGAAGAGGAGAATGATATCGCTGCTTATGAACTGACATGAAGGAAGAATCCAGCCTTGAAACAATTGAAAATTTCCAAGGAACCTGTCAAGCTCAAATCAATGGCCTTTACTAAACCTGAATTCGCGACATACACATATGATGCCAATACGGCACACGAAATTCTGGATGAAATGATTGCAGCGAAGATGGTGAAGACAGACTTTGGACTTTTTCCTCGACCGGACCACCTGAAAGGGAAGAAGTACTGTAAATTCCACAACTTGTGGAATCATAATACAGTTGACTGTGTGAAGCTCAAGGACCAGATTCAGGTATGGCTCAATAATGGCAGCTTACAGGTGGAAGCTCCGGCGACCGCAGCGGCATTAGTAGACCTGAACCCTTTTCCTGACACTGGGATCAATATGGTTGACGTGAACTGGGCAAGGCAGAATCAGAGGAAACCAACCTTGGATTTGAACACAAAGGGTGGGAGAAGAAAAGTCTGACGAGGATAAGACCCTTACAAAGAAGAAAGCTAAACCAGTTGGTCAAGCCTCATCCGTGGTCCTATGCTCGCGATGTAAAGAAGACTGTGGCATCCAAGTGTCACATGAAGAGGTCGAGCAGACATTTCGTTTTGGCTCTCTCCCGCCCATCAAGTGGGCCTCGCCATCGAGAAACTATCAACCTTCTAGCCCGAGAGAAAAAGATAAAATGGAGTCAACATCATCCCCAAAGGACTCCAATTTGTTCAAGAAGCTGAGAGCGGCCGCGGTTGATCGGAAACAAGATCGAGGAGAAAGCTACGAGCAAGCATAAAGATATTCTGACCAAGCCCTATATCCCTCCTGCTTCAGTCGCCACCATCAAGGAAGGCAAGTGGTACACAAGGAAAAAGGGGAAGGCAGTGGAAATAAGTCCTTCCAAGAAGAGGAAACTACAGCGCAGGTTTGGGGAAGCCAAGCGCGCGCTAGAGGCTCTGGACCAGGGTCTGATCAAGCCTTCGCAATTGGTCAAATCACCTGAGCAGTATCAGAAGGAGATGGAGGCACTAGCTGCTAAGCCATTAGTGACTCCCCGCAGCTTCCAAAAGCAAGCGAACTCAGCAACAGGGGCATCTAAGCCCAGTGTTTTTTGCACGATCACTGAAGAAAGAACACCTCCGCCAGCTCGAAAGGAGAGTTCACCGACTAGGCGACCACATGTCAGGCGCAGGTTGTTTCGCGAAGACCCAGAAGCTAAATCCTCAGTTTTTTAGAGACTGGGGGGGGGCAAGGACAAGACTACCGATACTTTACAGTGGAGACCTAAAAAGATCCAGAGTGTAGTAGTCGCCTCCCCAGAGGTGAACATAGCAAGGGAACCGAAGTCAAACTCCCCTAAGCAGGCTCCCGAGATACAGGAACATAAGCAATGTGAGGTAAAAGGCCTTACAGAGGAATCGTTGGTAGACCGGCTGGCTAAGCAATTCAACACTGACACCCCTGTCGACGAACCCAAGCTTAACCTGGAAGATGACATGGATGAGACAGATATGACTGATACGGCATGCAACATGGTTTACGTACTCCCCGCGAGGTATGCACTACCGGTCGCCGCGCAGGATTGTGTAGAAGCTGAGGAAAGTAGTGCACAGCCCTTGCAGATTACATCAGCAGTCAAGACACCTGTGGAAGAGGCTGTCTTTCTTGAAACGGAGGATGCCAACAGCAGAGAATTCTTCATGAGCTTCACCAGGCCAACACCTGCTATGGTCCAACACATGCGACCTTTATACATCACAGCAGAAGTTGGCGGTACCAAAGTTAGCAAGATCATGGTTGATACCGGAGCTGCCGTTAATGTCATCACTACCAGGACCATGGACTTGCTCGGGATCAAGAAAGAGAAAATTCAGTCTACGTCCCTTACACTCAAGAACTTCGCGGGGACTGTAACAAAGACCCTGGGGTTATTTTTCTTGCGCATCAAGGTTGGCCCTGCAGAGAGAGTTTATGCTTTCTTTGTGACAGATTGTTATGCGACCTACAATGCTATTCTGGGCAGAGATTGGATCCACCGGAGTTATTGTGTTCCGTCAACTCTCCATCAGGAACTCATTATGTGGAACAGGGAGACAGATAAGGCTGAGGTGATCAAAGAGGATCCTTGTCCATTCCCAGTTTCCGTGAATTATGTAGATGCCAGGTACTACTTGGAGCCTATTACTCCATTGCAGGTGAGTGGCATCGATAACAAAGGCCGCCCCACAGGGGTGACAGCCTCTGAACTGGCACAGTGGGGGCTCACGCTAGCAAAAGAAGGCCTGGCCACGCTGTGCCCAAACCCTTAAACGATTAATGGATTACGACCTTCCAGAGGAAGGGATAGAGGCCTTCCACTCGCTGTACGAATGGCTATCATCGTACTTAGTGGAAAAAGAGGCCTATGATCGGATCGCGACCTTAGAAATCGTCAATGAAGAACTCTCTGACCAGGAACAGAAAGATGAGATAGAAATTCAGCTCGCTCCGGCAGCGCTGGACGATACACCTCCTAAGGTCAGAGACCCTACCGAGAAGGTCAATCTTAGAACAACAGATGAGCCTATGGAAGTGGCTATCAGCGCTTCCTTAGAGCCTAGCTAGAAACAGAGGCTTATTGACCTATTACTGAAATTCAAAGACTGCTTCGCGGAGAAATATGAAGATATGCCCGGCCTGTCACCGGATTTGGTTTGCCATCAGCTGCCAACACTCCCTGACAAGAGGTCTGTGAAACAAGAACCGCGAAGAATGAATTCAGAAACCTAAGTCCTCGTCAAAGAGGAAGTCGAAAAAATGCATAAATCAGGCATTATCAGGGTGGCCAAATACAATTTGTGGCTATCTAATATAGTGTCAGTTCGCAAGAAGAATGGCAAGATGAGGGTCTGCGTGGACTACAGAGACCTTAATATCGCTACACCTAAAGATGTTTACCCCATGCCGGTAGCGGATATGTTGGTAGACGCCGTAGCAGGACATGAATTGCTGTCCTTCATGGACGGCACCGCAGGGTATCACCAAATTCCGGTCGCAGAAAAAGACAGACATAAAACCGCGTTCAGGTGTCCTGGGTTAGCAGGCGTTTTCTAATATGTGGTTATGCCTTTTGGGCTGAAGAATGCTGGGGCAACTTATCAGAGAGCCATGAACCTAATCTTCCATGATATCCTTGGAAAGATTTTAGAGGTTTACATCGATGACGTAGTTGTGAAGTCTAAGAAGAGAGGGGATCACATTACAGATCTCAGGAAGGTCTTCGAGCGCATGCGACAACACAAACTCAAGATGAACCCCGCCAAATGCGTGTTCGGAGTTCAAGCAGGAGGTTTCCTGGGCTTCATTGTCCATCAAAGGGGATTGAGGTCCCTGAAGACAAAGCAAGCGCAGTCATCAACGCATCCCCTCCGCGAACGAAGAAGGAGCTACAGCGTTTGCTGGGTAAAATCAACTTTCTGAGACATTTCATCTCTAACTCTGCAGGTAAGATCCAACCCTTTTCTCCATTGCTGAAGTTGCAAGGACAGAACGAGTTTGTATGGGAGTCTAAATATCAAGAGGCTTTCGACATAATCAAGACCTATTTAGCGAGCCCACCAGTGCTTGTTCCCCCTAGAGCTGGATTTCCATTGAAGTTATATATTTCAGCAGCTGAGGCTTCCATTGGCAGCCTACTCGCCCAAGATGATGAGGAAGGTGTTGAGCATGCCATTTTTTACCTCAGTAGGACACTTATGGATTGCGAGACAAGGTATACTCCTATAGAAAAACTGTGTCTCACATTGTACTTCTCCGCTTGTAAGTTGCAACACTACATGTTATCCTTTACTACATGCATAATTTCTCAAACCGACCTGGTTAAGTACATGTTGTCGCGACCTATTCTGAGAGGTCGCATTGGCAAGTGGGTACTGGCCCTATCCGAATTCTCGCTACAATACGTTCCACAGAAAGCAGTGAAGGGACAGGCTATCGCAGACTTTCTGGCACATCACCCTATGTTGGATATCCCCACAGTAAAGGAATTAGAGATAGCGACCGCCACCACAACTCGACCAGATTTGGCGCGCATTCCAGAGTACGCCATATGGTATCAAACCACCGTCTCCTTGCAACCCTGGGTATTATTTTTTGATGGCTCAAGAACAGAAACATTAGCAGGGGCAGGGGTTGTTCTGGAAAACCCAGCGGGCGATCGTTTCTCTTATTCTTTCCAATTGGAGTTTAAGTGTACAAATAACCAAGCAGAGTATGAGGCCCTTATTATTGGCCTAGAAGTCTTACTGGAATTGGGAGTAAGGGACGTTCAGGTACGCGGCGACTCTCTGCTCGTGATAAATCAGCTTCAAGAGAAGTACATGTGTGAAAGCTGTTTGCTCGTACCATATTTGAATCGCGCCATTGAGCTTCTGGATCAATTTGATGACGCGGATTTGGAGTACATACCTCGCGAGCGCAATTTCGCGGCCAACGAGCTCGCTCAACTGGCTACAGGCATTACATTGAAGTATGGGGTTCGCGAGCGCATTCTGAAAGTCTAGCGCCGCACGCTGCCTTCGTGGCTCGAGCGGCTTGACCCGCCTGACGATCCGGTCGTCGCGGTCCTAGAGCCTATTGACGTCGATTGGCGCATTCCGTTGATCGATTACCTCAAGCAACCAGATCCTACAGCAGACAGGAAGATTCGTTTTCTTGCCTTAAATGACCTCCTCAGAGGCGATGAGTTACGACGATGTGGGGAAGATGGCATAAACTTCTGATGTGTCTATGGCCGCGAAGCAAAGCGATTAATGCGCGAAGCACACGCAGGAGTATGTGGAGCCCATCAAGCGGGTCATAAGATGCGTTGGCTCATCAGAAGACATGGGTATTATTGACCCAGCATTTTGAAGGACTGTATCACGTTCGCGAAAGGATGCCAAGATTTCCAGGCACATGGTCCAGTGCAGCACATCCCCAATATTCCCATGCAACCTATTATTAAACCTTGGCCTGCACGAGGCTGGGCATTGGACTTGATTGGGATGATTCACCCTCATTCCTCCCTCCAACACAAGTTCATCATTGTGGCCACTGATTTCTTCACCAAATGGGTCGAAGCTGAGCCTTTGAAAGAGGCTTCAGGTGCCACCATTCGCCAATTCATTTTTCATAACATCATCTGCAGGTTTGGTATCCCTGAAGTGCTTGTCTCAGACAGGGGGCAGCATTCATGGGTGGCGAGGTCGAGAAGCTCGTCAACGACGTAGGCATACAGTTTATCCATAGCACACCCTACTACGCTCAATCCAATGGTCACGCAGAAGCTAGTAACAAGATTATCATCACCCTCTTGAAGAAAATGCTTGTCGAAAACCCTCGCCAGTGGCACGAAACATTGTTTGAGACACTATGGGCTTACCGCACCTCTAAGAGGAATCCCATTGCTAAAACACCCTATGCACTAATGTTTGGTCATGACGCAGTTTTACCCTTAGAACTCAACGTTCAATCCTTGCGCGTCCAAGATCAGCATCACTTGATCGGCGAAGATTATGTCCAGGCGATGTGGCAAGAGCACGAAGACCTGAGCGAGCAGCGCTTAGCGGCTTTGGATAATTTAGTGATGGAAAAACAGCGTATCGCCCGCGCCTATGATAAGAGGACGCGTGGCCGTAGTTTCAAAGAAGGTGACCTTGTTTGGAAAGCTGTTTTGCCCTTTGGCGAGAAATTGACCGGTCGCGGTAAATGGACTCCGTGATGGGAAGGACCCTTTGTTGTTCACCGTATTATGGGGCGCGGGGCTTTTCACCTCAAAGATTTGGATGGCGACATCCATCGCAATCCCATCAACGGGCGGTTCCTGAAGAAATATTACCCTAGTGTTTGGGAATTCGAGGATCCACCGGATCAACCTTCTTCCCAGACAGGGGGGCAACCATAGTCTTCATCGGCTCCCATCATCCATTCATATTCAGGCCTTTCCTGTGGCCTTAGTCTCATGTATTTGCTTCACCTACAAACACTAGGGGCAACATTCTATACATCCAGGCCTTCGTTGAGGCCTTATAACAATTTCAATAACAATTTTGTTGTGTTCTAACTTACTTTTTTTCATTCTTCCTTGACAATATGTGTTAAGAATATATGTAATGGCCTATACATGAGGCCTTATTTTATAACAATTTTTTGAAAAATACTTAGAAACTTTCATTCATAAAGTGGCTTTGCGGCCAGAAGCAGTACAAATCGAAACAATTACATTTGCGGTTTACAAGGTCAAAAGTGGCTTAAAAATCATAAGAGTTGCAGATCTGCTTAGAGTTTCTGGATCTTGTGGTGACAAGAGGGCTGTGCTATGATCATGCATGCTCTCCCTCTCTTCACCCACATCCCTCCTCTGATCTGAGTCGCAGCTGCTATCGTCTGTACTGGGAGGAGAGGGAAGGAAATAACTCATCCCAAACCTTCTAGTGGATTACCCTCCGGGATGGAGATGGTCTTCCGAGAGAGCGCGACTCACAACCACATCTACCTCCAGGGGAAAAACAGAAGTCTGACAGTCAGACCCCGGAGGTAGGCTGCGGAAGAAGAACGATCGGCCTCGAGTGGCCTTCCGCCCTTCTCCCTCCTGCTCCACGCGAGAAATCTAAGGAGAGAGATCCCTCAGAATCTGGTTCTGCCGCGTTAGGAGCGCCGCGTGTTCTTCAGTCTAACTGAAACCGGGGAATCCTATCCGGAGTTCCAGAGACCAAAGACATGCGGCTGGACCTGAGATAAGGCCATAAGACCTACCCAGGTATTGAGATTAAGCCATAAGGCCTAGGGATTCGAGGCTAAGGGTGAGATCGTGAGGGGAAGATTTCAGAAACGAAAGGAAGAGAAGTAAGGCTTGCAAAGTCATTTCTGGGAAAGCCATATTTGCTTGAGTTTTTCTTCTCCAAAGTACAGGTATTTATAGGACCAATCTCAGTGGCCTCAACCGTGCGATGGGTAGTTGAAGTGTTTTCAACGCCATCAATAAGAGTATCGATGGAATTGAATGCTAGGATCTCAGAAATGAAGGTAATTGAAAACGCGTGGGAAGCGGGGCAATCTTCAAGGAGGTAACCGCTTCATTTCGAGATTATCTTTTCAAACAGTTTCAATAGCAATAAAGGCAAATTAAACGTTGAACTGCTCGAAAACTTGAGCGTATGTATTTGGGCCAAGCGATGTGGGCTAAATATTTAAGTTATTAATAATAATATTGTTCATACAAAATGGGCCTAATGCTAGTACTAGAGGCCCAAAAGTCTTCGGCCTACATGAGTTAAGTGAAGGAAAAGTTCGTCCAGTCGGAAGCTAGCATCCGCAGCAGCTTGTGCGGCTTGTTGGGCGGCTACGCGAGCTTGGGCCAGTTCTTGGGACAACATCTCAAAAGCGGCAAGGGGTTGTTCTAATTGAGGCTCCGCATGGGCGAGCCTAGCAGTGACATCAGTTAATCGGGCCTGAAGAGCCTGAATCTGGGACCTTAGATGGTTCCTCTCGAGCGTCAGAACCCTGATGAGATTAGCCTGGTCACCCAAGAAGTCATGCGCAGTGTCCGTTTGTTGAGTAAGGGTCTGGTAGTGTGTTTCGGTCTGCCTAGCTTGCGCGGTCGCGACCGCCCGCTCATTGAGCCCTTGGGGGAGATCTTGCAGCAGTTGGTTGACCTCTTGAAATTGGTCTTCAGTAATGGCGCCCTCGCGGAGAAGTACCCTCAAATACTCCAAAACTCTCGCAGGCGCGCCAGGAATCAGAATATCAGGACCTAGGAGGCGACGAAGGCCTTCTCTGGCATCATCTACGACCCCAGGTGGGGTCACTTCGAGCACACGAGCTAACCGTTCTAAAGTGGACGGAGTTGGTTGCTCAGCGACAGGGGCCTCAAGAGGCTCCGCGACAGGTATTACCGCTGGTACTGGTTCAGGAGGTTCTCCTATTTCCTCGGCTCCAATGACTTGGGGGGCATGGGGGGCAGGTTCCTGATCAACCACATTGAGAGTGGGCTCAGCAGGATCCTCAGCCTCGGCCACTATCTCTCCGACTACCGCGTCCTCGTTTGGAATGGCATTTGGATCCTAAAAGGAGATATTGTCAGAATAATTAAGCCAGGAAGTAACGATAAAACATTTGGTTAAGAAAGGTACCTCCTCGACTGGGGGCTCACGCAGAGCGACTGTTGGTACTGGCTCTGGATTAACATCGCCAGAGATTGGAACCGAATCCGGGGCTATTTGTTCCAAAGCAGGTGTTGAGTCTGGTTCTTCGCGAGGTGCAGCTGGAAGAGGCATTCTCTCTTCGACCTCAGGCGAACTATCATCTATGACTTGCACTGGGATCGGGACCAACTGCAAATTGTTTGCAATACCAGTAGGAAGCGGAGGATTAATGAAACCAGTTGGCGCTTGGGCCTGGGAAGCGGATGTGCCTTCACCAGCAGCTGAGGACCCCTCCCCAGTTTGTCTGGAGGACCTATGACGAACCTGCAAACGAGGATTATTATATGGTCGCACGGAATGAAAAGAAGATTACTGAGTGTGCTTGTGTCTTACTAGTCGATCAGCGATTGGTTCATCTTCCACCCATGGATCAGTTCGAGGATCAGAGCGATTGCGTTTTCAGGCCAAGATAGCGGCGATCTGCCAGGGGCGAAGGATTAGACTTGATTTGGAAAGAAAGTATGGAGGAGTTAAAACAAGAAAATCCTTACTGTTTGCGGGTCATCATCATCAGAAGAAGAATCTTCAACTTCAGGTTCTATCACCAATGCCTTTTGCTTCCCGGACTGGCCAGTGGCTGGGGAAGCATTAACGGCGCGACTGCCAGAAGGTGGCACATTTCCCTGGTGCGGCAAAGTTTGAGTAGAAAGGGAAGAATGAAAGAGGAAACAAAATATAAGCTAAGATACTTACCTCTTGAGGGGGCTCGCGAATTACGATACCCGCCTGGGCTTGGTGCGGGACTTGCGCGGGTCGCGGAGCCGGCTCAGGAGGAGGGGGAGATTGTGCAGCGTCTTTAGGAAAGCGAGCAAGTAGCTCAATGTCAGCAGCGTAGGGGTATCTCAGTTCCTCAAAGATGGTCGCGAAGAGTTCGTCATACCGTTGTATCCAGCAGTTGACAGAAACTTCTTTCCACCATTCCTCATATCCTTCTTCAGTCCCATCCACGGTATCGATGTCCTTAGCCCAATCAGGAAGATCAACCAGTGCAAGCATGCTTTGTTCTGGCGGAGGCCCAGAAAGGGGCCCAAATCTACGCCAAGAAGTGTTGTAGTTCCAAGCATCATACAGGGGGAATGGCACTAATTGGACAAGGCCGAGCTGGCGAGCGAAATGGTTAGGAGCGTAAAGCTCATAACTGAGTTCGTTAGCAGCAATCCTAATGTCTAAACAAGATATCGCGCGGCGAAAAGCCAAGCGCGCGCGATCGCCGTAGCGAGGAGCGCCAGGGAGGAATCCTTTTTCAAGTGGAGTTGGGAATCTTCTACCCAGCACTAGGTCGTAGTAAGGCATTTCGTGCAGGAAGTACAAATATGTGAAGCACTCGGAATAGGGAGGAGAAGTGTACATTTCCTCTCGACTGAGCCATTGACCCAAGAGTTGGTCAGCCGGTGGAATCAGTGGGATGTCGTCGTGGCGAAAATATGGGAAATAGGTTTGAATCCAGAAGTCAAGGATCCAAAAGGGGCCAGAGATGCTAGTCTCAAAGGGATGCATGGTGGCCTGGTACAAAGTGCGATAGAGGGCGCCCAACACTGGTTGTCCGAGCCCAACACGGCGGCCGTTGTAGAGGGCCATTGCCAGAAGAGTCCAGGCGCCAGTGGGCTTACAGGAGGAAGTACAAAAGATGAACTTACAGAGCCAGTACTCTAAGAAAGCAATTCCGCCAGTCGCATTGTGCTCCCGGCGGTAATAAGACAGCCACCGTGGATAGGAGTCGCTATGAGCGCTGCGACCGTGTTGGGCCATGGTTGAAGTGAAAGTGACAGAGTCGAATTGACCATGCAAATAGGGCTCGCCATCAATGGGGAGGCCAGTGATGGTGAGAATGTCCAATAATGTGATACTCATTTGGCCAAATCGAAAATCAAAGGTGTTTGTGGTGGTGTTCCAAAAACAGAGAAAAGCATCGAGAGGTGAACGATTGCCACCGCGCAGAAGATGAAAACAGAGATCAATAGTGTGAGTGATACCTGCCGCATTCCAGCGAGCCAGATCTTGTGCTCGCGCTTCGCGATACCAGGAAAGCTCCGCCGTGCTAATAGAAGATGGCCAGTGTCCTATTTTTGCTCGATGATTCTGGGCACCCCAACTGTTGAAATCCCCAGGAGTCATTCGGAGGACTGGGATGGGTCGACGAACGGGCATGCCATAAAAGGCGATGGCGTCGGCCGTAATAGAGTCTCGCGGCGCTGGACCCAATCCGACATGGTGGTTTGGGAATCGGAGGAGTATGGGTCTCTGGATAGTGGTGTGGATACGAATGCGGGCACCGATGCTGGTTCCCCAAGAGTGGGCAGCCTGTTCGTTCAGTTCTTCTTCTTGATCGATGACTATCTTCTTTGGGGGAGCCATTTCTGGGTTTCTGTGAGGAGGATGTTGGCAGTAAGAGGGTTTCTGGGTTTAGGAGACTAAAAGAGTTTCTGATGTGACAGGTCTGAAGTGGCTGCGGATTTAAATAAGAAATTTTGTGAGGGAAACGATACGACAGAAAGGCGTTTTAGCAAGCGAGAGGACGCAACCCTCATTAATGATATCGTTTCAAGCAAAAGGCGTGTCGTTTTAGTCCCCTTCAATCAGTTAATTTTCGCAGGCCTGATATCGGGGCCTGGGGGGCAATGTTTGAGCCCAAAAGTAATTTTGGCAAGATCCTTTAGTGGATTTAGCGCAGCGGGCCGATACCTGCGACCCAAAAATAAGCCTACTTGAGTTTGGGGTACAGCTTCGCCCATTCCCTAAGGAAAACGAGTCCTAATTGGAGTCAAGTAGCAGAGATTGAATAGGAAACTTCAATCAATAATCCTTCTATAGCAAGGAACAGTCGAAACTCTAGGTATAAATACCAGGTTTCAAGGACGAATCAAGGACCTCTCTCAAATCAATCAATCCTACCGATTACAAAGCCTCCCCCGGAGCAAACCTTCAACCTCGTTGAAACCCGGTGACCGCGCGCTAGTCCTAGTCTCTCCAAGAGCCGACTGCCAGTACCACTGCCACCGATACTACCAGCGAAGCACGGGTAATGCCCTCGCAACCCAGCGAAGCTAAAGTCACGCTTTAGCAAACCCTGTGCTTTCTCCAAACTTCCCAGTGATTGCTCTGCTCAACCTACAACGTTGAGTATCGATTCGGTGATGCGAAGAGATCACACCCAAAGTCCTTATCCGTAAGGCAAGAAGTCCTTTCCAGGAAGGCATAGAGAAGGACCTTGTGGCGAGGTTGGTGCTCTCCTCGTCCATAACGCTTGAAGAAGAAGTCAGGTCAAGGGACTCCCCCGACGACTGCACCCCACGGTGCTGGAACGCCTGCGCACACGCTCAAAAGAGACAGTTTGCAAGCCAACTGGTTTTGGAGCCAAACAGACCGCAGTCCCAAAGGCATACTTAAAATTACCTCAGCTTCATGGGGCAGAAAAATTTCTCTAATGAGAGGCACATTCCAAGCTCAGAATCTGTGTGTGTGTAATTAGTTTGATCAATAAATTTTAATAATTATAAAAATATATAATCTGATCGATCGAGGTTCAAATAATTAATCATCCTCCATGCTCCATAAAGGGATTTTATTAGGGGGGTGAAATTTGCACACCCCATTTTGCAAACCACACACCCTTTCATTTTTCTAATAATATTTCATCCCACAACCTTTGGCACTTCCTAAAATACCCTCGACATATTCTTTCTCTCTCTCCCCCTCGACAGATTCTCTCTCCCCCCCCTATTCCACCCCCTCCTCCCCCAATTCCTCAGCCCCAATCCTCCTCAAAAGCAAATCCGGCATCCAATCCAAACCCAAACACGATCACAATTTTTAACAAAGATACATACACATTCAACACAACTATAAAGCAAAAATAGTGAAATTATTCTTCTTTACTTCTTCTTCCTCAGTGAAATTATTCAACACAACTATAACCCAAGACTGTTCTGTTATGCCATCTAGAAGAAAGTGAGAACAAATGGTCTCATTTTTGTGATGATGTTAAATCTGTTGGAGTCCATCCTAATAAATCAAGATTTACAGATCTCTCTCTCTCTCTCTCTCTCTCTCGCGCGCGCCATAAAAACCTTCCTGTGATACCAACTCGCTCGGCTCCGGCAGCACATGTCCGACGCGAAAATGCCGTCATTGATTCCAGAGTAGTTCGGACCCGGATCTTCAAATCCAAACAGCGAGGCCGTGGTGGCCAAGGGAACCGGCGAGACTCCGCGACACCGAGTTAGGGATCTGATGAGATCAGATCGCTCTGGATCGGCGGGTTGCTTGAGTGGATGGACAAGAACTACATCCTCATCTGCTTCGGTACCACCTTTAAGGTAATTACATAGATAATTATGTATTTTGTTTGATTTTGCAGCTTTGAATTGTGGATTTGGGGTTTACTTTGAATTGTACGTGAATCGTTGAGGGCTTGCTTTGAGAGGGAGGCGGATCTGGCTTGGTCGAGGAGCTGGGCGCCGAGGACGAAGTGGCGCTTGGATTGGATGCCGGATGCCGGATTTGCTTTTGAGGCGGAGGCGGAGGGTATTTTAGGAGGAGGAGGATTGGAGCTGAGGAATTGGAGGAGGAGGGGGTGGAATAGGGGAGAGAAAGAGAGAGAGAGAGAATCTATCGAGGGTATTTTAGGAAGTGTCAAAGGTTGTGGGATCAAATATTATTAAAAAAATGAAAGGGTTTGTGGTTTGCAAAATGAGGTGTGCAAATTTCACCCCCCTTTTATTATTATTATTTTTTATGGGGAAAATGATATGCAAATACGCAAAAAGGTCATAGGACATGAGTCGATCTAAAAGGTTTTTATTATATATGTGTTGAGTTCTTTTTGCCATTTTGCAAGTATACTACTGTATGTTCTATATATATTCTTCTGCCTAGAAAAGATGCATATCCATCCATGAAAATTTTGGGTTTATTCCAAATGATCGAATAGTGGCGTAGCCCGAATTTGTAATAAGAGGAGTCAAAAATATAATTTCAACAAGTTAGAGTTTACATTTAAGTGAAGCCTTATTTCCACCCTCAAGCATTTTTTTTAATTTCCGTTCATAGACAAAAACCCATTATTTGCTCATTCTTCATCGAATCATAGGGATCGAGAGCCTAACAATGATGGAATTTATATTATGTTTCTTCCTCACTTTCCCCCCTTTCTTCAGTTTCTGAGGTTTCTTTCAGTTTCTTAGTAACAACGGGTGACGATATTCTGCATAAATAGTAGCTAGACATAGGTAATAAATAAGAGAATACTAAAGATTCGAGCCATAGAATTTCTCAATTCTGAGACAAGGTACTTATTTGATCTAATAACTACATTAGATCTAATAGAATTATTTTGCTGTGAGGAATTATAGTTGAAAAATCGAAAACTGGAAAGGGATTTTAGAATTTTTATAAAAATGGAATAATAGTTTAAACTAATCCCTACATCGTTACATTCCATTTAGGATTAGGAATAGGCATAATCAGACCTAGTCGTTATTAAATGTTTGTCGATTAGTTTTAGTGATTAAATATCCTTCTTCTTATTCTTTGTCAAGTGATAAAAAGCATTTGAATCGGTAGCACCCGAATACCCGATGAATCACATGACGGTGACATATTCCATTACGTGCATGATATGTACAGATCGATTTTTCAATATTTTCAATTTTCATACCAGTTTCAGCTCAAAATTCCCATTAATTTATTATGGTAAACCAGGGTAGGTGAAAACCTTGCTGAACAAGAAAGAGTACTTTGAGAAAGATTGAGAAATGACTTGTCAAAAATACTATTGATCGATGAGGTTTGCTAGCATTACAGATCTGTTCTCTTACATGCATGTCCAGCAAACTGAGGATGTAAAAATTGAAATGGTTGCAGCCCTATAGTGCAACCTAGTTTCCATAATTCCATATATTCTTTCATATATGTCCTGCAAATTAATCGTCTCAAGATTTCATAAGTTGCGAACATGTTGTAGCAGAAACATGGTATTTGTTAAAAATAAAGTGCAAATCGATAGGTTCAATCCATCGAAGTTCACGTGATAAACAATAAGTAGCTTTGCCCTATTACTTTGAATTAAAGGATTGGCGTGTTAAAGACACCATCAGCATCATTAATTATTTACTCAAAATTTTATTTTGACGGAATATTAATTTCCAAGAAATTAAGCTTTGCCCTAAGGAAGTGGCCAGTGGTATTATTTAATATAATTAGTACTTTAGCAGATTCCGACTTCAGATTAGCACTTGAGCAGATTCATGACTTCAGATTAGTACTCAAGCATCAGCTAGCTTTTCACTGAAATGAATAAAGTTCTATTTTCTCATAGACTTAGTGGTCTGTGACTCTCTGCCGTGGTCTATAGTAAAGAAACGTTCCCTTCCTAAACTTCTCAGTGAGTCTGAACCTAAAAAAGAAAGTTGTGAAAGCGCATCCAGATTGACCAAAACCCATGAGAAGCACGAGTGGCATGCCTGTATGCTCAAAATAGTAAAGACAAAACCTGTTTTCTGGTTACAATAATGAAGGAAAACTTTGCCAAAAAAAAAAAAGTAGAATAATGACAAAAAAATATTTGCTATAGTACTACGGTAGGTCAAGTGACTCACTGTGGCCATACATGCATGATTCACATATGTGCAATTATTTTATGCAATTGCCAATAGGTGCTCTGCTCATTGCAGTAGGATGAATGCACGAACGCGCATGGTGCCTCGGAAATTCTGAAGTGTGAATTACGTTCTAATGCACTAATCCATATAGGAATGTGTTACCTGAGCTTGGCCGGAATATAGAAAAACAATTAATAAAAAAAAACACAACAGTAAAAGACTGAATTTGCCACACACAAAAAGAAAAATGAAAAACTAAGGGAACTCATATAGATTGCATGCAATGGCCATAGGGTCATTTGTTCATGTCTGATACTAATTACTGTAAGTAACTGATGAATTAACCCAACTAATAACAAGACTATTAAGTCCCCCTTCATATATAAACCAATGTTATACTTTTATTTTGATTATGACGACTGTTTAACAATCCTAAAACATCAAGAACTCGAAAGTTTAGTAAATTTCTTCATATATATATACCAGTTAAACACTTAAATGGGGTTTTAGGTTAAAATCTAGTTACTCGTGTCTGATATTCAATATACACTGTTATTACTCGTGTAAATTGGCATGACGATTTCAGGTCATACGTACCCAGCTCAGCTAGATAATTGATTTATCTGTTCCATGCATGCTTGGAAATTTCCTCCTAATTATTGGTCCATATGTAACAATTTCCGACTCCGTGTTTTCAACAGATCGAGGATAATGTTTGAAAAATACAGCAATATTTTGAATGGAGGAAAAATAAGCCACGCATATTCTTGAAGCTAGAAACTATATGGATCCTCCATGGAGTTGTAAACTTAATTTTATGAACTGTATATTGATTCCCAATTTCCCAAATATCATATTTTATCTGCATGCATCACATGAACTGTTTGTCATTATTGTTCTTGTCTTTTTGATCATCAAGACTTTCACGATTGAATGGAAAGAACATTTACAGAGCAGCATCCAGATCGAGCAAGGGACCATTACTCTGATCAATCAGGTATTCACATGCTGGATCCAGTTCTGCATGCAAGACCATTATCTCAATTATTCACAGCAAAATAAAAACACGATTTAAGCATGCATGCAAAGACCTGCAAATAAAAAGACAAAGAAATCGTGTTTCACAAAAAGAAAAGAGACAAGAACGGAAGCAATGCGCCCCATCTTGGTTGGGATGCTCAAACGTTGATGTTAACCGTACCCAGAAGAAATCTGAATGGGCTTTTTTTTCCGTCCACTCAAATTGAAGAAAAAAAAGAAGAAGAAATGTCAGTTTGGAGATGATATCGCGTTTGTCTAATGTATTTGTAATTCCTGACGTGTAATACATCTTTCGTACGTTTGGGCCTTTGTTGCTCCATAACACCAAAAACAAAGAAAACGTTATCATCTACTCCATCCGGAACCATTACTTTTTTTAAAAAAAAAAAAAAAGAAAAAAAAAAGAAGAAGAAAGAACCAAGAAAAAAAAAAAAAAAAAAGAAGAAGAAAGAAGAAAGGACCAAAAGTTAGGTAAAATAGTTTCCATTATTAGAAACAACCAAAAGAAACCCCAAATTCTCTTGATCAAACTCGTGGACGAATTCCACGCATATAACCTAAAATGTATTGATAATGCGTAAAAAAAAAAATCATGAAATTTATAACATATATAACTTTAATCTCCAAGGTTATCCCGTTCTCTATAAAAAAAAATACTGAAAAATTATATTATATGTATATAAATATGTGTTCGTTCAGGTGTGGACTGATGAAAAATGCACTAAATGTCTGTATGCTATGCATAGAGCTGGTTTTTTTTTTCTCAGTTTGCAATGGGAACATCCACATTTGAATGATTTCTAGGGTGTAAACGGTAAACCACAACACGTTACTGTGATCAAGCTGATTACATAATTTTTAGTATCCATTCTTTTCTTTAAGTTGTGAAGTTATCAAAAATAAATAAATAAATAAATAAAATAATATATATATATCATGCCAAAAATTTAAATCATATCAGAAGTCTCCTTTACCCTTAATGCCTACAGGCTATGACATAGGTACGTGTCTGTAAAATGTTAGAGATATAATATAATTGTGAGAGTATGGTTTTTACTCTTCATGCATTTCCACGTGCATTGAATTTCAAGTGCAAACAGAGTAAGGGAGGTTAGGAGACCTCTATATAAAGCCTATACAAGCTCTGTAATCTTCACTCATCATCCTAGCTTATAATTAGTTCTTCAAGTTATCTCAGTTTTATTAGCTTCTAGCTAACTAAGTAAACAGTACTAGCTAGCTAGTCCAGATGGAGAAAGCAAGTGCATTCCTTTGCCATCCCCCTCCCTCACATGGAAAGCTCATCACTGTTCTCAGCATTGATGGAGGTGGAATCAAAGGGATTATCCCCGGGACTCTGCTCAGCTTCCTAGAGTCCGAGCTCCAGGTAATTAACAAAAAAAAAAGGTTAATTTATATTAATTACTGGTTGTTATTGATAAAGTAATCTGGAGTTCACACTAAAACCAATTGGCAATGGATGGTGCGGCCTAAACCCTTATAAACTCATAGGCAATGTCTCATTTTTCTCATGTGGGATGTATACTCTCAACAGTTATGTTATATATATGCAGAAGCTGGATGGTGAAGCTGCAAGGTTGGCAGATTATTTCGATGTTATTGCAGGGACTAGCACAGGTGGCCTTGTCACCGCCATGCTTACCGCCCCGGATCAAAACAACCGTCCCTTGTTTGCGGCTAACCAGATTGTCGATTTTTACCTTGAGCACTGCCCTAAAATATTCCCTCAAATCAAGTAATTATATCTCCAACACTAATAATTAATTGAAATTTAATTAATAATTACTATTACGCTTAACGATTAACCATGATCTATTTAACTAATTTCCTTGTGCATGTTGTACATCTGTCCACAGTATTCCACTGTTTGGTGACGCCTTAGAAAATGCAAAGGGTGTATACGCACCAAAATATGATGGCAAGTATTTACACAAGCTTATCAAGGAAAAATTAGGAGACAGACGATTGAACCAGACATTGACCAATGTTGTGATCCCAACTTTTGATATAAGTTGCCTCCAACCAGCTATCTTCTCCACCTACGAGGTTTGTTTCGGTCTGATCCTTATAAATTTCTTGTGTATATAATGTATATTTTTGGTGCTCTTACTAATATATAATTCTTAATAATGAGAAAAAAATTATATGTTGGTTTATTGTAGTTGAAAAGGAACAAGAAATTAGATCCGGCTCTACTGTCGGATATATGCATCGGAACTTCAGCAGCACCAACTTATCTTCCCTCGCATTATTTCAAAACCGCAACAAGAGAATTCCATCTCGTTGATGGCGGTGTGGCTGCTAATAACCCGGTATTAACTAATTGATCATATAGTTGATCACTTTCCAAGCAATAAAATTTATCATCAAAAATAAAAAGTCACTTGTGTTAATTATACTTCTCAGGGTTTGACTGCTATAACCGAAGTGACAAAAGAAATCAAGAAGGGAAATACTGACTTCTCTCCGATTGAGGCAGCTGATCAGGGTAATAGGTTCCTCCTCATATCTTTGGGTACTGGTTCATCAGCAAAATCCAAGTACGATGCCAGAGTAGCAGCTAAGTGGGGTATTATGGCATGGTTGATGCAAGCCAACTTTCAATGTCCATTGTTAGATGTACTCACTGAAGCAAGTAGTGACATGGTAGATTGCCACCTTTCTACCCTTTTCCAAGCTCTTTGGTCTGACGATAACTACCTTCGAATTCAGGTACATATATATACATCGATCTAATCAATATAAATATATGACCTTTTAAATTGAATCATGTTTTAAACAATTCATAAGGGAACAAACAATCTAATTATTTGCTTAACTAATGTGATCACGTACAAGTGCTCCATGGCATCCAGTATAATATGCTTAAACTCTAATGTGGGCAGGATGACCAATTGAGCACCGACTTGAATTCTATGGATAATGCTACGCCTGAAAACTTGAAAAAACTTGTAAAAGTGGGAGAGGCACTGTTAAAGAAACAAGCTTCAAAGTTGAATATAGCTACCGGCCTCCATGAGCCTGATGAACATCATATTACTAATGAAGAGGCTCTCAGAAGGTATTTATTGATTACAAATTACTCTCTGTACGTACTGGGATTTGTATCAAAGCATCATAAACATATATTCATTGATATTACTATTATTAATTAGTTATTTGTTTTCTTAATCATTCTGCATATGCAGGGTAGCGGCAGTTCTCTCCAAAGAGAAGAAGGAACGTGCAATCAGATCAGCAGCACCACAAGCAAACCCAGCATCTGCCAGCTGATCGATAAGCTTGATACTCGATCTGTTGAAGAAAAATAAATGCCCATCATATATAGTGATGGTGGAATATTGATGCTTAATACTAGAGTTTCGACTATCTTGTAACTCAGTACGTGCGTACTGAGATTATGTTCTCAATAAATACCAATCTACTACCTTTGTTATTTGTGATGGAACTACCTTGTTCTGCACTATAATTTTCCTTTTCTTCATTTGGAAGCTTTTAGTCTCATGAGTTAATTAGAAACAAAACATCCTATCTATCAGTAAAAGAATTAATGGTACGTGACTTAACATAAAAGCTAGCTTAATCGTTGTTGAGAGTCGAAGTATTTTCAAATTTAACATCTCCTATTCTCCAACTTTCTTCATCAGCAAAAGCACCACGTGTCATAGATCTGGAGGTTCATTCAGTGGGTTGGTTAGAAGGCTTAGTTAATTTAAGAGTTCCTCGGTATTTCTTTTCTTTTTTTCTTTTAAGTTTGATTTGTAAATTGCCTTTCATGATTATATGGGTTTCACAACTAAAATCAATTGTCAATGGATGAAGTTGACCTAAATCCTTATAAACTTATAGATAAGGTCCCTATATTGTCATGTGGGAGTCATACTCTCAAAACACCCCCGCAAGTATGACAAATTTTCATATATCGGGCGACGTGAAGCTCGTGAGGCCGCAAGGCATATGTGGGAAAGAATCTGGAATAACCCGCTCTAGTAGTAATCTAGGCTTACCAACCACAACCAATTGGCAATGGAGGAAGTTAGCTCGAATTCATATAAACCCATAGCCAATGGCTCGAATCTAGGATTCATACTCTCAACATAATTCATCTACTTCATGTTTATCAATTCTATAACGAGTTCATCTTACTTTCTTATATATGAATCATCTCAATTATTGTGTTTAAATATTGATCGCTCAAATGCCGGAGAAAAGCTAACAGGTTTTATTGACGGACACAAACCAGAATTAATAGAAAGCTTGATCTGTTACATTGATGATATCCGGCCACCTGGGTTTTATGCGATCATAAATAACATTATAAAAAGAATCAAGTATGGTGGTTGATGATCATGTGCCCCCATACGTTGAGATTACAACATGCAAATTTTTTTATTTCTTCAAACAATGTGCGCTAAAATAAAGAACCATATGCCAAGACTTTCTCATAGAACTTTGCAACATACATATCAGTGAGACTTTGCAATATGTCCATGGGGAGACCTTGCAAGGCGAAGCCACTTCTCTTCGGACAGCAATTTTGCAAACCTACATATTAATATGAGTTACAAATTTCTATTAGCTAGGTTACATTTTTACCATTCTATATATTGAAACCTGTTGAGTAATTAGGGTTTTCAAACATGTTATGTACGTAGTTACCTTATAAGAGCCTCTTTATTAGTCTCATGATCATTACAAGCTTCGAATTTGCCTGTCTCTAAATTAACCCTGGAAACTGGTTGGTTCAATAGTCCTTCACCAACTCTGAGAAGATGGTCCAGATTCTTCTGTGTTGCTATATCTACGGAAGATACTTCGCCGCTTAGCGTGTCATCCTGCGTTTGTTCATTTCCATCCAATTTAGTACGTGTATGTGTATCTCAATTATACATGAACTCAACTCCAATTTATGCTATATAGAAGCATATACCTGAATTCGAAGATAGTTTTTCTCCGGGTGAAGGGCTTTGAAAACCACAGAAAGATGCAAATCGACCATATCGGCACTTGCTTGACTGAAAGCATTGATTAATGGGGTGGAACCACCGCTCGTTAACCAATTCAACACACCCCACTTGGAGGCAACATGAGCATTGTATTTCAGTTCCGCATTAGATGAGCCAGTTCCTAAGGATATCACCAGAAATCTTCCATAGTCCATTGGTTTTATAGGAAAGAATTCTGAACTCCCCTTAATTAATTCCTTTGTCACTTCACCAATAGCAATCAAAGTCTGATAGGGCAAAAATAAAATTATTGGTTTATTTTTCTTAATGGTTTATATTGGCTATGTGAAAATATGAGTATTGAATATACCGGATTATTTGCTGCTAATCCACCATCTATCAGGTGAAATTCTCTAACTTTTCCTTTGAGGCCGTTGGTTTTAAAATAATGAGCTGGGAGGTAAGTTGGCGCCGCTGAGGTTGCAATACATATGTCCGAAAGTAGGGCATCAAAGGAAGGCTTATTTTTCACCTGTCCACCCCATAAATTTAAGCACATGCACATCACAATTCACTTGAATATATCATTGCAGTTAATTTTCTTGTTAACTAGTTTCGACATGGTAAGGAAACACCTATAAGATGTAAAAATGAAATAGAACTGGAGACCAAACCTTGAAGCTGGAAAATATAGCTGGTTGGAGATTCTTTATGTCAAATGCAGGAATGACAACATTAGTCAATGTTTTGTTCAGTTTCTTGCATCTTCACCGTCCAGCTTCTGCAACATCGTTGAAACATTAATAAACTGATTAATTAAACGAGTAGGAGCATACAATTTATAATTTTTGTATGTATCTTCACCATTTTGACATATGTTTTACCTGAAGTTCAGACTCAAGGAAAGCAAGGATGGTTCCTGGGATAAGCCCTCTTATTCCACCGCCGTCGATGCTCAGAACAGTGATTAGGTTTCCAAAGGTTGGGGGCTGTAAAGCGATACTACCAGTTCTTTCCATAGCTACGATCAGTTTGAACTTTGAGCTAGCTCGCAAATAGCTAGAACAAGTTTTTTTAACTTGGTGAATGAGTTTCCATCTGAAAGAAGTAGGGGTATTTATACTTAAATAGATAGCCCGTATGGACAGATCGACTACTCATCATTTTCCTGGAAAAGTAGACGTACACCATACCAATCAATGGCCGGATCCTCATGCATGCATGACCATATTTAAAAATTGGAATTGTTGCAAGGTTAATTTGAAATGGTCAATCATTAAAATTAAACGTTATAATTGAGCATGGCCTTGTATAAAATTACTATCACTTAACAGACATCAGCACTATAAGTCTAAAAAATAGTAGCTGAAGTTAATCCTCCAGTTCATCCATGATCTATTCCTTAACCAATTAAGTTTAATTAATTATGTGTCCTGCAGTGACTTGGAGATATAGAAGTAAAATGTGTAAACCATGAATAAAAATCAATTTGAACATGTGATAGAAACATAATCAAAATATTAAGGATAATGATTAATATGGAAGGCTGCCAAAATCATCATCTATTACTTTTGTTTTTGGGCTTCATGTTTGGAATATTTTGTATCTGCGTTAGTGTGTAGATTAGTCACAATTAATTAGAATTACCAGTTCGGAGTCCCGTACGTAAGACCCCTGATCATTGGAATTAAATTAAATCATGTTCGTCATGCCGGCCGTCTACTTATTGCTCAAATGATTTCCACGCATTGATTTCGGCGATTATGAGAGGCTTCTCGAAGGTGCATCTATATAGAGAACCATTCAAGACAAAATAAATAAAATTAGAACTCCGCAAAAGTTAGGTTTTGTCCTCTATTGGTGAGTAATTGAAAACCTACGGATTAAAATCTAATCATCAGCTAGTTTCCGAGAAAAACAAATAAATAAATCATAGCATCATTAATTTCAGAAATTTGTTGCAGTAGTCATTTTCTTTGTTCTACAATGACACCATGCACTTAGAGATATAAAGGGAAAAATAGAACATTGGAAAACAGCCAGATTTGTATTATGTAGGGGACCTTTCCTCGAAGATACACAAAGATATTCGATTTGCACCTCTGTTGGTTAGCTATCGTGAACGTTAAGGGCCCAGAAAACAAAGTTTATGACGAATGAGTTGAGGATTTCTGCTTGTTTTGTTTTTGATTAACATGCATTTTATTATAATGATTAAGCCGGACAGAACAAATAAGGGCCGAATTAATTTGATGTTTAAAGTGGTGTAAACCCAAAATTAGTCCTAAAAGTACATCCCTGCCAATTATGTGGGCAGCCCAGGTTTATATATTGGGTGCTCATAATTTTTAAGCTGAATCATGGAATGTTATACAAATTGGCTAGGATTAAAAAAGAGTTGAAGGACCAACACTTCTAAAGACGTTATATCCAGCTAGAAGCTATAATACAGGGTTGAAAATAAGTGGTGAAAACGTTTTCACTTTTCAGCCATTATATGTGTTGATGTGTATGATCATTACCCACTTTCTAGTGAGTGCAATTCTATTTCATCTGCAGCATCCTAGAATTTGGCTCCCGTGGAATTGGCTTTATTTATTTACTAGCTGGATTTGATCCTATTCTCAGTTCAATACGTTCCACTTAACTTTAATTTGTCTCAATCGAGTACTTAATTCCAATTTAATTTTTTGTACATGCAGGACCAGGATGCTCATCTTTTGGATATGGAGCCATGGAAGAATTGGGACCTTTTAGAGTCATTAATGATGGAAAGACACTGTTTCCTAATGACTACGGATGGAACAACGGTAGATAATACTTGATTAACATGAATATAATACAGTACTTTAGACTAATAATGCTGCAAGGAATATTGTTGTTTTTATGTGTGGATGCAGTGACAAATATACTATACTGTTTTTGGAGTCTCCAGCAGGAGTGGGGTTCTCATACTCAAACACAAAGTCGGACTACGAAAATGTGGCCGGGTGACAAGAGAATCAAGTAGAGAACAGCCCTAGACTCATACACTTTTCTTGTGAACTGGCTAGAGAGATTTCCCCAATACAAAACCAGGGATTTCTTCATTGCAGGAGAAGCTATGCCGGTCACTATGTACCTCAACTTCCTTACACCATAGTGACAAAGAACAAATTCACAAACCCAAAAAAAATCAATCTCAAAGGCATTGCGGCGAGCTTATAAATGATGGACTAGAACCACTCCATAGTCCATACCCTATGTATGCACGTATATATGCTACTTATTTTGGAAGCAATGTGCAGATCGGAAATGCTTGGATCGATGATAATCATGGTGAAATGGGTATTTATGAATATTTGTGGAAACATGCTTTGAACTCTGACGAAACCTATGAAGGCATACACAAATATTGTGACTTTGTATCTGATATTTTCTCGAGCAAGTGCACAAAATATCAAATTCAAGCAAGTAATGAGCCTGGAGACGTTGATATCTACAACATCTACGCTCCACTTTGCAAAATATCATCCTCATCAGATACCACATACATCTCAATCGGTTCTGCAGTAAGTCTCTCTAAAACATGGATAATTCTGATAAACAAACCAGTAACTATATATGTGTATAAATGATTGAATGTCATCATGAACGCACGTTAATGGATTTGATCCATGCTCAGACTATTATGTCGATGCCTAGCTAAATCTTAAGGAGGTCCAAGCTTCATGTAAAACCTACACATTGGTCAGCTTGCAGGTAATACAAAATTAAATAGACATTTTAATCAATTTCTTTTCCTCATTTCTTATATTATATATATTCACTTTACTTCTCTTTTTCTTTTTCTGATAGTGCTATTGGATGGACAGACAGCCCACCAACAATCCTACCCACAATGCGTCTCCTAGAAAGTGGGATAACAGCGTGGATATATAGGTGAGATGTACTACCCTTGAATAGATTGAGATTTTATGATCCAGCAGTATTTTCCTTCAGATGTTAAATAAAAGTGCATTCATAAATGGCTTAGTCTTTTTATGTTAAATTTCACCCTGCAGCGGAGACACTGATGGAAGAGTACCAGTGATACCATCTAGATATACTCATTACACAACCTAAGCTTACCCATTGAGGCTGCATGGAGGCCATGGTACTCAGATAAAGAGGTAAGCGTATATGTACATCGATCCTTAGTTGACTAAGGCATCAAAACAAAAACTAGGAGTTTCTGGGTTTTCCTAATTAATGATGATGATGTAAGATGGTGTTGGATGCAGGTTGGAAGATATGTTACTCAGTTACTGGGTACAAAGGGGGTTGACATTTGCTACTGTAAGAGGAGCTGGTCATATGGTTCCTAGCTATCAAGTATCAACCAAAGTGAGCACTCACCTTGATTTCATCTTTCCTTCTGGGAAAGCTTCCTCCTTCTTCATACTTATTAACTAATCCAATCACATTCATATTTTAATATCGAATAAGAATCACTTTCATCAGTCAATAGAAACGTTCTTTGATTCAGAGTTCCATAGCATGTCATTGAGACATGAACTACTGTATCAAGTATTAATTAACATGCATTCAGCAACTATAGCTATTGTAAATTTCAAAATTCTAGTCATAATCATATTAATTAAGAATACTACATTACGTACCGTATGCATGATCGATCATCTACACTTTGTCAGCAGAGGGCTAGGATAGTAGTGTCTGCTCTTTATTCTTTTATGACATGTACAATACCTTGAATTCGTTTTCAGTATCAGCATAAGAGCAGCTAGTAAGAGTGCCTATCCCTTCCCCTAGCCTCCTCGATCGTACTTCTTGTACTTTGTTTATCCCTGCACCTCCTTAAGATTACTTATTCCTATCTCCATCTCCGAATACCTACTGCATGTATTTTAAAGACTTAATGAACAATAACCAAGTTAGGTCAAAACATCAAACTAGGGCTACGAACCTGATCAAATTAGAAAACTAGGAACCATTACTAAACCTAATTAACTAGAAAAAAAAAAAAAAAAGGTCTACACACCCAGCATTTATAAAATTATCCTGGACTTTCCAATTATACCCTACACACCCAACATTGATGTGGCTTTCTGCTTCCACTCACTATGCCAAAAAATGCTTCAGACGACAAATTAGATCTGTCGTCTGATGAAGTAAAAATCTGTTGTCTAGGTGGCTGCCATCTCTAAGCCATTCAGACGACAGATATTCTCCGTCGTTGATAATGCACTCAGACGACAGAGAATATGTCGTCTGAAGTACCTAATATTGAAGAATCGGGGTCTATCTGTCGTCTGAAACACCATACCACTACATATTAATGTTGTTGGAAATTCACTTCATCAACGGATTCAAAAAATAACTGTCGATGTAGTTAATGTAAGATGACGGAGTTTTTGTTGTTTCTGTCGTTTGATTGAACCAATATTAAGCTTAGTTGATGCTTCTGTCGTATGATTTAAAGAACAATGACAGTTATATGTTGACTGATTTCATATGCAACAACATTTATACCGTGAGTTATAATGTTGTTTGAGATTTGTTTGGACCACCTAATTCTGTTGTCTGAGAGCTCTTTGAACTCTACTTTTCTGTTGTTTGAACGTGGTAGAAACAACATATCAACCACCTACTTATGTTGTCAGAGAGCTCTTTGAACTCTACTTTTCTATTGTCTGAACGTGGTAGAAACAACATATCAACAACCTACTTCTGCTGTCTGAGAGCTCTTTGAACTCTACTTTTCTATTGTTTGAACTTGGTACAAACAACATATCAACCACGTACTTCTGTTGTCTGAGAGCTCTTTGAACTCTACTTTTCTGTTGTTTGAACTAGGTAGAAACAACATATCAACCACCTATTTCTGTTGTCTGAGAGCTCTTTGAACTCTACTTTTCTGTTGTTTGAACTTGGTAGAAACAACAGATGATCATTTGTTTCTGTTGTTTCTATTTTCTTGATACAACATAAATTGTTTCTGTTGTTTCTATTTTCTTGATACAACATAAATTGTGAAACCTGCATATATATGTTGCCTTTCAACCATTTCAACATCATTCATTTACAATCATCAAAACCATAAAATTGGACTAAAATCTGCATTGAAAATGATGGCTACGTTTCATTGCATCAACATCATCCAAAATACAATCCATAATTCCAACTCTAAACCTAGCCAACAGTTACATAATGATCAAGAGAACCAAAAAACCATCTTATCGATCTCGATCATTTACCTAATATTGCACTAAGTCAAAAACCTATAAGGTAAAGAAAGAGTAGCTAGGCAAAGCAACTGCATGCATAATTTAGGTTCATCAACACTTTCCATCAGTTATATATAAATGCACAAAAGCAGTTCCTGATGCTACTCATCTACCTTAAACAGAACCAAAGTTAGAACTTCATAACATGATTTGCCCATTCAGCTCGAACCACATCAATATCCTTATGTGTGTAAGCAAGATTTGATTTCCTTTCCCACTGAAACAAGCAAATGCAGTAAGTTATTATGATGCAATCAGATTTCATATTATAGGCATATTTCAGATTTGGACATAATAAGGTTCATTAAATTTGAGAAGCAAATGCAGCAAGTCCATTATAACCAAGGCAAATAATCAAATTTGTATTTGGATATGCGTATCAAAGGGAGAGCCAACCAGAAATTTAAAACCATAGACCTTCAACCATGACCATTTTTTTACCATAATTCTGAAACTTGATACCCAATTTGTTAATTCCACTAGTGGAGATATATATATATATATATACAGACACTTAGAGCATGTGTCCAGTACCATAATTAATGGTAAACCAGGTTTATTGGGATTCCACTTATAATAGAAGCACAACCCGCCATTCAAATTATGATTAATTCATATATACCTTTATAACAATTGACCACAACCTAATCTTGCAAGATCTTTAACGTTTCCGACTTTGGAGAGGCTAAAAACTCATCTGAGTGCAGAACCCATTTCTCCTTCACTCCTCTCCTTGACCAGAAATCCTACATAACCCAATAAACAATCATATATATACTGAACAAACATTTAATTCGGTCAAAAGCTATAAACCCAGAACTAAAAGATAAACACCCAACCCGATTTCAAGAACAATGCAGATAAGGGAGCTAAAGCACATTTGGTAGCATAGTCTGCCCTCTAGACGTGTGCAATTTCATAATTAAAATATCATAACCATAACAAGGCAGGCCACATCAACCAAAGTAAAAATAATTAAATGGCATTCACATGATATAAACATAAAAGTCAGAATCAAAATTAATCAATAATCCCCGTGATCTTCATATTCACAAGATCGATGCCATGAGTATATGAACAGAGGAAACAATAGAAGGAAAAAAAAAATCAAAATCTATATCATGTATATATTTTCACAAGATTGATGCCATGAGTATATACACAGATCAAGGGATGCAATAGAAGAAAACGAAAAAGATGAGAATCAAATAGGAAGAAATAGGCAAAGAAAAACGATCGATGATACCTGTCTCTTGAGCCAGAAAAAACAATCAGCACTAAACCAATTCAGCTTGAATCCAAACCTGCAAAAAGAGCAAAACAAAGCAAGTTGAAAAGGTACCACCAAACACAGAGTCAACTCCTAACCAACATATATGACTTTTTCAGACTTTTGCTTCCACAAGAAGAAAACACAAAATTCAGGATGTACATGCATGAACCAAAGATTTTCATCTCACAACTCCACCGTCAAATCCTGCATTAGTTGTATCAATGCATTTAAGAATTTCTTAATTTATACATGATCGTTTACTCCATCAAAACAATCGTTTGCCCCAATTTTTTACTTACCCTTTGATTGTACTACTCGGAAGGACTTTCTGACCAAGCGGCTTTACTAAGCCCACCGACAGTTCTTATAAATGTCCTCCCACTCTCTTATCTCTCTTCTCACTGCCTCTCACTTACTCAAACCTCAGTTACTCTCCTCTCTAATATCTCTCCTACACTACTTAGAATGCAGACTATTTATCTGCAATTGCTTTATTTACTGATGTAGAATGACAGCCAAATATTAAGACATAAATAAGCATTGTCAACAGAGCTCCAAAAAAAAAAAGCATTGTCAGCAGAGCATTGTCAACTCCTCAACTACACCAATTATGTGATTTTGAGTACGACCAAGTATCAATATGCAATTTACAACACAAAATCATTAACAAAATCACAATTTGGACAATTAACCAACAACACATAACTCTAAATATGGATTTCCCAATTACCTTTTCTATTCAGTTTGCTGTTCAAAACCAATTTGAGTTCTTCAATTCGTCCTTAACATGAGATCCAATAACCCGACCAAACTGACTTTGTCTTCCATTGAGGAGTGCAGCAGAGTGCTTGTTAATTTTCAAAATCTGCAGCAGAACAGCAGTGATCAAAACAGAAACCAAGATTAACAACTAATCAAAAGTTAAAAACTCATCAAACTAGTATAATCTTCTCTGCTCACATATAAGTATGATCCATGTTAAGAGTAAGATAGACATTACATTCCCCCTTCAAAGAAACTTTAAAAATCTCTACAACAGACCTTCAACCATTTGAAGTCCAAAAACATCGATCATGCTACTACAGATCTCAATCAAATTGGTTTAGGAAAATAAACAACCATGTGTACATATTTGATGTCATAGACTACCCAGGTTTCTCACTTACAAAAAATGGACTAAAGTTGCTGTCTTGGAACCAAACAAAGGAAAAGAAATTACAGAACTATAACTAGATATACAGAACACAAACGAAAGTATCTGATTCTTTTCTTTTTATTAAATTAAATTCTTTAGCATCCAAGATTTTCAAAAGATATATAAATGAACTTCACATTTCAGAACAACATACAGTGTTGAGTACGACCAAGTATCAATATGCAATTGACAACCCAAAATCATTTAAGCATAAACAATCTGAGATAACTGCTATTGACATGACTTATGCTTATTTATATGAATTAACCCACCTCCAATCCACCTAATAACCTCCGTTCTAACCAGAGGGATATCGAACATAGACATTGAAAACAATCGAATATCAATATCCAATTACAATACGCAAAATCGAATTAACCCAAACCAAAATACCTGAATCGAACCCGTCTTGAACGTTAGGGCTCGACGAGGGAAAGGCGGAGCTCTGGCTTTGGGTGGAGAATGGTCGGATTCGGTGAATTAGAGAAAAGAGATGAGAGAAGAGGTGCGTCGAAGTCAAACTGGATGAGAGAACCTGAATACTCATGTCTGCGTTGCCGAAATCTGATCTTTCCAGAAAACATATAGCAAACTCCAGAGACAGTTGCACAGTGGCCACAATTATTGCTTCCGCTTGCTCCACTATGTCTGCAAATCCAAAAGAAAACCAAAAAAGTCAGTACATTTATAACCAAAACAGTAAAAGTTCTACAAGCATTAAAAACAGAGAGAAAATCATATACGAATTTCTACTTCAAATTCCAGACCATCTACTTCTACATCCCTCTCTTCTCAACACGAAAGCATAATCCTTCCGAATCAGAACCACTTCAAGCACGAAAATTCAAACGCAAACCGATGAAGCAGAAAACGAAGGCAAAAGTTACCTGAGAGAGATCGAGAGGAGGAGACAACAGCGTAGGCGAGGGAATATACAGCTTGAATTTGCGAATCTGTCCATGGTTGGAGCCCTAGCTTGCCGTCTGCGTCGGCCTCGACGCTGCGTTTTAGAATCAGGAGAAGGTTCTGGAGACTCGGTCTGATGGAGTCGGAGTCGGAGTCGGTGCGCAACCGAAACAAGAGATTAGTGGCGGTGATGGGCTTGGAGTCGGAGTAGAGAGAGTCGATGAGCTTCGCCAAGGCCTCGGCCATGACAGAAGCGAGACGATCGGGTGTGAAAGTGAATAGAGGAAATCAAAGTTTGGTTTAGGGAATTAGAATCATCAAGACGACAAGACTTCCGTATGTGGAAGAACATTACTAAAAGTTGAAACTGATAATATGGAGGTTTAGGGAGTCAAGTCGAACTTACTGTCACAATCACCAATGTGGTATCCGCCAACGAAAACATTGGGCAGAGTATGCTGTCCAGTCCACTCAGCAAGCGCCGATTGTATCTCACTACCATCACCTTCATAATGCCACAACAAAAACCACCATTAATCACTATTTCATTTCCTAAATCAATATTCCTATGCTTAATGTCAAGTCTAATTTATCACTGATCATCTATAATCCATCTTCAAACTTCACAAAACTCAACACAAAGGATCATTGTGTTTCATGCCGCAAGTAAACCAACCGAGACCGAAACCAAAATCCAAGTCTAGTTACATCACCTTAGTTTGAAGCATATAGACAGACACTGCATCACAAACTCAAAAACATTAATCAAGATTTTCACCAACTATACATATATAAGTAGATACATGTACAGATATACGGTATACACATATATAAGAATAATGAGTATACGAATTTGAAAGGAGAAGAGTGGGTATTGACTCTCTTGGTCCAATTCAATGGCCTTGTACTGGACTCCCAATTTTAGAACGAAGAGCTGCTTCACGCAAACACAGTAAGGACAAAACTTGTTGCTGCGAAACAAAATCTCATTGTCAAATTTCCAAATTGGTTCAAAACGATCGACAATTCTATATATATAGACACACAGAAGAAGATGAAGAGGTAGAGAGAACCTGAAGATGACTACCGGATTGGACGAGACGAGCTCCTTCACCTTGCCCAACGCCATTTCGAAAACGACGACGCTTTCGATTTTGAAACCCTAAATCCCCAAATCGCTCCCGATTCTGTGATATCTGTTGGGTGTAGATCCGAACTCGCAGTCGGAAGCATGTGGTGCTGACTTTCGATATCGTTGGATGACGCAGCCTAGGTCAACTAATTGGAGGCCGAAGAGTCCATTGGTAGTGGCGATGTCGCCGGATGATGCTCGGAGGTAGAAGATGGAGAATTGAGAAACCAGATCTACTTTCTCTCTCTTCGTATTGTCTTCTCTCATCTCTACGCTTCAATTTCTATTTCCTTGAAGAACTTGACTTGACCCAGCTTTGGTTGTTGGTTTGTAGACCGATATGAGAGACCAACGAGGGTGGAAGAACATCGAAGAAGAGGTGCTACTAGGTTTGGGAGATGGAAAATGAGTTTTCTGATTTTTTTTTCACCAAGTGTGGGAAAGCACAGGGCCAGGTCTAGGTCTATTAAAAGATAGATAAGTTTTAGTTCAGCCAAAAATAGGTTTTTGTCCACACAAGAAGAAATAATTTCTTCATTTACTCAGACAACAGAATTCTGTTGTCTGAGTTTTCTAAATTACAACAAACTTGAAAAAATTGATTTAGTATTGATTTTGATACTATTTAGACAACAGAAATAGTTAAAACTGTCGTCTGAAGACGTTCAAAAAAATCAGACAACAGAAAAAACCTCTTCTGTCGTCTGAGGGGTATGGTTTGAAGCATTTTTTGGCATAGTGACTCCTACCCTTTGCAATCTTCAACATTAGCGATAGTAGATTGATATTGAAATATGAAATCTGAGGGATATAAGGAGCAAACCCATGTTAGGTAGCAAGGCTGCACTGGAACCAATCAACTTTCTTGTCTTATGCATGCAAATGATGCAATCATATCTCGCAGGTCTGTGATTCATGTTTTCAGTTCATTTAATAGTTCCAATCATACATTTTAGTTAGTGGGCAAACTCCAAATGAAACCTAATTGGATAATATTTGCAACTAGTTCAGAAGAAAGGATAAGCAAGAATATACATATATGGAGGCTAGGATTCAAACAATAGCATAGTTAATCAGCGAATCTGTTTGGACCCAAAATGAGCATTTTGGCCTAACAATGCGTGTCTTGGAGAAATTGAGCCAAAGTCAGTGGCTCAAGCTATATATTATCGACAAGTTCGAAATATATTATTTAGAGGCTAAATAAAGCCTACTATGGAAGATTATGTGAGCTGCAAGAAAAAGAAATGATGGAAGCATGGAAATGAAAAGTCAACTTTAGCACATTTTCCTACTTCGGCTAGGAGACCGAGCTAAACAAGGAAAGAGGGGCGGCAGACTAAACAAATGAAATCCAAATGAGCTAAAACTTTCCAGATTAATTCTAGACATCCCAAGGATCATTTCTTATGAAGAGTTCCAGAGCTAGTTATGAGTGGAAAGCCTTCAAACAATCAGTCCAATTTTCTGTAAAAGCAAAATTGGAATATTGGACCTGTAAGAAGTCCAGCAGCATTTCTGGCCCAACCACATGGAAGAAAGCTCTGACAATTTGCCACAATGATCTACACTCATTTTGGATCATTTGATATAAAGAAGTTGAAGGCCCATTTTGAGTTCTTGGTGGAGATATAGCTGCAGCAAAATTGGAGCAGTAAGTGCTTAAACCTAACATTCCATTAGTGTTTAAGTGCTTAAACCTAACATTTCATTAGTGTGTAAGTGCTTAAACCTAACATTCCATTAGTGTTTTAAGTGCTTAAACCTAACATTCCATTAGTGTTTAAGTGCTCAAACCTAACCCATCATGATTTGTTTAAGGTCAACCACTATGGCTTGGTAGCCTATATATAGAGGCTACAACACGTACCAATTCACAACACAATTCAACAACAATCTCTAAGATTATCCAAGCCTCTCTAGAGCAACCCCTCTCTAAGAGCAACTCCTCTCTTTCTCTTACCGGTGATCACACTCCAGTCCTAGTCTTCTCAAGAGCCAACTGTCAGTGCCACCAAACCCTCTGTCAACGTGCTTCGGTCCTAGTCTCCTCGAGAGCCCACTGTAGTACCACGACCACAACGGTTACGGAACCAGCTAAGCAAGGGTAACGCCCTCGCAAACTAGCTAAGCTAAAGTCACGCTTTAGCAAGTTCTCCCCACTTCCCGGTGATTTCGCTCTGCTCGACCTACAACGTTGAGTATCGACTTGGTGACACAAGACAAAGTCCTCACCACGAGGCACAGAAGACCCCCACGACGAGGTTGGTGCTCTCCTCTTCTACAGTCGCTCAAAAGAAGTCAGGTCAGCCCCCGACGACCGCACCCAAAAGGTGCTGGCACCCCCTTCAGAAAAGAGACTGTTGACCAGCTGCAACAAAACTAGAGCCAAACAGAATCCACTGTTCGAGAAGCGGCCGAAGCAATTTGGGATCGGAAGGGAGTTACCTCCCAAGAGAGTTGACCTGATTCATTAAATTCCAAGGCTGTTTAGATTCAGAGGAAGAAAATGATCCTCCATCTTTGAATCAGTTCACCAAGACCCTTGACAAAAACCTCGCTAAGAGCCTGTTCCAGATGTTGTTGAAGTACAGGCCTGAGGACAAACCAGCGAAGAGCGTCTTTTGAAAAGACCCCTATATTCCTCCATACGGGACTTTCGTACGATAAGGTCGACGGCGAAATCTGATGCGGAGTTAGAGAATGTTGGGTGTTGGGATGTTGGGTGCGTTGAAATATAGGGGTAGACTTGAAAAAGTACGGATAAAAAGTGAATGTTGGGTGTGTTTAGATTTTTACTGGGTCTATTTAGAAAGACCCAAAAAAAAAATGACTTATACCATTTAGCCCAAATTTGCCCTAAACCACCCAAAAAGGCCCAAGCCCATATCTGAAAAAACAAATCAGAGCCCAAGCCCAATGAGAGGTTACCCTAGCAGCCAAACCAAAATCACGGCACTTGTCCTTGCCTCCGCTGACGCACCAGTAGGCCTGGCATTTAAACCCGTAACCCGCAAACCCGCACGATAAAAACCCGCACAAACCCGCCCGTTTATTAATCCAGGTTAAGAAAAACCTGCACGCAAAAAACATGCAAATTAACGGGCCTTGCGTGCTAAACCCGTTAACTCAAAACCCTTCCCAAAAACTCATTTAGACTCTTTCTGTCTTTCGGCAACAACAGACTACGCGAGCACAGTAGCCTCCACAAACAACCCTTTTCTTTTCCGTCACCCAAAACCTGATTCTCTCTCTCTCTCTCTCTCTGTTTTGCTTCCTCTCTCCAAAGCTATTCACTTTCTTACAGTTTTGGGATTTTGCTGCGCTCCCAATTTCTCAAGGTATTGGAACTTTGATTGGTTTTGAGATGTGGGTTTTGTCTTAGAGATATAGGAATGTTCTGCGTTTTGATATTACAGAGGAATGTTTGGTTTTGGCGACTGATTCTTTAAACTTGGTGATGGATTTGTAAACAGTTTGTTGTACTCACATATCTGTAAACAATTGTTTTTAGCGTATTAATATTACTGTTTTTGTTTGGTATTTATTTGTTCGGAACAATTGTTTGGGATTTCTTAAAATCGTCCTTGGAGGACTGCTTTATATACAGCACCTTATGACTATGGCTTCAGATCTAATACTACTTTTTTTTTTTTTGGTCCGAATCTAATACTACTTTGACTATGACAATTAAATAGTTATGCAAAGCCAATATTTACCTTTTGAATGTTGGAATCTCCTTTTTATGTTTGAATGGTAATTAATTGTATATTCTTGTTTCGTTCTTATAGGCAACTTGATTGCCTTTCAATGTCAAAAAAGCTACTTGCAGCACATTGTGATATAGTAATGTTGTTGTCAAAAAAATTATATACATAACTCTTAACTAGTTCTAGTTGCTTTGATAAAAAAAAAAGTAAAAAAAAAAAAAAAATTCTGTTTATGGGTCTAAAGTCTTACCAGGTTTTAACGGGTTCCAACGGACCTAATAAAACCCAGCCCAAAAATTCCGTTCTCATATTTGTTAACTTTATTCAGAGTCTCCCCTGTCCGCCGAAAAGCACAGAGAGAATTTGGTATTCCACGATTCCGGCCCATCTATTTCACCGGTGGCAATGTCTCCAGATCGGAAAATCGAGCACGTCGCCGTGAGATGAACCTGAAGGTTTAGTTTGCTTCTCTTTCATCCTTTCTGTTTTACTTGAATTTCTGCATAACTCGTTTGTAATTTGGTTGAATCTGGTTCTGAAGTTCGGTGCTTTTTTTAATCCACTGGTCTGTTTACTAATTCTGGAATTATGTTCTTATTAATATGAATTCGTCTGTCTATAGCTTTGCTTTAACCACTGATTCAGGTGAAAACCTCCGAATGTGTGTTTACAAATGAGTAAGATTTGTTGTTCCACACATTTTACTGAAATTCAAAAAGAAACCAAAATGAAAGGTCAGCCACTAGAATCATGAATCAAGCTCAAACCTTTTATATATTTTGCCCTAAATGCGTCCTATCTGCGGTTTAACATGGAGTACGGTGAAATGGGGCTAGATTTGTGTGGACCAAATGTATAACTGGAAATTTCGAATTTTCGTGCTGGATGTCGATATCCTTGTTAGTAGTAGAATCTTGTTAGCTTAGCAACTCTTTTTAATCTAGGTTTTTTTGGCAGTTGTTTCATTGTTAGGATAGGTATAGTTGTGTGGTGTGGCAATTTGAATCCAAGCTTTGAGATGAATGTGCTGGCCATCATTTTATACAGTTACGGATGGTGATTTAGATTTCTATAAAGAAGTTACTCAGAAAATTTCATTTCATATGCAGTGGAAAGTTAATCTGATTAGCAAGTAGAGCTCCCCACCATGGTGCTTGGCAATCAGTCCATTCGCGAAACTCACTATGACATACTATCTGTGAAGGAAGATGCTAGCTATGAAGATATCAGAACAAGCTACAGATCTGCCATACTTAATAGTCATCCTGATAAATTACAAGCTACATCTGAGTCGGGAGATAGATTCTTGAAGGTGCAAAAGGCTTGGGAAATCCTCAGTGATTCGAGGTCTCGTGCACTATATGACAATATGCTAATAGCTTCTAGACATGACACTTTTGTAGCCGATGATATCAGCTTAGAAGACGTGATGGCTGAAGATGCAGGAGACGTCATTCAGCTATTTTACCAGTGTCGATGTGGTGATTATTACTTTGTTGATTCTTTGGAGTTGGAGAAAATGGGGTATGCTTTGTTAAGAGATGGTAGCAAGCTATCTTTTGAGGCACAAAATGCTTTGCCGGCATCACTAGTCCTTCCTTGTGGGTCTTGTTCTTTGAAAGTTCGGATATTAATCAATCCAGACGATTTTGTTTCTATTGATCATCACTGAATGTGGTGATGAAATATCTTGTTTGAAAGACTTTAAATACAAAAGCCAGCACAAAATTTCGAATGGTTATATTGTCGCGAGCGGATTCCATGCGACTATAAGCAAATACGCAATAGCTCTTGAGTTTTGATTAATTGAACCGAGAGCTTGGAGTTGAGAAAGAGTATCTAGAGGTACCCAAGAGTCTAAGACAACGTTTTCCCACAAACAAGTTGTCGGCACAAGTCATTTTTCAATTTATTTAATAAAACCCATGCCGAAGTAATTGAGGTCAGAAAATTCTGTTTTCTTATACTTCAATAATAGCATGATCTTTGCGTCTCAAATCTCCAAATTGGGTCTAGCAATTCTCCATCCGATCAAGTTTTCACTAATTCAAGAAATTTGAACGCCTACTTCCCTCTTACCCGGTAAGATTTCTTCATAGGGTAATCAAATTCGTATTAAGTAGAAAGATTCAATTTTTTTTTTTTTTTTTTTGGGCTAAAGTCTGTTTAGTCCCTGTACTATGTATCTCTCATCGTTTCAGTCCCTGACATTCCAATTTAATCTGAAAAGTCCCTGAGGTCTCAATTTCCGTCTAATAGGTCCTTTCCGCGGGAAATTAGCAATTGGCCTTGGGTGAAATGTCCAATATACCCCTCAGTTATTTCTTTTTCCTTTTTTTTCCTTTTTAATTTTTTTTTTCTTTTTTTCTTTTTTCTTTTTCCTTTTTAATTTCATTTTTCCTTTTTTTATTTTTATTTTTTTCCTTTTTCCATTTTAATTTCTTTTTTCTTTTTCCTTTTTAATTTCTTTTTTTCCTTTTTTCTTTTTCTTTTTCATTTCTTTTTTGCTTTTTAATTTCTTTTTTTCCTTTTTTATTTTTCCTTTTTAATTTATTTTTTGCTATTTCTTCTTTTTTTCTTTTTCGTTTTGCCTACTTTCTACTTCCCCAACCCACCAATCCCATTCCGATCAAACTCCACAATCCATCTGTTTCCCAATCAGTTTGGAAATTCGCCGCTAAACCACTCCCCTCTTGTTTTCACAGCCTACTTCTCTCTCTCCCACTCAAATCCCACTTTCTCTCTCCACATCAAGCCTCAATTTAGAAACTTTTCACTGAAAATTACCATTTTTTAACTTTTCACTGAAAACTACCATTTTTTCAAATTCTGAGGTTTTTGGGTGTTGCTCAAAATGGTGATTTGGATTTTGAGTTTGGTTGAAATGGTGGTTTTTGATGGCCAAGTTGACAAAAACCAGAAGTGAAGAAGAAGAATAGTGATGGAAAAGAAAAATGGCCGCTGGCGTGGAGAACAAGAATTGGGGTTTCGGGTCGATCTGGATTGGTTCGCCGACGTGGCGCTACTGATGCAGCAGAATACGATGATCATTAAAAAGGAAAAAGAAAAAAAAAAAAAAAAAAAAAAAATTAACAAGGAAAAAAGAAATTAAAATGGAAAAAGGAAAAAAATAAAAATAAAAGGAAAAAGAAAAAAAAAAGAAATAAAAAAGAAACAAGAAAAAAAAGAAATTAAAAAGGAAAAAGAAAAAAGAAACAAGAAAAAAAAGAAATTAAAAAGGAAAAAGAAAAAAGAAAAAAAAAGAAATTAAAATGGAAAAAGGAAAAAAAATAAAAATAAAAAAGAAAAAAGAAAAAAGAAAAAAAAGAAATTAAAAAGGAAAAAGAAAAAAAGGAAAAAAAAAAATTAAAAAGGAAAAAAAAGAAAAAAGAAATAACTGAGGGGTATATTGGACATTTCACCCAAGGCCAATTCCTAATTTCCCGCGGTAAGGACCTATTAGACGGAAATTGAGACCTCAGGGACTTTTCAGATTAAATTGGAATGTCAGGGACTGAAACGATGAGAGAGGCATAGTACAGGGACTAAACAGACTTTAGCCCTTTTTTTTTTATTAAAGATTGTGTTTTTGAGCAATCCTGAATTGGAAACAGGTTCTGATCCCAACTCCCGGAAATGGGTTCTTCCCAGAAAAGCTCCCAATGGAGGAGCGTCTTCGACGGCGTGAAACTCAAGACCATCCCATCAGTGCCAGAAGCTCTAATGGCCGAGATCAACACTGCAATTTGCAATCTTGAATACGCACGCGCCTCTGTTCTTCTCGAATCTACGTCCCCTTCTTCTTCCTCTTCTTCAATCTCGAAGAATGAGAGCTCTGCTCAACCTCAGTTTGATGCCCGGAAAGCGGATCAGGCTTACAAGGCAGGCTGTGCTGCCTTGGCTGCTGGGAAGCTCGATGAGGCTCTTCTGTCATTGAATGTTTCGCTTTCGAAATGCCCACCTGATCAGACCTCTGCCGTTGCGAAGCTTCATTCGCTTATCTCTCTCACATCTCAGCAGCTGCACAAACCCACCAACTGAATTGATTGATGCAGCTTTTCAGGTGTTGTATCAGTGCTCCAGAGAACCGTTGGATCAGCTTATTGTAGACTGTATAGAGTTTTAACACTCGGAAACCCTGTAGAACTTTCGCCATGTTTTCTGCCTAGTTTGGAGTCATAATGTTATAATGGCAATGCACCTTTTGGTGACAAAAGTTGGTATGTGGTTTTGGAAATAGGAATGTGGAGCTATTAAATGAATCTAAGTAGATAGGAAGGTGATGGCTTTCATGTGGTTGCGACTTGTGAGCATTACAGCTCAATGTAGGGTGGTTGATCACTGTCTAAGATCAAAGACGTGTTTGATTTTTTTGATATTTGAGATGATATGGTTTCTGTTATGATGTGTCATTAAGAAATAAATTTGCATTACTGTTGCTAGATTGAAAATGGAGGAAAGCAGAGGCTTAATTATGTGGATACATAATACAGATCATGATATTGATATGAACCTGCCATGTTACTTGACAACAGTTCTGCTAAGTGTCATTTCTGCATTAATAGGGCTTTTAAAGAGTTCAACAGTTGATTAACCAGTAGTATAGGCCTGATGTTTCTTTAGTTACTAGAATTTAATGCCCAGGAAATCATTGGTGTTAGATTAATTTACCCATGACGGTTCTCTGTGGTAATTTCCTTCGATATCCTAATGTTAGATGAGTCTGGAAATGTAATACTTCGGCTTTGTAGTCTTTTCTAGCCTCACTTGTTTGAGATGTTTTACTGCCTGCAAATCTCATGTTATTTGTGTGAGAAAACAATGCCAATTTACCCTTGATAATCGGATTAAACACCAAGAAGTTTGTTTGTCTGTTCTTCATGAAAATGAAATAGTTTAGGCACGGAAGCTAAATTTCTTTTGTTAATTACGTCGTTTTCCAGCAAGATAGCTTTAAAAGGGACAAGGGAATCACTGATGGCAAATTTGACAAAGAGCAATTTGGGGTTTGGTAATGCGTCCTAGTTCCCCATGACTTCAGGCTAAAGTGAAAAGATTTAAGCCACAGAAGAAGCACTAAATACAGGAAAATCAAGAAACCGAAGAATTAATTTGTTTTTGTCTTTAATGGATCTTATGAGGATAGGGGCGTTTTGAACCTGAAAAGGAAGTTTACACACTATCGATGGTGGTTATTTGTTAAAACGTCTACTGCTTTTTTAGCTTAGTCTTTACCTCAAAGGATAGAAAAAATGCAATATATTCCCCTTCGAATAAGCTCCAACGCCACTATCAGGCAAGCAAAGGTCAAGTTGTACATCAAGACGAGTAAGAATAGAGCATTAAACATCACTAGTTTTGCTGAAATCTTTGCGCTTTGCAACTCAAAAAAGCACCATTAACTCCTATCTGAAAAGGAAAAAGCGCCATTAACTCCAACCATGAGCATCTTTTATCACGAGGAGGAAGAGGTACCAAACCCTTCAAAAAGGTGCAAATTTCTTGCTACATGTCTGATGGATGCGTTTTCCAACTGGAATATGTCCCGACGGCTTCAAACTGCGAGCCCAGAAGCAGAGGGTTACCCAACAAGTGATGACTTTGATGATGAACAGGAAGTAGTCACTCAAACCTGAATGAAGATTATATTTACATGGAAGTTTTTAGTTTTCATTCTCTTGCTAACCCATCGATATTTTTTGTATCAGCTAATTGTATCTGCAATTCGGAGCCGTGCAATGGAAAAGCTGAAGCGCAAGCCGAGCGGTTTGAGTTTGACAGATAGCTTCTCCTGGGTCTACTCTACGAAAACTGGAGAATTATTCATAACTCAGAATGGAGTGCAAAAAAAAGAGTGTGAAGATGAAGAAGCTGATGAGACTGAAGAGTTTTTAACAGTGGCAAGTTGCTTCTCTTGCTGCTCATCAAGTGCTGCTGCAAGTAAGGATGTGTTTCTCTCTGTCAAGACAAGCCTTTCAAGATGTTCGAGCCTTGATGGTTTTGAGTTCAACTTCAACGATTTTCAGAAGAGGCAGTCCATAATTCAACAGCTGTGCCATTGTGAGGGTTGGCCGTTTGGTCTCTGCCGAAAGGCTGTGTTGCTTCCACCTCTGCCCAAGTCTCCATCTGAGTCGTGGACATGGCGCAAAGGGATTGTAACAAAATCGAAGAGCTTACCCTCCAAATCACACACAAGCTGAAACACCAAATCTAGTGCGTACTTAGAAACGCATGCGTATGCTGAATAAGAATGCAATTACAATTACAATTACAATAAAGTTTCCCTGTAATACCATATGATCCATTTCATTGTGATCTCTGGAAATTCTACAAGCTAATGTAGTACTGTAGTATTTTTTATAAGATATTTATCAAATATGGAATTCTACAAGCAGATAATAGCAGTGGTTGCAATGTGTACTAATCATCTAGATGAAACTGTCAGATAAAACAAGATCTAAAGAATGGATTCCCTTGTTACATTTCACAATAACTGTCGCATTGCAGATGAGATGAACTACACGAGGGGTTTTCTTCATTCTGTTTTTTCAAATATATATAATCAATAATGTGCATTTGTTGACCTGGTGCTCCATCATTTGGTAAGCAAAACTCAACCAGAAGCAAAAGAAACTGATCAAAAACATATCAGAAAAGCAATAGCATGATTGCATTATTCCATTCATAGATCAACAACACAAACATGCTCTTATTAACTGCCATCAAAACCTAAACATCAAGGTTTTCTACGAGAGTTCGATTGGCCTGATTTCAATTACAAACATGATTGGGAAACACGGGAAATCTTCCAGTTACAGTAAATAATCCAAAACTCTGTGGCTAAGCTCTTTGCTCAACATATGACCCTGACAGTCCAGAAGTTCCAAGAACACTGACCTGCAATCAATACACAAAATCATTTTAGTTAGTAAACAAATATATATGCTCTGATTCACAGGCCACATGTGAATGTGCAAAATAGCAGTCCCTAAAATGCAGGACTAAACAACTACTACATGCCTTTCTTCAAAATTAGGATACAAAATCATGAGGTAGTAGAAAACAGATTTGTATAAGATCACACACTACATGTGAATGTGCTAAATAACAGTGCCTATATCGCAGGTAAAGTAAGCATTTCCAAGGTTTATATCAGTACCTTTCCCCACTCAGAACCAATGCCACTACACCTCATCTTCAAGTATATCAGCCTGGTTCCCAGCTCAGTCTCCACCTTCTTCCTCAAATAGGTCTCGTCAGGCCCAAATGAATCCAAATAGGCAGCGTAGCGACCGTAAATCGTCTTCAGAGCATTCACATACTCATCTGACAACGGCTTCACATCCTACACAAACATTTCAAAACAAACACATCAAAACAATTTCACACACCCAAGAAAAACAAAACAGCAAATCCCCTAACCAACCCTACTCCAATACCTCTCCACTCAGACCGACACTGTCATCCATATCCATCTTCAACTGCATAACCATCCCTCCAAACTCCTCCACAGCTTCGGCCGCACGCAACACATTCATGAGATGCTCTTTGCCAGTCTGATCATCAGTGTTCTTAGACAATGCTGCCTTAACTTCACGGACGACAAGCTTAGGGAGCTCATCCCAACTTGCAGCCATCAAGTCCTTAAAAGCATTAAGCAGCACAGGGTCTTTAATCTCAGGAAAATGACCCACATCGTTACTGGAAAACCGCCTACTCCCCAAACTGGTTGAAAGAGGAGACCTGTGTTCATCTGTACATGATACTAATCAAGAACCAAACTTTAAAATGAAATAACACCCTAATCTTCTGCATCCCTCACACAAATTCAGATACATATTGAAACCCAATTGGGTTTTTTACTTTTACATCATATCTTATATGCGATCAATAAAAATTGGGTCTTGATTTGTAATAAAGAAAATTGAGGTGGAATGGATAAGGGGAAGTACCGGAAGACTGGTTCTTGGAGTTTGGGGAAGCGAAACTGAAGAGGGTTCGAGCAGCGCCGGCGGAGTGGTGGTGAGGTTGGTGACGTGGCAGCTGCTGGGTGGCGGCGGCGACGGCGGCTGTTCGGTAAGATCTGGAAGAGAGTGAACGGCAGAGCGATCTGAGAGCTATCATCTTCTCCATTATTTGGTTGACGGTTTTGCCACCAAAAAACAATCGACGGGGAAAAGCGGAGAGAGGAGGTAGCACTGGGAATGTGAAGGTGACACTTTTCGACAATGGCAGTTCAGGTGAAATAGAGTATGGGCTTTTGGATTGGGTTGGGCTACTGATCCAAACCTTCAATTTGGGCTCACTGTAAGCCCAACTGAGTGTTTCTTCAAAAGAGTTTAAGATTGAATGTGGAGTCATTTTTCTTAGTATCACCCGGTCCCTTCCTAATGCCGGTAAGATTTGAACCCGTGGCTTCTATAGTTTTAGCTAAGCCAATTATCCAACATGTCACGGCTCACAGGCCACGGCAGAGTGAAACAATGAAAAGTCACATCAGATTGAAAAATATGAACTTATAGTCAAAATTAAAGGACAAGCAGCGGCAAAATGAAACAGTGAAAAACCCATCTCAAATTGTGAACTAAATCAAAATCATAGGACACAGGATTCACCGGCCATAATTCTGCATTTCACGCAACTCTTTTTATCTTTTAATAATCAAAGACTTCAAACTTCAAGCAGTTATAGTAGTCACCGATCAATTATTGGACTAGTATCACCGCCTATTGAACATTGTTTAATGACGCTCAATCACTTTCTTCAAAGTCACAAACCAATATGTCACAGCTCACAGGCAACGGCAAAGTAAAACAATGAAAAACTCACATCAGATCATAAACTTAGTCATAATTGTAGGATATAATATTCACCGACCATAATAATATATCTCAAGCAAATCTTTTGTTCTTTTTAATAAAGAAAGACTTTAAAGTTCAAACTTCAAACATAACATTGATGGTCACTAATCACTTATTGGACAAGTATACAAGCCACATCTTTCATCTTGTTGAACATTATTTAATGAAGCTCGATCACTTAAAGTCACAAACCGGCGCTCAGTCACAAACCAACTAATATTCAATCAAGAATTTTGTTGTTAGGTGCTATTCAATCAAGAATTTTGTTGGTAGGTGCTTACATACATGTTATACTCAGTTTCAATGAATTAATCTATTTGTTTCCCGCTTTGTTTAATCTTTAGCTTCCGGTTTATTATAAATTATTGGTACCCAGCAGAAGAAGAACGCCAAAATACACCTACAACTTGGAATGGAAATAATGCAAGTCTGATCACGCAAAACATGGCGACAAAAGCTTCTTTTCCCCCTTCATCCTTTTAGCACAGTTGTACAAAACCTCTTCTCTATATAATTCAACTCATAGGTGTCTGTGTCCGTCAAAACTCATAGGTGTCTCTCTTCCTCATCTCCTTCTTAATTAATGGGTTCCAGTGAAGTCTCTCTTGAAGTTCCTCCATACGCGCGAGTACTCAAAGATGGAACAATTGAGAGACTTGCCGGAACCCAAGTTGTTCCGGCCGGGTTAGACCCTCAAACCGGAGTTTTGTCCAAAGACATCGTGATTTTCCCACAAACCGGTGTCTCAGCTAGACTTTACCGACCAAATATCACCGCTACGGACCAAAAGCTTCCTTTGATCGTTTACTATCATGGTGGAGCTTTTTGCATAGCTTCAGCTGCCGACCCACTCTACCACAACTGCCTTAGCATGCTTGTTGCTGAGGCCAGAGCCATTGCTGTTTCTGTTAATTACAGATTAGCCCCTGAGCATCCACTGCCGATTGCCTATGAGGATTCTTGGGCAGTGCTTCAATGGGTTTTTGGTGGTGAAGATCGTGACGATTGGGTTAAGGATCATGTTGATTTTGAGCGAGTGTTCTTGGTGGGAGATAGTGCTGGGGCTAATATTGCACACCACTTGGCCTTGCGGGTCAAGAAGTCCGACCCGGATCCAAAGCTGAAGATTGCTGGGATTGGGCTGATCCATCCTTATTTCTGGGGGAAAGATCCGATTGGCCGGGAGGTGGCGGATTCGTTCAGGAAGTCAATGGTGGACACGTGGTGGAATTTCGTCTGCCCATCGGAGAAAGAGGGTGATGACCCGCTTATTAACCCGTTTCTTGACGGAGCCCCGAGTCTGGAGGGGTTGGCTTGTGGTAAGGTGCTTGTTCTTGTTGCAGGAAATGACATATTGAGGGACAGAGGGAGGCTTTATTATGATGACTTGGTGAAGAGCAACTGGGCAGGAAGCAAAGAGTTGATTGAAACAGAAGGGGAAGACCATGTGTTCCATATCTTCAATCCCAATTGTGAAAAGGCCAAGAGCTTGATCAAGCATTTGGGTTCTTTCATAAACCAAAACTAGTGCAAATTCAATGGAAGAAGAGGTGGAAAGGAGGATGCTTTTTGGACAACGTGATCTTTATGAAAAAATACTGTATTGAAAGAAAATTTTCCGGGGTTGGATTCCTTGTCATTCTTGAATATGCTAATATTCCAATGTACTTGTTCATACTGTTTCTTGGTTTTTGGTGGTATTCAACTCGTAAGCTGATTGGCCTTGCATATGCAATAAACAGTTGCAATTTCAGTAGCCTACACCCAGTCCAAATTTAAGTTTTTTCACGGGTCTTATATTATCCAACTTAACTTATTGGTCAGACACAGAAATGAATTCAAATCTAGATGTATATTTTATGAAAATGTGTTTCGCATTGCCATGAAAATGAGTTACTCTAGTTGATACTGAATGATGAGTGAAGCAATTCAATCAATTTCACACCGTAAATTTAAAGAAACATGGTAAAACTGGTAACTGGGAATGAAAATCAGGAAACACAAACTTTCGTGCATACACCTTAAGTTTGTCTAAAACAAGTCTTACACGTTCAGTACTGAAGACTCAGTTTTGCACACTAGCATGCTGAAGTCTAGAACACAACAGTATCGAGCATTGTTCCCAAGGTCTGCACTATGTTTGAGGACATTAAGTTGGAGACATGTTCTTCAAGGTGCTTCTTGGCATCTTGTCTTCCCACATTTGCAATTGCAAGCTTCTCTGGTGACAACTCATCCTCCTCCTGCACGGCCTTGTTGTATTTGACAGCTAGGCTCAACATCTCCTGCAAAACCCAAATGAAAGAAAGAACCATGACTTTGTAGTTTGTACACTAAATAGTCTGTACCCAATCGAAATCAGCAACAATTTTCGAACTTGCTGAAAAACAAGTCCAACTTACGGAGCAAGAGAGGTGGAATCTATAGCCAAATGGTTGGCACAACAACCTCCATTTAAAGAAAAAATAAAATAAAATAAAATATTTTCTGCCAGTTTGTTCTAGGTTTTATTAGGTCAGGACTTGGATTTGTAACCAGAAAACCGGAGATGATCCTTTTCCAGTTATTCTTAAACTATAATCATAGTGTGTTTATGGACTGAAGGTCAGCCTACTGACATCTCCACAGTTAAAATTTGCATAATTGAACCCATGTACATCCTACAACTTGAAACCTCTTATCACAGATTTTCAGGTCTATGGTGTCCCTAAAATTGCCTTCCTTATCATCTCTGCCAGTGCCACCTACTCCTCATCTCACAAGCAACAGTCGGTCTATTAACAATGAATAAACTCAAACTTATCAAGAAAGAACGCCTAGAATACTCAATGCCAACAGAGTAACCTCTTCCATATTGTTAACTTAAACTACATATTGTTAGCTATAGATGCCAAATTGAATATAAAAAACCCATGACAGTACAAACCACTAATTTTGCAGTAGGCCAAATCTTTACTTACCTGAACAGTTTGCTCATTTGTTTTTGAATGAGTATCAAAACGCTTGAGGGTCAGCCCATCAGTCCATTTCTTCTTATGAAGGTTAAGCAACATCTTCTCCTCGAGTTCATTCTTCCTGTAATTGATTGCTATAGAGTAATAATGCCGGTTTAACCCATGGATCAAAGCCTGAAGAGAAAATTGCATTAAAGATCAGAAAGTTGCTACTGCAAACAATGGGGTACAAACTGACTCACTGGGAACTTACTTGAATAGATGGTTTATTAAGATGGCCCAGATTGGATGTGGTCTGCCGAGGTTCTTGACCGAGCATCATAGTCTGTGGGTTGATAAGGCGGAAGGCATCAATGACCACCTTCCCCTTCACACTCTGAATTGGATCCACCACCACAGCAACAGCACGTTGATTCAAAGCTTCAAAGCTCTAGAAAAGATTAAACGTACAAGATAACGCATTTGGGCAAGTACATAACCAACAAACAGCTAAATCTCTAGTCAAAGCTATCATCAATAAAGGAAGAATATTAAACCAATCCAAAAATGCAGGCACAGAGGAATGTTGTACACAAGCATAGCTTATTCTAATCCTTGGAAAGCCAAAGAGGAAAACTATGATAAGAAAGTAGGCTGAAGCTTATCTAGAACAATGCCTGATACAGCACCTACAAACTCCAATTATTTTCTTCATAACAATGACATCAATACAGAAATATATATGACGTACAACATCAAAAGAAACTAATAATCAATTAAAACCGATGCATGCTTACAAACTTGTATTATATCAAGAAGAAATAAACTTGTGTGAAATGAAAGAGGTAAAGTAATAAGAGTACAACCTGCTGCGTATTAATGTCCACACCAGATAGCCAACAGCCAAATCCAGGATGCGAATGGTACCACCCTACAACCATCTCCGGTCTGCATTGCCAACAAAAAGAATACAAAAGTGAAATCTATGGGCATATCTAACAAGACTGCAGAATGCGAAGAGCAAGCCATGACAGATTTATGCAAGCAACCAGTGTAGGTGGTCATCACCTATTATTACGTATCTCTTACACAAACTTCTTTTTTTACTCATAATCTCTCATGGATAATGAATCGTTCATTGGGATTAAGATTTCCCATAGGGAAAACAAATAAAAACCAAAGCCAAATACAAACTTCTCCTTATTCTAAATAGAGTTCCCTAATATGATTAGCTCCCTTACAGAAAAGGGTCCAACAGCGTCATACTGTTCCTCATTAACTGTTCATTGTCTAGTAAGCTTCTGCCACAATCAATTGCACATAGTATTTGCACAATGAACATAGAAAAGTAGCGGTCACAAGTTTATTACTCAAAACACAATTACAACAACTACCCTGCAGCTCATTAATAAAAATTAAAGAGCAGATACCTTCCAGTCTGCTTAAGCATATCGAGCATGTTAGTCTGGAAAACATGATCGACTGCTTCGACACTAACACCAGTACCACTCTGCGGCATAGCAAAGACATCCACAACTCGAACAGTGTACTCATCCACAAACTCTCCCAGCATCAAGCCCATGACCTCCATAGGAACCCCCGCTCTTCCTATTAAATTATCAAATTTCAAATAACCAGTAAGTAATCACTAAACAAAACTCGAATCAAAGTCTTTAAAATCCACCAAAAACCCTAATTGAGATCCGTAATGCACAATTTCGCTACTATTCATAACCACAGCAGCTTAGACAGATTTCCCAAGTCCACACATCAATTCAAAGCTAAGAAACAACAAAACCAAACCCTAATTAGGGATTCAGATTCGAGCTAACACAAGTCTAGAAGACGAGGGACGAGACCGTACCGTGCTTGAGCATCTTCAACAGCGCGAGTGAGGAGATGTAGACCTGCTCGGAGGAATCGAGAGTGGGCGAATCCGGCGGTGGGTGGCCCAATGCTCCTCCGGCGCCGGCGAACATCCTCTGTAGCCTCTCCATCCCTGACATTAAGCTCTTTGTTTTCTTTTTTTGGTTTTTAGAATAGCCCTCTGCTTTCTTTTCTAGCAAGACAGCTCTAGCTTAAAGCTTTATATCGCTGGGTAAAAACTATATCTGCAGTAAAATTATTTATATCGGTGAAAAAAAGTTTCGGGTCATTTCACTGGTCCAGTCAGGATTAGGATAATGGGCAATGTAATCTTAGATTGCAAACCAATAAGCAGGCCGAAGGGCAAAAGTCTCTTAAAGTTGGAGCCCAAATACTGGCCTGGACATAAGAAGGCCCAAGCTTATCTAGTAGAGACTAAGACCTGTGTATAAATGAAGGGTGTGTTTGGGATTGGTTTTTGGAGATTCAAAAATGTTATTGTGGAATTTCAAAAGTACTTTCGGACTTTGAAGAAACAATTTCAAACGGACCTAATGTTTATCAAATTAATCGGCCAGACGAAAGGCTTCGAATATGTCAATCATTTCAACTATTTATTATATAGTTTTCAATATTGTTTCTACTAATTTTGCGTCTGAATGCAGCTTAACACCGAAAGAATGAGAAGATAGAACTAAAGACTTTTCTTTGTTAACTAGTTTGCAGAAAAACTGGCCCATGCTTCTCAAATTACTGTTGAAAATATAAATTCTACATGCAAAAATAAAGACATTGTGTGTAGGTTATTAGGGATTTGGGTAAACTCCGCTCGTTGTCTATTAGTTTTAGTTGTGAAGCCTAAATTACTTTATTATGGTATCAGAGTTAGGTTATCCCACGTGTCAATATCTCGCAGTCACATGGGCTCTGTTTGAACCCAAAATGAGCATTTTGGCCTGACAAGGCGTGTCTTGGAGAAATTGAGCCAATATCAGTGGCTCAAGCTATATATTGTCGACAAGTTCGAGATATATTATTTAGATGCTAAATAAAGCCTACCTGCAGAATTATGGAAGATTATGCGAGCCGCAAGAAAAGGAAATGATGGAAGCATGGAAATGAAAAATTAACTTTAGCACATTTTCCTACTTCGATTAGGAGAAACCGAGCTAAACAAGAAAGGAGGGGCGGCAGACTAAGAGCAAGTTCACCCGTTGGGTCACCGGGTCACTTACTATTCACTACTTTTTAGTGTATATTTTCATTTTCTGGGTCACGAAATACACTGTGCTCGTGACCCAGGGCACGAAATACACTGTGCTCGTGACCCAGAGGGTGAAATTAACACTAAAAAGCAGTGAATAGTGGGTGATCTGGTGACCCAACGAGTGAACTTGCTCTAACCAAACGAAATCCAAATGAGCTAAAACTTTCCAGATTCATTCTAGACATCTGAAGGATCATTTCTTATGAATAGTGCAAGAGCTAGTTTGGAGTGGAAAACCTTCAAACAATCAGTCCAATTTTCTGAAAGACAAAACTGGAAAACCGGACATGTAAGGAGTCCAGCAGCGTTTCCTGCCCAACCACATGGAAGTAAGCTCTGAAATTTTGCCAGAATGATCTACACTCATGGTGGATCATTTGATATGCAGAAGTCGAAGGCCCATTCTGAATTCTTGGTGGAGATATAATTGAAGGAATAAATGAGTAGAAAGTTATTCAAAACCACTCCAAAACTTATCATTTTCATCTCCATTTAGTGCTCCATTATCTCCATTAGTGCTCCATTATCTCCATTAGTGCTCCATTATCATGATTTGTTTAAGGCCAACCACTTTGGCATGGTAGCCTATATATAGAGGCTAAAATAAAACAACACAACACACAATTCACCAACAACAATCTCTAAGATTATCCAAGCCTCTCCAGAGCAACCCCTCTCCTTCTCTTACCGGTGATCACACTCCAGTCCCAGAATCCTTAGGAGCCGACTGTCAGTGCCACCAAACCTTCTGTCAACGTGCTTCAGTCCTAGTCTCATTGGGAGCCGACTGTAGTACCGCGACCACAACGGTTACGGAACCAGCTAAGCAAGGGTAACGCCCTTGCAAACCAGCCAAGCTAAAGTCACGCTTTACCAAGTTCTCCCCACTTCCCAGTGATTTTCGCTCTGCTCGATCTACGACGTCGAGTATCGATTGTGTGATATTGAAGAAACTAAGCAAAAGTCCTCATCACGAGGCACAAAGACCCCTGCGACGAGGTTGGTGCTCTCCTCGTCTACAATCACTTGAAAGAAGTCAGATCAAGGGACATCCCCGACGACCGCACCCGATGGTGCTGGCACGCCCGCTCGCAGAAAAGAAACTGTTGACCAGCTGCAGCAAAATTGGAGCCAAACAGGCTCCACATCACTCTTCATAAGTTATCCACGTTTGTGGCTTGAAAATTCGTCAGCACGTGCGAGGGCATATTATTATATTGAGAATATGAATCTCACAGTGTCCTCTCACCTATGAATTTACAAAAATTTAACTTCATCCATTGCATTAATTTTGTTTGTAATACTATATTACATTAGCATATACATATATGTACGTCAGTGTTCTAAAACTCGACCGCCCAGGCCGCCTAGGCGGCGCCTAGGCGCTGGGCGGCGGCTGTTCGAGTCGCCTAATGCCAAATCGGAGCTGTTGGGCGGACTGAGATTAGGCGGCCGCCTAGGCGGCATAGGCGGGAGGCTAGGCGCCTGGACGGGGGTGGTTGGGCGCTAGGCGGGGGTGGTTGGGCGCTAGGCGGTCTTTCTAGGAGGATTTGCAGGTTATTTCATGGAGTTTAACGGCTTGGAGAGAGAGAGAAAGTGAAGGAGTCGGCTCTGATCGGAGTAGTATAAAAACCATTAGGTTAAAATTGATCGTCATTGCAGCCTTCGTTCTTGTTTCTGGTTATTTTGTGTGGTAATTGATTGAACAGTAAAGGAATTGAAGAAAAACCGATGAAGAGAGATGAGAGAGAATATGGAGGTGGTGGCTACTAGTTTACTGGTTTTGTGAATGAGAGGACGAGGACGAGGACGAGGAAGAGAGAGGACGAGGAAGAGAGAGGAATGAAAAATTGAAAACAAAGGGGTTAGTTTATTGTTTGAGAGAGAGAGAGAGATTAATAGAATAAAAAAACTTTGTGGCTGCTGTTAGTTCGGAGAGAGAGAGAGAAAAGATAGGATGTTAAGCCCAACAAGACTTCTTCTGTTTTTTGTTGGATAATTGAATATATTTTTTTTTGTGAAAAGCGTCTCTGACATATGAATGGACTAGCTAGTTAAACACTATCTCTATTTAATTAAAAAAATAGTTAATTATATATATATATATATATAGTTAAATGTCATAAAAATTAAAATTAAAATAAAAAAATACAAAACCGCCTAGGCGCCGTCTAGGCACCCGCCTAGGCGTCTGGGCGCTAGTCTCATATCCACCGCCCGACTAGCGCCTAGCGTTTTTTCGAACCTTGATGTACGTTATATGGTTTTGGAATGAAAATTAACCTAGCTCATACTTATCCAAACCGGCGGCCAATATCACTTTATATAAGTTCTTTTTTTTTTATAAGAAAAGAAAAATTATTTAAAAAAGGAAGCCTTTTGGGCAACCAAAGTTTACAACATAAAAAATTAAGGCTCTAGAAGCCTCATTTGGGACCACTCCAAGACATAGGAGAAGCAGCATCATGTCCTAAATTTGCAATAGCCTCAGCTACAAAGTTTGCTTCCCTATATATATGCTTAAAGGTAATTTGAGAAAAGGAAGTTCCAATGGTTCTAATGTCTTCAATCAACTTGAGTAGCCTCCACGGTGAAATCACAATTCCAGTAACTGCATCAATAACCAGCTTTGAGTTTCCTTCAACTTCAACTCTTGTAAAACCTTTGTCTTTGGCCGCAATTAGACTATCTCTAAGTGCAGTAGCTTCTGCAACAGGGGTAGAAGAATTGCCAACACACTTGGTTGCAGCAATAACTGGTCTTCCATTATGGTCTCTGATAAGGAAACCACTAGCAGTTAAATCTCTTCTAACTGAGTCATCAAAATTGATTTTAACAAAAGAACTAGAAGGAGCCGTCCACTGTGGTACTTTATATAAGTTCTTTGAATTTAGCTTGCAACATCACCTTTGGCTTTAACACTTAAAAATGTTTAACCTGGGATGAACGTTCAATACCAACTACATGTGTGAGCTTTCCTATCAAAATAACGTAAACAGAAAGCAAATCTTCTGGGTCTCAATTAGCTTTGACAATTCTGGACACGGCATTGAAGTGCATGGTGAAATTCATGCATGCATGGATGCTTTAACCAATTTGACTTTGACGTAGTGATGTACACCCTTTCGTGTAGTAGACCTATTACGTAATCAGAAATGGTTGGTTCTAGGCTTCTAGCTGGTCGGGGTTAGACTTAAAGATTTGGACCCAATTACATATTCAGGGGCTCCTTTTTCTTTGGTTACTCTTCAGGATTTCTGGGAATTATTTAATTACTGCATATTTACATGTGCTATTAGAATTAGGTCAAAAGTTTCGACATATGTAAACTTTCTCTGAATCAAATACGATCAGATTGCACCATTCGTTTTTTCTTTCTCTTCTGCCTTACTTCATATTTTTTAAGTTATCCAGCTTTCTGGGTTATCTTTATCGATGTGTAAAAAGATAACACAGGGAAAATAGTTGCTTATTTATCAGTTATTTAATCCTTTACAGAATTAGGGTATAATCTAGTTTCAGACTCAAGTACGGACCTCTATTAGGGTATTGATAGACACAACTAGTCAAGCACTACTTTGCCGATGCATTGCATTGTTGAAATATATCGTGTTGAATTCTTCTGGTAGTTGAAGCTAGTCCGTTTAATTAATCCGGGCACGACCTTTTGACGCGAGATTATGTCTCTGTTGTGTGCTGTTTAATTAGCCACGTACCTAATACTTCTAATTCTGACTTGACTGCTTCACTTGGCATCTTCCTTTTGATTTTTTTTTTCTGTTTGAAAATAATCTCAAATAGTCATGAAATATAGTAACAAGAAAGCTTCATTGATGCACTAGTAAGATTTTTTTATATGAACATTCGAGGATATGTTACTCCACCATTCAAGGTGTACGTGTTAATATTTTAGAATGGTGACTTGTGGGTGTGGAAGATTCAATTGCAAATACTGGAGTCTAGTACTTAGAAAATTAATTCTTGATTAGATACTTGTACAACTTAAAAACTTGTTATCGCATTAACATACAAGGATTAAATTATGCTTACTACCTTGTACTTTCAAGGGTTCATCAGTTCAGTCTCTGCACTTCTAATTTAATCAGAAAAGTCTTTGCACTCTCCAATTTCATCAAATCGATCCAATCTGTCACTATTCCGTCAATTTTCGCTGTTAAAATGTTGACATGGCACCTTCTCACAGGGAAAATTCCCAAACTACCCATCGCTAGGCAGTCCGCCGACACGTTAGTGTTGTGAATGCAGATGGGAAGTTTAGAAATTTTCCCCGAAAATTGACGGAGTGGTGACTAATTGGATCAATTTGATGAAATTGGAGAGTGCAAGGACTTTTCTGATTAAATTAGAAATGCAGGGACTGAACTGATTAACCCTTGAAAGTACAGGGTAGTAAGCAGAATTTAGTCCAACATACAAATTTGCGGTCAGATTTGGACGAGAAAAGATCTCTATATAAAGCTTAAACTACTTGGGAGTGCTAATTAACTCCATTCCTCCTCAACCTATAGATACATAACCTGAAACTTCGAATCTCTCAGTTTTAGTTCAATAACTACTCATTCATTACTTGATTCCTATCTTAATTCATTGTGTTTTACATATACGTACCTTCCTGTCCATTTATCTCTAATGGCCATGGAGAGAGCAAGATCATTCCTTCAGTCTCCCACTTATGGAAACCTCGTCACTGTTCTTAGCATTGATGGAGGTGGAATAAGAGGGATTATCCCCGGAACTATGCTCAGCTTCTTAGAGTCCGAGCTTCAGGTAAATTGATCGATCGGTATTTAGAATATACATATACTCCATATATATATATAGATCCATATATTGAACCAAAGTGAATTCTAAGCTTTTTATACAATAGCATGTATGATTTTGGATAACTTCAATACTCATGCCTCCTTACATTCAAACCCAAACAATTTATTTTCCATGTATGAATGGACAACAAAATGTCCAAACATTTGTAATAACCGGATTTTTTTATAATTAATCAAAAGCAAGGAACATGATCATTTCATTCTTTACCTTTCATGATGATTGTCGATTAGAGCACTATGAATTGTTGCCGACACTCGATCGACCGACAGCAGAAACTTAATTCCTTTCCTCTCTATTTCTCTCTCGTTTCCTCTCGTCACAGTCGAAGAAACAAAACAGAGCTTTGTTCATCGTGCTGCACCGTCCACCACAGACCACCAAACAACCTCAGACCACCTTCCACGGCTTCGCCTCGACCTTGCGCAGCTACCGGAGGTAACCTTGCGCGGCGGCACGACCGGCAGCGACGGCGGCGACCCCGAGTCCGGTTTAGCTCGTTTTCGTTCCAAACTCGATATCTCGAGCTACAGAGCACCATTTCACTTGATTCTTGGCTCATTGAGCTCGCCTCATCTTCCTATACAAGCACCAAGAAGGATCGGAACTGGATTGAACGTTTTCACGTTCGTCGGAGCTCGACCCGTGCGGATCGAACAACCAACCTTCGGATCAAGATATCTCGAGCTATACACGATCGTTTCTTGTGATTCTTGGCTTGTTGAGTTCATAAGGAAGTTCTGAACAATTCTCTAGAAGGAATCGAAGCCTGAAATTGAAGTTTTGACGTCGAAATCAAGCCTTGCCGGATTCTGCAAAATTCTGGAATTTTTCCGACCACCGAAGCTTTCGATCGGTATATCTCGAGCTACAGACCATATTTTTCTGTGATTCTTGAACCAGTGAGTTCTTCTTGAGTTTATTAACAACTCTTCAGAAGGAATCGAAGCCTTAAATTGACGTTTTTACGTCGAATTGGAGCTCGCCGTTTTCTGCAGTTTCTCGCCGGTTTCTGGAAAATTCCGGCCACCTTCATACTGTTCAAGGTAATTTTCGACCCCCTTCCGGTCATTTTCAGACTTCGTGCTAGTTATGAAAGTTGTTAAGCATGATGAGAGGAAGAAGAGCAGCCCGGCCCCGACACCATTGGTGGTGGTCGGCGGCGGCTCTGCCACTAACTCCGGCGGCCCTTTCCGGCCACCTCCGGGGATCAAAAATATGGTTTCTGTACATTTTCAGATTCTATATTTCAATACGATCATTTTGATATATTATACGCAATTTTTGGATATCATATGATTAAGTTATGAATTTTTACGTTTCGATCGATTTCGATCGTTTGATTCGTAATATGTGAAGTTAGGACCGTCAGATGGACTTGTAGTTTTGTTATGATGATCTTATGACTATCCCAGTGGCTTTGTGTGGTCATGGGCGAAGATCCGACCGTTGGATCTTCGTATAATTGAGAAATAGTGATTCGGAAGGCGATTCGTGAGAATCCGACCGTCAGATTTTCATATAATTTTGTGGAGATGTTTGTAAGGATGATTCGAGAAGATCTGACCGTTGGATCTTCGTGATAATATTGGAGGATGATCCTAAGGGCGATCCGTGAGGATCCGACCGTTGGATCATCATATAATTTCGATCCGACCGTTGGATTTCTGTATATGTGTGGTTTATGAATGATTGCTAAGTTAAGATCGTGTTTGACTAGGTGGTTGATGGATTGATTGGTGAACGATTTCGGATCGTTGTTTTGAGCTGTTAAGAAGACGCAGCGGGAATTTAGAGGTGAGTAAACCTCACGTGGTTCATATTACGAACCGAGTACCTTTAATTACTTTATTTTCTGTAGTAATTGTGTGAAAATATTTATGGAATAAATATTTGTTTTAAATCATATGGACTTGATCAACTACGGTCCATAGGTAAGTAAAATGATTTAATTATACAAAATGAATTTCATGATTTTCTTGTGTGAACTATAGTTGGTATTAGTGGTCATTCCTGAGTGGGTGATTACGTATATATATATATATATTTACGTGATTATATGTGGAATGGTGTGACATTGAAGAGTGTGGAATTGTGATGATTTATTTATTATGGTTTGAAATTTGACTTATCATATTTATATGTGATGATCATGATTGATGAGTTCTTGTTAATATTCATGATTTACATTGGAGTATGTATAGAGTTGGAGAATGTAGGATTCTGAGGACGAGGTGTCCGAAGTTTGACGGTTATGGATAACCGGAGTGTTTGTGTACTGAGGACGGGGATGTCCAAAGTGCGACGGTTTATTATTAACCGAAGTTGTGTACTGAGGACGGGGATGTCCAAAGTGCGACGGTTTATTATTAACCGAAGTTGTGTACCGAGGACGGGGATGTCCAAAGTGCGACGGTTTATTATTAACCGAAGTATATGGTGCTGAGGATGGGGATGTCCAAAGCGCGACGGTTATAGTGTTAACCGAAGTATTTTTGCCGTTGCTTGACCCTAGGCCAAGGTGTCAGAGGTAACGAGGCAGTTAGAGCTCTAACGTGTTATTGGGATGGACCAGAGTGGTGTTATGTGGGTTGGGTGTTTGCAGGACCAGTGTGGTGTATTGTGATTTGAGGATTGTGAAAATGTATTCCTTGTGGTTTTCCATGAGTGGTTTGATGTCTCTTTGCAGACGTAATACTGTTGAATTTTACTTGAATTGTAATTTAATAAATCAACAGTTCTTTCTTGTTTACTCATACTGGCTGTAAAAAGCTTACCGGGTTTTGTGTTGTTGCAACTCCCGGTACACTATTCAAATTGTGTAGCGGGTAATCCTACAGGACAGGAGAACCAGGACGGTGATCGTGCGGTTAGAGCAATGATTATAGTTTTACAGCAATTGTAATAGTGAGGCGAGTTAAGCGCATTTGAGCATTACAATTTGATTTGGTGGGAGTGTGCTGTAATAAATAACTTGAGGATTTGGGTTATTGTAAATTTGAGAGTTGTGAAGTGTGGTTGTTTGTGAGAAAAAAATTCAGGATGTTAGTTGTAATTTGTTATTATTCATGTTTCGGATTTGAATTGATTATTCAAAATTCGGGGCGTGACAGTTTGGTATCAGAGCGTAAGGTGCATATTTGGTGATGTGTCAATACCTTCCGAGTGATGGCCCGTCTGCAGCGGATCCCCATCGTGTGCTCTTCGGTATTGGCTAAGTCATTGGGTATGCGTGAGTGTTGGGAGTTGTTTAGACCGCTAGGTCGTTTTAGGAACGTGAATACCTTCCCTATAGTATTGACTTGGTTAATATGAATTTGTATTTGACTTATACTGTGTTTTAAGTGTTATACATGTATTAGCCAAGCATACTATACTCCTTAGGTGATGGATATTCGAAGGGGTTGTACTTAGAACCTTACAGTTGTCTTGTAGGTTCGTATGGGAATAAGTTCAGTGGCCGCGAGTTACAATCCTTGAGGAATAGGAACCTCTTGATTCAACTCTGTTAAGTCAACGAGGATTGTTTTATGGAAGTGAGGTTCTTTTGGATGTTGAAGTGTTTGGTTGAAGGCATGATGTGGACCTATGCACATACCTAGTGTGGATACGAGTATTAATGGATAGAAAGTTTGCCTTCTTAAGTTGGACGTACATATGTTTTTGGATGAGATATACATGTCAAATAATAGATATCTTGTTTTGTAACGAGATGTCTTAGTGGGGTTTTAGTAATTGGCATGGGTGATGTGTTTAAAGTGGCTTTGAGATAACTATGCTAATCTTGTGTGAGATTGAGTTATTAGTATAGATTGAGAAGGTTTTGTAGTGACGCTATATACACAACGTGATGAACTTTTAGAAGGAAAAGTTATGAGTAAAGGTATGGGTTTTTCCCTGATGTCTATAGTAGACTTGTGCATATGGCAGCGTTTGTGGCAGTGCCAGTAATGATTTTGTAGCAGCTTTCGTAGCAATGCTTATGTGATAGGCAGCTTGTGTAGTAGTGCTTGTGTGGCAGTGCTGGTAGTGCTTTAGTGGTAGTTTGTGTGACAAGGAATTTTATGAGGGCTAGATAAAGCTAGGCTTTATCTTGATTGTATTCTAAGTGGTAGGACACCTGTAAACAGGGATTGGAAATTCTCCGTTTGGACACCTTGGTCTGTTGACCTGACTATGACTTGTGGACATAGTTTTATTTAAGTGAAGGAAATTGATTTTGTGAACTAGTTTTCTTAAGTTTTGGATCGTAGTATGGAGTTGGACTGAAGTGAATTTGAGGTTGTTGTGTTTTAAGTTTAAGTAGGCGGGACACTTAAAGTTTTGAAATGGAATTTGATCTTGGTCGGTAATTAATGGGGAGATTTAGAGTCAACTCTCTGTAAATGTTATTAGATGAGGGTGTGTTTCTGTGGTGATGGATTTTAGGAGAAATGGTTAAGTGCAATTTTGGGTATTGATTGTAGTGACATTGTTGGGTATCCATAGTGGTTCAAGTGAATTACTATGCGATATGGAGTTTGATTCGGTTTCTAAATCGTAAATTCATAGGGTATGAATTGTGGTAAGTTTAATGGAGAAATTAATAGAGGAAATGGTTGAGATTTTATAAGATTTGTATGAGTAACTCTAAGGATGTGGGTTTTTCCTAGCTAACTCAGGATGTGTTTAGCTTTATTAAACCCTAATTCTAACGACAAAATTGTTGTGTTTGGTTTGACTCTAAGGATGCTAGCTAGACCCCTGTGCAACTTAATTGATTGTTTGTGATAAATCATTATGATTGATGTGTGCAGTAGAGTTGTTTATGGTTTTGAAAATAGTATTGGGTGACCAAGGTTCGATCCTTGGTGTTGTTGTTGGTTAAACAAAAAGAAAAGAAAACATGCACACCATCTTATTGATTTAATATTACAAAAAGGAAATTGGAACTACGCTATACTAAGCCTAATTGGTAGCTCCGGATGGGTTGAGGCTGAGCTCAAGAGAAACGTTAGAGCCACTGTTGTAACCGCCTGAGCCACCAGAATAGTAACCAAATGCGCTACCTTCCTCAGAAGTAGTCTTCGGGTTACCAAAGACGTCCTCGCCGTGCACGGGGAACAGAGGAAGAGTTTCAACCTCCTGGTGATCTCCTCCTCGTTGTTGCAGGGATGTTTGTCCTCCTGTTGTGCCAAAAGAGTTGTACTGGTATTAGTGTTGAAGTGTGAGGAAGAATATGAAACAAAATTTAAATCAAGAAATCCTTCATTACCAGTAGAATAGGTGGAACCAAAGTTGAGATCAATGGATCTACCATCATCAGTAGAACTAGTGGACCCAAAATTGATGTCAATGGATCCACCAGCTGGCCCAAAATTGATGTCGATGGATCCACCAGCACCAGTAGAACCAGTGGACCCAAAATTGAGATCAATGGATCCACCAGTACCAGGAGAACTAGTTCCCATGGGCACTTGAGCAGCCTGATTGCACCTCTTCATCTGCTTCTCTCGAGCCCTGACATTCTGGAACCAAAAATAAATGTTCTTGCCCTCAACCTGTCCATACTGTTGCAGCTGGAGACAGATCTCGTGAATCTGCTCTGTAGTTGGGGTCTTAACTCCCTTGTCGTAGTAAAGATCCCTGAGGATCCTTATTTGATCTGGAGTAGGAACCCACCTGGCACGGCTTCGCCAGAAATCTGTGTTGGCACTACTCCCGGCTGCTTGGTTGTTTCCTCCATCCTCGATTTGTTGCTGGGTTTGTAGCTCCATTAGTTGCAGAGTTCGTGGTTCCATGGTGATGAGTTGAGAGGAAGTGTAAATTGAAGAACGAAGTTGTTGAGTGTTTGTGGGAGATTGACCTTAGAAGGATTAAGGTCGATGAAGGGGTATTGGAGATCTGAAAGTTCAGAGGAAAGAAGAGATCGAATCTTCAAATGGAAGAAAAGATCTGAGAGAGAAGGATTGAAGATTTGAGAGTGAAAAAAACTGGGGATTTGAGAAGAGAAAGGCTGAAGAGTTGAGAGAGAAAGGCTTGAGCTCGGAAGAAAATTTCTTTTCCTTTGGAATGAACAGTCGCGTCTCCAGAATGCACCTATTTATAGAACAAGGTGAGCAGATCTCCACCGTTGGATGAACGATCTCAGAATTTGAATCCACGCGTTGGATTAAAGTCGCCCCGAAACCCGGAAAAGCTGTTGGCGCGTGTTGAGCGTGTAAGGGGACCGAGGGAATCTCGAGGCGCTGTGGCAGACAGCTGTAGCCGAAAGCAGATTTGACTGCCGTAAATCACGGAAGGGATAAGCCGTGACACAAGTGGGCCGTACTTGGGCCTGTCTCGGATCAAGGCATCACTGTAGCTGTGGGTGGAGGCCTGATGGGCCGAGTTTCAGAAACAGTTTTGGATGAGTTGGGCCGGATTTCTGAAACAGTTTTGGATGAGTTGGGCCGGATTTCTGTAACAGTTTTGGATACGTTGGGCTGGGTTTCTGCAACAGTCTTGGATGTTTTGGGCCGAATTGTTGAAACAGTTGAAACAGTTGAAACAGTTGGTTTAAATAAAAGGATTGGTATGAATAATAACGTGAGCAGCCGTGCTCGAGTGGTTGAGTGTAAAGTTCGTGTACAAGAGGTCTGAGGTTCGAACCTCGCCTCTCGTTTATTTTTATTATGTTCGTTTATGACATAATAAGTATAAAATTTGTACACATTTTATTAAGCACAACTTGTGCTCCAGTGGTTGGGAGCGAGGCATTGGTTTAAAGGGTCGGGAGTTCGAGACTTGCCTCCTGATATATTTTATTTATGTTCGCTTAGGACATAATAAATATAACGCGTGTGCTTCTATTAATGAAAGCAGCTCTTGCTTCAGTGGTTGGGAGAGAAGCATTGGTTTAGGGGGTCTGGAGTTCGAACCTTACCTCCTACAAATATTTTTGGATCCCGTATATGCTTGATATACGGACGCATATACGGTTTGTACGGTATGCATACGTATATATGGTCTGTACGGTATGCATACGTATATACAGTTGTACGGTATACATACATATATACGGTCTGTACGGTATGCATACGTATATACGGTATGTACAATTTCATACCGTAGTCGAGCTGAAAGTTGGTGGGCCGATTGGTAGGCCCAAATAGTAAGCCCAATTGTTCGGCCGAATGGTAGGCCCAAATGTTAAACCCAACTTGTTTCGGGCCGGTTCGAAATGTGAATGGTTCGGTTTCTTCGGCCCAATTGGCCAGCCCTAATGCTTAGCCAAGGATTGAGCAAGCCCAAGTCATCGTCACTGGGTGACATATTTTATTGGCGTGCTTTTGGGGATGATTTGTTTTGAGTGATGCTAATTGAGTAGCGAAACGCTTTGTGGGAGTGTTTACTGTGCTTGTATGCCAGTACAGGGTGAAGATCTATGTGAGGATCTATGAGATAATCTCTGTGAAGATCTAAGTGATGATCTATGTGATGATCCATGTGATGATTTTGTGTAATTGATGTGGAGTGATGTTGAGCAGTTGTGTTGTGAGTTTACGTTTGTGATGAAAGGATTTAGTGGCCATAGGAATGTATTTTTATACAAAGGGCTGAGGCTTTGTAGATTACTACAGATTTGGAAAAGATGGAGATTCTATAGTTAGAGTCTGACATGAGAGTGAAGTATCCACAGCTCTTTGTGGAATTGGGTGCTTGAATTTCGGGACGAAATTCGTTTAAGGGGGGTAGATTGTAATAACCGGATTTTTTTATAATTAATCAAAAGCAAGGAACATGATCATTTCATTCTTTACCTTTCATGATGATTGTCGATTAGAGCACTATGAATTGTTGCCGACACTCGATCGACCGACAGCAGAAACTTAATTCCTTTCCTCTCTATTTCTCTCTCGTTTCCTCTCGTCACAGTCGAAGAAACAAAACAGAGCTTTGTTCATCGTGCTGCACCGTCCACCACAGACCACCAAACAACCTCAGACCACCTTCCACGGCTTCGCCTCGACCTTGCGCAGCTACCGGAGGTAACCTTGCGCGGCGGCACGACCGGCAGCGACGGCGGCGACCCCGAGTCCGGTTTAGCTCGTTTTCGTTCCAAACTCGATATCTCGAGCTACAGAGCACCATTTCACTTGATTCTTGGCTCATTGAGCTCGCCTCATCTTCCTATACAAGCACCAAGAAGGATCGGAACTGGATTGAACGTTTTCACGTTCGTCGGAGCTCGACCCGTGCGGATCGAACAACCAACCTTCGGATCAAGATATCTCGAGCTATACACGATCGTTTCTTGTGATTCTTGGCTTGTTGAGTTCATAAGGAAGTTCTGAACAATTCTCTAGAAGGAATCGAAGCCTGAAATTGAAGTTTTGACGTCGAAATCAAGCCTTGCCGGATTCTGCAAAATTCTGGAATTTTTCCGACCACCGAAGCTTTCGATCGGTATATCTCGAGCTACAGACCATATTTTTCTGTGATTCTTGAACCAGTGAGTTCTTCTTGAGTTTATTAACAACTCTTCAGAAGGAATCGAAGCCTTAAATTGACGTTTTTACGTCGAATTGGAGCTCGCCGTTTTCTGCAGTTTCTCGCCGGTTTCTGGAAAATTCCGGCCACCTTCATACTGTTCAAGGTAATTTTCGACCCCCTTCCGGTCATTTTCAGACTTCGTGCTAGTTATGAAAGTTGTTAAGCATGATGAGAGGAAGAAGAGCAGCCCGGCCCCGACACCATTGGTGGTGGTCGGCGGCGGCTCTGCCACTAACTCCGGCGGCCCTTTCCGGCCACCTCCGGGGATCAAAAATATGGTTTCTGTACATTTTCAGATTCTATATTTCAATACGATCATTTTGATATATTATACGCAATTTTTGGATATCATATGATTAAGTTATGAATTTTTACGTTTCGATCGATTTCGATCGTTTGATTCGTAATATGTGAAGTTAGGACCGTCAGATGGACTTGTAGTTTTGTTATGATGATCTTATGACTATCCCAGTGGCTTTGTGTGGTCATGGGCGAAGATCCGACCGTTGGATCTTCGTATAATTGAGAAATAGTGATTCGGAAGGCGATTCGTGAGAATCCGACCGTCAGATTTTCATATAATTTTGTGGAGATGTTTGTAAGGATGATTCGAGAAGATCTGACCATTGGATCTTCGTGATAATATTGGAGGATGATCCTAAGGGCGATCCGTGAGGATCCGACCGTTGGATCATCATATAATTTCGATCCGACCGTTGGATTTCTGTATATGTGTGGTTTATGAATGATTGCTAAGTTAAGATCGTGTTTGACTAGGTGGTTGATGGATTGATTGGTGAACGATTTCGGATCGTTGTTTTGAGCTGTTAAGAAGACGCAGCGGGAATTTAGAGGTGAGTAAACCTCACGTGGTTCATATTACGAACCGAGTACCTTTAATTACTTTATTTTCTGTAGTAATTGTGTGAAAATATTTATGGAATAAATATTTGTTTTAAATCATATGGACTTGATCAACTACGGTCCATAGGTAAGTAAAATGATTTAATTATACAAAATGAATTTCATGATTTTCTTGTGTGAACTATAGTTGGTATTAGTGGTCATTCCTGAGTGGGTGATTACGTATATATATATATATATTTACGTGATTATATGTGGAATGGTGTGACATTGAAGAGTGTGGAATTGTGATGATTTATTTATTATGGTTTGAAATTTGACTTATCATATTTATATGTGATGATCATGATTGATGAGTTCTTGTTAATATTCATGATTTACATTGGAGTATGTATAGAGTTGGAGAATGTAGGATTCTGAGGACGAGGTGTCCGAAGTTTGACGGTTATGGATAACCGGAGTGTTTGTGTACTGAGGACGGGGATGTCCAAAGTGCGACGGTTTATTATTAACCGAAGTTGTGTACTGAGGACGGGGATGTCCAAAGTGCGACGGTTTATTATTAACCGAAGTTGTGTACCGAGGACGGGGATGTCCAAAGTGCGACGGTTTATTATTAACCGAAGTATATGGTGCTGAGGATGGGGATGTCCAAAGCGCGACGGTTATAGTGTTAACCGAAGTATTTTTGCCGTTGCTTGACCCTAGGCCAAGGTGTCAGAGGTAACGAGGCAGTTAGAGCTCTAACGTGTTATTGGGATGGACCAGAGTGGTGTTATGTGGGTTGGGTGTTTGCAGGACCAGTGTGGTGTATTGTGATTTGAGGATTGTGAAAATGTATTCCTTGTGGTTTTCCATGAGTGGTTTGATGTCTCTTTGCAGACGTAATACTGTTGAATTTTACTTGAATTGTAATTTAATAAATCAACAGTTCTTTCTTGTTTACTCATACTGGCTGTAAAAAGCTTACCGGGTTTTGTGTTGTTGCAACTCCCGGTACACTATTCAAATTGTGTAGCGGGTAATCCTACAGGACAGGAGAACCAGGACGGTGATCGTGCGGTTAGAGCAATGGTTATAGTTTTACAGCAATTGTAATAGTGAGGCGAGTTAAGCGCATTTGAGCATTACAATTTGATTTGGTGGGAGTGTGCTGTAATAAATAACTTGAGGATTTGGGTTATTGTAAATTTGAGAGTTGTGAAGTGTGGTTGTTTGTGAGAAAAAAATTCAGGATGTTAGTTGTAATTTGTTATTATTCATGTTTCGGATTTGAATTGATTATTCAAAATTCGGGGCGTGACAACATTACTCGAACTGTGTATTAACATATATTAATGGTTATATATATGTTCATGCAGAAGCTGGATGGGGAAGATGCAAGACTAGCAGATTATTTTGATGTAATTGCAGGGACCAGCACAGGTGGTCTTGTCACTGCTATGCTTACTGCCCCAGATGAAAATAACCGTCCAATATTTGCTGCTAAAGATATTAACGATTTTTATCTTGAACACTGTCCTAAAATCTTCCCCCAAGACAGGTAAAATGATAAATGTACAGTACTTTTATATGCAAATCGTGGTTAATAATATCGTACTTAACAGTCTTATCACTTATGTATCTTGCTTCCTACAACAGCACCTCAATAATTGGTGAAGCTGTAGAAAAGTTGAAAGTTGTGAAAGGGCCAAAATATGATGGGGAGTATTTACATAAGATAGTCAGGGAAAAGTTGGGAGACATACGATTGAACGAGACATTGACTAACGTTGTAATCCCAACTTTTGATATAAAGAGGATTCAGCCAGTCATCTTCTCCAGCTATGAGGTTTGTATATTTGTATCTCTAGGATATATTTTTTAAATTTCTTTTGTTTTATATATGGTGTTCTTCATAAAGTTATGAAAGGCTAGGCCTTGATTTTGTGTATATGTTGGTAATTAATTTGATAGGTTAAGAAGAATGATAGCTTAGATGCTTTACTCTCCGACATATGCATTGGAACTTCAGCAGCCCCAACTTATCTCCCAGCTCATCATTTTGAAACCCAAAATTCCAGAACTGGAGAAGCAAGAGAATTCAATCTGATTGACGGTGCAGTCGCTGCTAATAATCCGGTACACACTAATTTGGAGCAACTTAATTAAGTTTGGGAACTATCATCGAAACTCAACAACTTTCGTTTACTCATAGATGATACAGCATTTATTTAGTGGCAGATCTCTTATATATAGAATTCTATTTAACTGTCCTCAGGCTTTGGTTGCTATAAACGAAGTAACAAAAGAAATCCACCAAGGAAACACCGACTTCTTTCCTATGAGGCCAACTGAGTATGGGCGATTCCTCGTTATATCACTGGGTACTGGTTCAGGGAAATGCGAGGAGAAGTATGCCGCCGCAAATGCTGCTAAGTGGGGCGTTTTGGGGTGGCTAACCGCAGGTGGTTCATGTCCATTGGTTGACGTATTTACTCAAGCAAGTAGTGACATGGTCGACTTCCACCTAGCCACCGTTTTCCAAGCTCTTCATTCTGAGAAAAATTACCTTCGGATTCAAGACGATTCACTGGAGGGAACAGTGTCTTCAGTGGACATTGCTACGCATGAGAACTTGAACAACCTTGCAAAAGTTGGAGAGGAGTTGTTAAAGACACCGGTTTCAAGGGTGAATATGGAAACTGGTATATATGAGCCTGCCCATCAGTCCACAAATGAAGAGGCTCTCGTAAGGTACGTATAATATAATTGGAAAAATCATTTGTTGGATCCAAATATCTCACTTGTCCATCTAACAGTCTCATAGACTCTTATCTTTTATTGTTGTACGTACATTTAAGTAGAATGAGATACAATTGACATGATAGTGTATTAATATATGATAATAAATATTTATAAATGCTTATTTCATAGTGAAATGAGCATTACTAAATTAGTCTAATTTTTGTCTTATAACATGTGCAGGGTAGCGGGAATTCTGTCTAGAGAGAGGAGAGTTCGTGAAATGAGATCACCACATGGGAAGGCTGCAGGCGCAGTTACTTCTAATACTACTAGCTCCGACTGATGATCCGGCCATTAATTTTAATTAGTTCATTTTGATTATAGGAGTATTCACTCGTGATTAAAGTAATTAATTATTGCTCATGTAATATAGTACTGGAATAATTGTGTTTCCCAATAAACACCAGTTAATTGGTTGTATAATTCGTCATTAATTTATTCGTCTGTTCCGACCAACACATGTACTACTGAACGGGTAAAGCTATGGTATGTTAACATTTCTCATACATCAACTATTTTTACCACTTTAAGGACTCATGTTACCACTTTGAGGACTAATATTACTATTTTGAGGACTCATATGGTAAACTAAGAAAATTTACCACTTTAAGGACTCATGTTACCACTTTGAGGACTAATATTACTATTTTGAGGACTCTTGTGGTAACTAAGAAAATTTACCACTTTAAGGACTCATGTTACAACTTTGAGGACTAATATTACTATTTTGAGGACTCAAATTACCACTTTTAAGGCAATTGTATGCATGTCATACGTTAACATTTTGTAGAATTTTCCCTACTGAACAACTCAGACATGAGTTTTCTCTTTTTAATTAGTTCTGTGTTTTATTTATATACCGGCGGCCTCTGTTAATTTAAGCTGAAGCAAGTTCGTGTCATCAGTTAACCACAAAATCTAACAAGTGCTAATCGTTGAAGTTCAGGTAAGAATCTTCAGCCAACTGCTTGGACCAATGCATTGGTTATATTGATATCACAACTGTTCAGCCAACTGTTCAACAACTTCCCATGGACTTCATTAATTATTGAAATTATGCATGTTGAATTCTTCTGAATTAAAATTGATGATTGACCAGAGATCAGAAAAAATTAACAACAAAAATACCAAAAAATCCTTCAATAACTAAAGCATTTTTAACTATATATTTTTTCAAAAATAACTAATTGTACGTCAATTGATAACAGCGTTCCCCGCCTTCTGACAACAATGTCAATTACAAACCTGAAAATTATTCGGTGCACTGAATTCTCCCCCAAACAAACCGGCTCAATCTAATACTGTTGACCAACTCGATCACTGGTGCTTAATGGATACTCATAATCATCCATATTCTGAAAATTAAATGCATTGATTTGCCTCTTCCCCTAGTTAATTTATTTGCTTAGTTACAATCTCAAACAGCTACGAGATCAAAGAAAAGAAAAAAGAAGAAGAAAAAAACAAAAATAACAAAGCTTGCCATATGGAATTTGATCTCTTCTCCATTAATTCATAAGGTTTCTGTACTGATCATCGATCAAGTTGTTAAATTTTGTGAATTACTGGTAGAAGAGTACTTTAATATAATTCTAATGAGTAATGAGATGGGACGATTTAATAATATAATAATATATAATTGCAGTTGTTAGAAAATTCCGGATTATTAGGTGGGTCCAACTTAAACTTATCCCCTAGCAACCCACTTGTATAGTCAAATTTTTCACAGAGTATCTCTACATAAAGCGCAAGTAATACTCAAGGCTCCTACTCGATCCTTCTCAGCAGAAACTTCACACCTCTCAGTTTTAGTCAAGTCTCCAGCCTAATTCCATGGAGATGCCTATCCACGGATCTGCTTCTCTTCCAAATAATTTCATCAAGAGAGAAAGATCATTCCTTCAGTCTCCCACTTATGGAAACCTCGTCACTGTTCTTAGCATTGATGGAGGTGGAATCAGAGGAATTATCCCCGGTACTCTTCTCAGTTTCCTTGAGTATGAGCTTCAGGTATAATTATCACTTCTCGTATTGTCGATCGTCCAGCTTTGAGTTCGATGGTCTAACTTCAACAATCAAATATACGAGGATTGTTTCGGTGTGATCAAATTTCATTACTTACATCGAGCGAATGCATTAATGTAGTTGGGTGCGTGTGTATGCAGAAGCTGGATGGTGAGGATGCAAGACTGGCAGATTATTTTGATGTCATTGCAGGAACTAGTACTGGTGGCCTTGTGACTGCCATGCTTACCGCCCCGGATGAAAACGGCCGTCCATTATTTGCTGCTAAAGATATCAACAAATTTTACCTTGAACACTGCCCTAAGATATTTCCCCAAGATAGTTGCAAAATTGATTGTCTTCCATTGTACGTATTCTAGTCCCCGTCAATAACTTAGCTTCTAGTCTTCTATCTGGTTCTCTCGCCGGCCCACATGTGTTTTGACTCCAGCCAATAATCTAGATATTTTCATTTCTTTCTTTTTCTTGAACAGAACTCCAATAACTGATGCGGTGGCAGCGGTAAAAGCTTTCAGAGGGCCAAAGTATGATGGGGAGTATTTACATAATATAGTGAAGGAAAAGTTAGGAGACATAAGATTGCATCAGACATTGACCAACGTCATAATTCCCACGTTTGATATAAAGAGGCTCCAACCAACCATCTTCTCCAGCTATGAGGTTTAATTTGTTCATCCATATCTCTCTCTCTTATATGCATCTGATTTCTTATACGTGACGATACTCTTTATATATAGTAGATCTTGATTTTGCAGACATGATGATATTTATATGTAGGTGAGAAAGAACAGTAGCCTAGATGCTTTACTCTCGGATATATGCATTGCAACTTCAGCAGCCCCAACCTTTCTTCCAGCCCATCATTTTGAAACCGAAAATTCCACGACTGGTCAAATAAGAGAATTTGATCTCATTGATGGTGGTGTTGCTGCTAATAACCCAGTAAGTAGTGGTGATCATATATAACCTAATTTGTATCATGCAATTTCAAACATCTCCTAATTAATATAGAATATCCTAATTAAATACAGGATACCCATACACACACACAACTCATAACACTTTAGGAATTGCACAATAATCGTTCCCCATCAAGTAATTAAGTGACTAACTTTGTGTTCATAATAAAGAATAATATTTTCCTCTACCACACCTAAACATTCTATGATAAAACAGGGCATAAAGCTAGTTAAATTGAGAATAATATCGCTCCCATCTAATGGAGCCTAAGAACAAGGGCAACAATTTACATCGAAGACATGATTGATTTGGTAGTTGTTAAATTTTTTGTTACTTTTTTTTTTTTTTTTTTCAGGCTTTGGTGGCTATAAGTGAAGTGTCAAAAGAAATTTACAAGGGAAATCCCGACTTTTTTACAATGAAGGCAACTGAATACGCCCGGTTTCTAGTTGTATCATTGGGTACTGGTTCAGCAAAATGTGATGAGAAGTACGATGCCCAAAATGCAGCTAAGTGGGGTATTTTGGGATGGTTGATCGGAGGCGGTTCTTGTCCGTTGGTTGATATATTTACTCAAGCAAGTAGTGATATGGTTGACTTCCACCTTTCTACAGTGTTCCAAGCCCTTCACTCTGAGAAAAATTACCTAAGAATCCAGGTATACATACGTCAATGCTTAAAATTTACTGTATTTTCCCTATTTTGTGAATATGTGGTGAAGTTGATAGTCTAATAACAACGCACATACATTAGTTAAAGGAGCATAATAAGTGACGATTTTGATTGGAGAAAAAATATAATAAAACAATGTCTCTATCTGATTTCTAAAACAATCATATCGACAACTTTTTGACCTTTTGTCGATGATTTCTTTTCCTTAATTGTGATTTTCTTTTATAGTGAATAGTATTATAAGCAGAAAAAATGTAATTAAAATTATACGGCGCAGGATGATGATTTGGGTAAGACATTGTGTTCTGTGGATATTGCTACAGAAGAAAACTTGCAAAATCTTGTAAAAGTTGGGGAAAATTTGTTAAAGAAACCAGTTTCCCGGGTAAACTTGGAAACCGGTATCCATGAGCCTGCCCATCATTCTACCAACGAAGAGGCTCTAGTAAGGTACGTATATATTAGATTAAGTAGTCGCTAAACTCTCCGCTACACAATGATATGATTAGCTTTCATGATATAAGGACAAGAAACACTATAGAAGTTAACCAACCACGCTTATGTTCCTATTTAACCTGCATTAGTAATGTGCAGGGTAGCTGGAATTTTGTCCAAGGAAAGGAGAGTCCGTGAAATGAGATCGCCACAGGGAAAGAAGGCCACAACAACAACCAGCTCCAACTTGTCATTCTCCTTCATCAATGTTTAATTAACCCCCAACATTGTTCCTTTAATTAATTAGGTCATTAATTGTTATTCAAAAGAAAGAATCGATAATATATAGATAGATGAAATTAAATTTCATGCATAATAGCACGTCTTGTAACTGAGTCTGGAATTGTTTACATGTACGTCTCTCTCAATAAATACCATTTACCATCTTGATTGTTAGGACCACTAGAACCGGGATGAAATCTGCTGTCCCCAAAAACCATGTGCCAAGCCTGTCTCCATATTCTGATTGGTCCATTAAGATTAGAAAATGAAAGAAAGATTAAGATAATGATTTTTTTAATCATTCTAAGCCAATCAAAACATGGGGATAGTGTTGGGAGAGGGTTTTTGGGACAGCAGATTTCATCCCCACTAGAACCTCCCATTGCCGACAGATTTTTAATCCACAACAATGTGACGAAAAATCGTCACTAAAACTTCAGTGGTTGCTAAAGCCCAAACCGTTGTATATTGGTTTGTTCCGAGTCTTGCGACCAAGGAAAAGCTTCTCTTTCTTTTCTTTTTGTGCTTTTGTTTCTTTGTAATTTGGCTCGTCCTAGTTTTTGTAAAGTTGGTTAGAAAGAATTATAGCAATCTTGACAAGTCTATATATATAAGAAAATCGTTGCTAAAACTTCAGTGGAATGCCTTTTCTATATGCCAATGACGTTCGACAAATATTACTTTACAAAGTAGCTAGTCAAGTAGTCGTTGGTACTTGGTAGCTGCGTGTCATCTTCGAGTTCTAGTGACTTGCTGGTATCAGTCACAATCTAGTTGACTATCCAACGATCAAAGCGTCAAACATTATGCGACAACCATACATTTTCACGAGTCGCGCTCTTCTTAAGAAATTTCAAACTTTATTTATAGGATTTTATTGGTGAGAGAATAAACCATATATTATCACTGCATATTCCTTTCTACGACTAGAGCTAGCTAGCTCTAGCTAGCTAGTTCGATCTTAAAATAATTTTAACCTTGCTTTCACAGAAGTATCAGAATAATATAGCGTTAATACGTCCAAATTTATATGTAGAAAACAGCTTCAAGCTGCGGTCATATTGACAAAACGTGGATACCATTGATTAAACTTACTACAAGTACTGTAATGTTTCGCTTGCCAGAAACCCAGAGCACGTACAAGGTCATGCGAACTCGATATGGCTGCCATTGTTCTTTTGTCTCGTTTTGTTAGGGTGTGCTTTGCTGTTCTAGTCAGTTTCTGGGTGAATCGGCTTGAGCTTCAGTGGTTTAATTTCCTGTGAGGACTAGTTCCTGCACTGTGCACACAATTTTGGTATGTGTTTGGTTGTAGCGTGTCCTCGTTGATTTTCTTTCTCCCTTAGTTTAGTAATTAGTGGAGAAGCATGCATGGTTCTTATCGGGGTTTTTTTCTTAGGTTTCGTTGTTTTTTATAGTTAATTGCTTGTGTTGATGAGCTTTTCCCCCAATTCCGTGTGTGTATCTAGGGAAAACTTCAGTTTCATGTTTTAAAAAAAAAAAAAACATATATATATATATATATATATATATATATTTCCGGGTTGGATAATAACTTGGATCTTAATAACTTGTGATGATTTGGATCATATCCGAAATTTGAAAAGTTAAAACTTCTATATATGGATCAAATATCCAAAAGAAAAATTAAGACCAGGGAATGATTACATCGATCAGCTTGACTGTATCCCAAGGCCAGGATTTATTGAAACATCAATCAAGAAAGAATAGTATAGAATCAAGTGGATTATTTGCCCTTATTTCTTACAACAAATTATAACTCATACTTTAATACTAAGAGAGCCATCATGACTAGATTTAGGTATAGCATGTCCCTGGGGGGACCTAGCAAGGCGAAGCCACTTCTCTTCAGACAGTAGTTTTGCAAACCTTGTAAGAGCCTCTGCATTAGTCTCTTCGGTAAAAGCCTCATAATTTCCGGTCTCTAAATTAACTCTAGAGACTGGTTTTTTCAATAGGCCTTCACCAACTTTCAAAAGATCATTCAAATTCTTCTCTACTGCTATATCCACTGAAGATACTTGCCCAGTTAGCGTGTCATCCTGCAATTGTTAAATATTAATTAGTTAACCGAGCTTGGTTTGGCCAGTTAATTCATTTGGTGCTTTGTTAAATCTGCATGATATTATTCTCATTTTCACTTTGTCATGCTGCATTATTGTCGTGAATAATTACAGTAATCAAATATTAATTTTGTAGTGCAAGATGATAAATTTAGAATGTATATTAATACCAGCCGCGTGAAATACCTGAATTCGAAGATAGTTTTCCTCCGAGTGTAGGGCTTGGAAAACAACCGACAGATTAAAATCGACCATATCAGAACTTGACTGACTGAAAACATCAATTAATGGGGTATGTCCACCGCTGGTTAACCAATCCAACAAACCCCATTTGGCAGCAGCATGGGCATGATATTTCAGTTCTATCTTGGGTGAGCCAGTTCCTAGTGATATGACTAGAAATCGACCATAGTCCATGGGTTTAATAGGAAAGAAGTTTGAACTGCCCTTGAGTATTGTCTTTGTCACTTCCCCAATAGCAACTAAAGTCTGGAAATAAGAGACAAAAAAACCACATATTCAAGGCACATTTTAAGACAGTACTATATATACACTATTGGACTATTTCATGCATGGTATGTACTTACCGGGTTATTTGCACAAACGCCGCCATCAATAAGGTTAAATTCCTTAACGTTGCCTTGGAAGTCTCGGGTTTCAAAATAATGAGCTGGGAGATAAGTAGGTGCAGCTGAGGTTGCAATGCATATATCTCTGAGTAGAGCATCGGAGCATGGCTTGCTTTTCACCTAGCCAAATCAAGAAAGCACATAGTATTTACATATATTGTCGATAAAACTGTAAAGTAACAAGTTTTGAACTCTAAAAATGAAAAATATTAAGAAAGCGAACCTCAAAGCTGGAAAAGATAGTTGGCTGGAGTTGTTTTATGTCAAAAGTGGGAATGACCACATTAGTCAATGTCTTGTGCAGTTTTTTGTCACCTAATTTTTCCCCAACCAAGTGGTGGAGATATTTTCCATCATATTTTGGTCCTGCTAAAGCTTTGATAATCTTTACAGTAAGAGGAAACACTGGACAGCTGTTGTTTGCAACATTAAAGAAAATATTAGTAACCAAGCTAATGAAATATTAATTGAAATTTTAAATCAATTGCCATTTAATTAGCAAGAAACATCACTTACTGCCTCTGGGGGAAGATTTTAGGGCAGTGTGTAAGATAGAAATCCTTAATATCTTTTGCGGCAAACACAGGGCGGTTGTTGTTGTTCTCGTCTGGGGTTGCAATCATGGCAGTTACGAGACCACCTGTGCTAGTCCCGGCAATCACATCAAAATAATCTGCTAGTCTTGCATCCTTGCCATCTAGCTTCTGCAACATGCATAAACATACTATTAAATTTGTACTTGATATATGATCAATATCTATCTTTTAGCAAAAATGCTAGATGATCAAATCGAATCTACTAATTCTGCAGCAAAATTATACCTGAAGCTCGGATTCAAGGTAATCAAGAATGGCTGCTGGGATAAGGCCTCTTATTCCACCCCCATCAATGCTCAAAACAGTTACTAGGTTTCCGTAGGTTGGGGGCTGTAGAGGTATACTCTTGGTTCTTTCCATGATCAGACAACTAAGAGTTCTAGTTGCAGCTATAAAAGAGAAAGCAGAAGAGAAAAGGAGAGTCTTTGAGCTTTAGAAGAGGCTTTTGGACAGATAGATAGAGTTCTTAATTCACTTTGTGAGTTACCATTGACAGATCAAGTATGGTACTTATAGAGTCTACTCCTGTCCCAGGAAACAACCCAGAAAGAGATTAGATAATCGAATTTTCAATGGTTTGTCTGTTCTATGGACAATAATATTGTTCAAATTGGACTGGCCTGTCTACTAAGAATGGAGAATTTCCTTATCCAGTCAAACTATATACACCCCTTGGATCTTCTCTACAGGAAGAAGGCTCATTATTTGTTCCCCTAGGCCATGGACAAATCATAATAAGTGAGAATTGTAGAACTTTAGGTGAGACTCTCCATCAGACTTGTAGGTAAACAATGTGAGACCATAAATAGTTAGGCCAAAACCAAGTTGCCCTCATGAAAATGCCTATACCATCTAAAGCAGCAGGCTCTATCAATAAGAATTAATGCAGACAATACTTTTAGGTTATTAATATGCAAAGTTCCTTTGTATGGTTTCATACAATGAATGCACATGCGCGCATGGTAAGATCGATTTCCTAGTTTCCAAGGATTATTAGAATTCTTCACGCGCTAGAGTTTGATTCGTAAAAGGCTGCGAGGAACCATAGCAGAAAGCAGCCCGTTTGATTGTTAATTGCAGAATGTACTTGTAAGGAAATTAAAAATTGAAGGATCCATTCAATTTTGCCCGCTGATATCTATCTATATCAACTTTAACTTGATCCTGCGTAATTTGAAGAAGTTTCTATGGTCATATGTTTTTCATGGACTTTGAATTTTATCAAGTTCAAAAGAAATTAGAATGATCGATTTGCTAACCTAACTAGCCAGCTGCAATCTAAAGTGAAAAGTGAATTACATATTCACTGTCCATTGGTAATACATATGTACAGATCACTGTAATAAATTTATTAGTACTTGTTCTATTGGTAGCAGAACTTCCTAAAAGTTGCTTCAAGTAGTCCCTCAACAAACTCAATGGTTCTTAACAGCATCTATACAAAAACACACACATGCATACACACAAGGACTATCTATGAACTTACTAATATAAATACTGGAATCTGGATTTTTGCCAAGGTATATCTCAATTCCTAATTTAAACAGTAACTTGCATAAGTACCGTAGGCAGTGAATCACCACCATAATTTTATGAGGAGATATTTGTTCAAGGAGATAAAGATAGATGCAAAAATATGCGATAAGATCAATGAGTCTAGCTGCAATAGTATATGTATTTCCAATATATGGTTAGCTTCTAAAATTAATATGCAGTACATGAATTAAGTTTGTTCTTGTCTTTTAGAAATTAAGTAGTATATATTGTTTAGTACTATTCATTGAGTTTGCTGTTTCTATCTGTGTGTTTACGTACTGAGGAAAGCCAGAGTTCTTATTCGATGATAAAAATAAAAAATAAAAAATAAAAAAAATAAAAAAAAGAATGCAAGTGGAACAAACCCTAATTGAGTACCCAGAAAACCAGGATATTAAGCTGGTATACTTATTAAGGTCAATCAAGAATATTATACGAGTATGAGGCGGCATCTTCCCAACTTGTGTGGTTTAGCAATAATACTTAAAAACTAGTCAGTATGTCGTTCAATCTGGACCCAAACCCTAGCTTATTGAAAGTACTGTTTGAGCCCAAAAGTAATTTTGGCAATATCCTTCAGTGGATCTAGCACAGCGGGCCGATACCTGCGGCCCAAAAATAAACATACTTGGTTTTGGGTTACGACTCCGCCTATTCCGGAATCCATGAGGAGAGCGAAGTCCTATTGGAATCAAGTAATAGAGATTGACTAGGAAACTCCGGTCAATATTCCTTCTACGACAAGGAGCGGTCGAAACCTTAGGTATATATACCAGGTTTCGAGGACAGATTAAGGAACTCTCTCATATCAATCAATCCTAGCGATTACAAAGCCTCCCCGGAGCAAACCTTCAACCTTGTTGAAACCCGGTGACCGTGCGCCAGTCCTAGTCTCTCCAAGAGCCGACTGTCAGCATCACCAGACCAACCCGGCGACCGCACTTCCAGTCCCAGTCTCCCAGCGAGCCGACTGCGAGCGCAACCGCCACCGTTACTACCAGCGAAGCAAGGGTAACGCCCTCGCAACCCAGCGAAGCTAAAGTCACGCTTTAGCAAAAAACCCCTGCTTCTCCTAACTTCCCAGTGATTGCTCTGCTTAGTCTACAACACTAAGTATCGATTCGGTGAACGCAAGAGACCACAACCAAAGTCCTTATCCGTAAGGCAAAAGTCCTTTTCCGAAAGGCTAGAGAAGAACCCTGTGACGAGGTTGGTGCTCTCCTCGTCCACAGCGCTTGAAGAAGAAGTCAGGTCAAGGGACTACCCCAACGACTGCACCCCGCGGTGCTGGCACGCCTGCGCAATCACTCGCTCAAAAGAGACAGTTTGCAAGCCAACTGGTTTTGGAGCCAAACATTTTGGCACGCTCAGTGGGACCAAACTAGTGTCTCTTCGTGAACGGTAGCCATTGGGAAGTCAAGCGAAAACCCTTACCAAAAGGTTTACGCTAACTGCCCAAAGCATAAGACCTCCAGTTACAAGCCGCATTCTCGCGCGGATTGTCGTGGTCTTTCTGAGCAACAAGTGACTCAAAGATTCGCTCTTCATCCCCATCCAACCGAGATGTCGACGGAAAAAGGAGAGAATCGTCCGACCGCTGCTGAGGGTCAAACTGTCACTAACAACCAGGCCAGCGAGCCGGTTGACACTGTCGCTAGCTCCAACACAGCGACGAGTGTGCAAAGAGAGGCTTTCGTTCCGAAGCCTATCCCAGAAGGGGCCTCCTCCGAGGTCGCGTTCGCAATTATCCTGGAGAACATCGAAAACCACAGCAAGAAGATAGCTGCTGACCTTGCAAGGGATAATGCGAGAGCCGACCAGGTCATACGCGAGATAAACCAGCGTATTTCCCAACAAGCGGAGGAAACTAAGCAGCAAATCTCATAGACTGAGAATGCTTTGATGGCCCATGCTTCAGGTATCGCAGAAGAGCAGAACCAGCGCCAGAAAGGAATAATAGAGGCCATTGCGAACCATACGAAGCAAACAACGGCTGACATGGCTGGTCTCCGTAAAGATGGAGAGATCCTCGCAACCGAGGTTGCCATGCAGAGGGCCGAGCTGAACTAGGCTAAGGAGGTATTAAACCAGACCTTGGGTGATCCCAATGCTATCCTTGGTTCTCTTGGCCAGCCATCCGGTTCGGGCAAATACGTGCCACCGAACCAGCGCGAGAAGGTTAGCAGCCATACTGCTATACCTGCCGCAACTGTTGCTGCCACACCGCTGAAAAACAAAGAACAAGCGCTAGTTATCGGCGGCAGCAAAGATAAAGGTACTGCCTCAAATGGGCAGACTACCAGGCAGAAGCACCAGGCCTCAAAGGGCGCTGGAACCTCGTCCGATTCTACGTTCGTTCAATACGACAACGACGGGGCAGAGAACGTATATCAAGAGCTGCCGGGAAGCTACTATGGGATTGACCAGGCTGGTAATCCGGTTAGGATAACAGCGCTGGCAAAGGAGATGCCCATACCAGCAGTGACTCTTCAACAACCCGCTACAACCCGCGTTGTCCACATAGGAGAAGGGGCAGCGACTGTAAACCAAGCAATACCTGTGCAGCCTGTTCGCCATACAGCGGCCATACCACCTCCTCCTCCTCCGGGTCCAGAATATGTGAGACGAGATGAGGTAGAGGAGATGATTAGACAGGCTAACCCTAGGGCCCAGATGGATGGGATCTATGAGGGACCTTTCCCGCCGCATATAATGCTCGCGCCTTTCCCCAGGGGCTATAAGAACATTATATTTGCTACTTTCTCAGGGGAAGACTCCGAGAATGCAGCAACCCATCTGGCCAGGTTCAGGGTACAATGCGGCCAGTACCAGAATGATGACATCCTCAAGTGCAGGATTTTTGGCACTTCTCTCTCAGGAGCTGCCTTCAGGTGGTTCTCCAAATTGCGGCCAGGAACTGTAGCAGATTGGCCTGCAATGGAAAAGCTTTTCCGGGAGACTTTCGGGGCCACAGAACCTGAGGTAGACTTGGCTTCTCTCACCCAGATGGCCCAACAGCCCACAGAGTCCGCTGTGGCCTATCTTCAGCGCTTCCAGATTCAGAAGGCCAAGCTGAATGTGATCCTGCCAGAGAAAGAATTGATCAAGTTGGCGATCAAGGGCTTAGAGCCTCGCCAGCGAAAGAAGCAGCATGGCAGCATGATCCAGTCAATGGGAGAGCTCATCACAGAGGTGGGAAGCTTCGAACACCTCCTCAGAGAAACTGACGCCAGGAAGAATGCGTCCAGAGGAACATACGTACCAGGGAAACACCGCACTTTAGCGGCCCTGAGCTACCAGCCGGCTACGTATGATCCTTACTACCACTATCACAGTGAGGACGTGGCTCAGGAGGACGAGGAGGAAGATGAAAGCGACATCGCCGCTTATGAGCTGACAGGGAGAAAGAACCCAGCCTTAAAGCAATTGAAAATCTCCAAGGAACCTGTCAAGCTCAAATCGATGGCCTTCACTAAACCTGAATTCGCGACGTATACATATGATGCCAACAAGGCACACGAGATTCTAGATGAGATGATCGCCGCGAAGATGGTGAAGACCGACTTTGGACCTTTTCCTCGACCAGATCAGCTGAAAGGAAAGAAGTACTGCAAATTCCATAACCTGTGGAACCATAATACAGCTGATTGTGTGAAGCTCAAGGACCAGATTCAGGTATGGCTCAACAACGGTAGTCTTCAGGTGGAAGCTCCAGTAACTGCAGCAGCGCTTGTTGACCTAAACCCTTTTCCTGATACTGGGATTAACATGGTTGATGTGAACTAGACCAAGCAGAACCAGAGGAAACCAACTCTGGATTTGTCCACGAAAGGACAAGAAACAGAGCCTAAAGAGGCTCCTGCCCAGAAGAAGGCCAAACCATTTGGTCAAGCCTCGCCAGTAGTGTTATGCTCGCGGTGCAAAGAAGAGTGTGGCATCCAAGTGCCGCACGAAGAGGTCGAGCAGACATTTCGTTTTGGTTCTCTCCCGCCCATTAAGTGGGCTTCGTTATCACGAAACTACCAGCCTTCCAGCCCAAGAGAAAAGGAGAGATTGGGGTCGCCTACATCGCCAAAGGACTCCAATCTGTTCAAGAAGCTGAAGGCAGCTACGGCTGATCAGAAGATGGAGGAAAAGGCCGCGAACAAGCACAAAGACATTCTGACCAAGCCCTACATACCACCTGCTTCAACCGCTACCATCAAAGAAGGAAAGTGGTACACCAGGGAGAAGGGGAAGGCAGTGGAGATAAGTCCTTCCAAGAAGCGAAAACTGCAGCGCAGATTTGGTGAAGCCAAGCGCGCGCTAGAGGCTTTAGACCAGGGCCTGATCAAACCTTCACAGTTGGTCAAATCTCCTGAGCAGTATCAGAAGGAGATGGAAGCGCTCGCTGCCAAGCCATTAGTGGCTCCTCGCAGTCTGCGAAAGCCAGCGAGCTCAGAATCTGGGGCATCTAAGCCCAATGTTTTTTGTAGGATTACCACGGAGAGAACACCTCCGCTGGCCAGAAGGGAGAGCTCGCCGTCCATGCGACCACACGTCAGGCGCAGGTTGTCTCGCGAGGAACCAGAAGCCAAACCCTCGGTTTTCGAGAGACTGGGGGGCAGAGACAAGACTACCGACACTTTACAGTGGAGACCTAAGAAAGTCCAGAGTTTGGTGGTCGCTCCCCCAAAGGCGGATATTGCTAGGGAACTGAAGCCAGATTCCCTTGAACAAGCTTCAGTGGTTCAAGAGCTCGAACAATGTGAAGTAAAAGGCCTCACCGAGGAATCCTTAGTGGACAGGTTGGTCAAACAATTCAACACGGATATCCCTGTCCACGAACCCAAGCTTAACCTGGAGGACGACATAGATGAATTCGAAACGTCCTGCAATATGGTTTATGTGCTTCCAGCGCGGTATGCAATGCCGGTCGCTGCTCAGGAATGCGTAGAAGCTGAGGAAAGTAATACACAACCCCTGCAGATCACGTCAGCAGTCCCAACACCGGTAGAAGAGTTTGTTTGTCTGGAAACAGAGGACGCTAACGGTAAAGAATTCTTCATGAGCTTCACTAGGCCAACTCCTGCCATGGTCCAGCACATGAGACCTTTATACATCACGGCGGACGTTGGTGGTACCAAAGTTAGCAAGATCATGGTTGATACTGGAGCTGCTGTTAATGTCATTACTACCCGGACCATGCACTTGCTTGGAATCAAAAAGGAGAAAATCCAGTCCACGTCCCTCACTCTCAAGAACTTCGCGGGGACTGTAACAAAGACTTTGGGATTACTTTTCTTGCGTATCAAGGTAGGTCCAGCAGAGGGAGTTTATGCTTTCTTTGTGACAGACTGCTATGCGGCCTACAACGCTATCTTGGGAAGGGACTGGATTCATCGGAGCTACTGTGTTCCGTCAACCCTCCATCAGGAACTTATTATGTGGAACAGGGAGACAGACAAAGCTGAGGTGATCAAAGCGGACCCTCGTCCTTTCCCAGTATCCGCAAACTATGTAGATGCCAGGTACTACTTGGAGCCTATCGCTCCATTGCAAGTCAGTGGCATCGATAACAAAGGCCGCCCCACAGGGGTGACGGCCTCTGAACTGGCACAGTGGGGGCTTACGCTCGCAAAAGAAGGCTTAGAAAGGCCTGGCCACGCTGTGCCTAAACCCTTGAACGATTAATGGATTACGACCTTCCAGAGGAAGGGATAGAGGCCCTCCACTCGCTGCATGAAAGATTATCATCATATCTAGTGGAAAAACAGGCCTATGAGCAAATCGCGACTTTGGAAATCGTTGAAGAGGGACTCTCTGATCAGGAACAAGAGGATGAGGTAGAAATCCAGCTCGCTCCGGCAGCGTTGGACGACACGCCTCCTAAAGTCAGAGATCCTACCGAGAAAGTCAATCTCGGAATAGCAGATGAGCCTATGGAAGTGGCTATCAGCGCTTACTTAGAGCCTAGCGAGAAACAGAGGCTTATTGACTTATTACCAGAATTCAAGGACTGCTTTGCGGAAAAGTATGAGGATATGCCTGGCCTGTCACCGGACTTGGTTTGCCATCAGCTACCAACACTCCCTGACAAGAGGCCTGTGAAACAAGAGCCGCGAAGAATGAATTCAGAGACTCAAATCCTCGTTAAAGAGGAGGTCGAAAAAATGCACAAATCAGGCATTATCAGGGTGGCCAAGTACAATCAGTGGCTATCTAACATAGTGCCTGTCCGAAAGAAGAATGGTAAGATGAGGGTCTGCGTAGATTACAGAGACCTTAATACTGCTACACCTAAAGATGTCTACCCCATGCCGGTCGCGGATATGTTGGTAGATGCCGTTGCGCGGCATGAATTACTGTCCTTCATGGACGGCACTGCGGGGTATCACCAGATTCCGGTTGCAGAAGAAGACAGACACAAAACCGCGTTCCGCTGCCCTGGGTTCGCGGGCGTTTTTGAATATGTGGTTATGCCTTTTGGACTGAAGAACGCTGGAGCGACTTACCAAAGAGCCATGAACCTAATCTTCCATGACATACTTGGAAAGATTTTGGAGGTTTACATTGATGACGTGGTTGTCAAGTCTCAGAAAAGAGGGGATCATATCACAGACCTCAGGAAAGTATTCGAGCGCATGCGACAGCACAAGCTTAAAATGAATCCTGCTAAGTGCGTTTTTGGAGTTCAAGCGGGAGACTTTCTGGGGTTCATTGTCCATCAGAGGGGAATTGAGGTCCCTGAAGACAAAGCGAGTGCAGTTATCAACGCATCTCCGCCACGCACGAAGAAAGAGCTACATCGCTTGCTTGGTAAAATCAACTTCCTGAGACGCTTCATCTCTAACTCTGCAGGTAAGATCCAGCCTTTCTCTCCTCTACTGAAGCTGCAGGGCCAAAGCGAGTTTGTCTGGGAACGTAAGCACCAAGAGGCTTTTGACAGAATCAAGGCCTACCTAGCGAGCCCGCCAGTGCTCGTTCCTCCTAGGGCTGGATTTTCATTAAAGCTATATATATCAGCAGCTGAGGCTTCTATTGGCAGCCTACTCGCCCAAGACGATGAGGATGGTGTCGAACATGCCATATTCTACCTTAGTAGGACACTCACAGACTGCGAGACAAGGTACACTCCAATGGAAAAGCTATGTCTCACATTGTACTTCTCAGCGTGCAAGCTGCGCCACTACATGTTATCCTTTACCACTTGCATCATCGCTCAGACTGACTTAGTTAAGTACATGCTATCGCGACCTATTCTGAGAGGCCGCATTGGCAAATGGGTGTTAGCTTTATCTGAATTCTCACTACAGTATGTACCACAAAAGGTAGTAAAGGGACAGGCTATCGCAGATTTCCTCGCGCACCACCCTACCTTAGACATCCCTATAGTGAAGGAGTTAGAAATAGCAGCTGTGGCCATCACTCGGCCAGATTTGGCGCGCATCCCAGAGTACGCTATTTTCTACCAAGCCACAGTCTCCTTACAGTCCTGGATACTATACTTTGACGGTTCAAGAACGGAAACGTTAGCAGGGGCTGGGATTGTTCTGGAAAATCCAGCGGGCGATCGGTTCTCTTATTCTTTCCAGTTGGAGTTTAAGTGTACCAACAATCAAGCAGAGTATGAGGCCCTTATCATTGGCCTAGAGGTTCTGCTAGAGTTAGGGGTGAGGGACGTTCAGGTACACGGCGACTCTTTGCTCATAATCAACCAACTCCAAGGAAAGTACAAGTGTGAAAGCTTTTTGCTCATACCCTACATGCATCGTGCCATTGAACTTCTAGATCAATTTGACGATGTAGACTTGGAGCACATACCTCGTGAGCGCAACTTTGCGGCCAATGAACTCGCTCAATTGGCTACAGGCATTACATTGAAATATGGCGTTCGCGAGCGCATTCTGAAAGTCGAGCGCCGCACACTGCCTTCGTGGCTCGCGCGGCCTGACCCACCAGACGATCCAGTCGTCGCGGTCCTCGAGCCTATCGACGTTGATTGGCGCATACCGTTGATTGACTACCTCAAGCAACCAGATCTTACAACAGACAGGAAGATTCGTTTCCTTGCCTTGAATTATTTCCTTCGAGGTGATGAGCTGCGACGACGTGGAGAAGATGGCGTAGACTTTAGATGTGTCTATGGCCGCGAAGCAAAACGATTAATGCGCGAAGCGCACACAGGAGTTTGTGGAGCCCATCAAGCGGGCCCCAAGATGCGTTGGCTTATCAGAAGACATGGGTTTTATTGGCCTAGCATTTTGAAAGATTGTATCGCATTCGCGAAAGGCTGCCAAGACTGTCAGGCGCATGGTCCGGTGCAGCACATTCCCAATATTCCCATGCAACCCATTATTAAGCCTTGGCCTGCACGAGGCTGGGCTTTGGATTTGATTGGGATGATTCACCCTCACTCTTCGCTCCAGCATAAGTTCATCATTGTGGCCACTGATTTCTTCACAAAGTGGGTTGAAGCTGAACCATTGAAGGAGGCTTCCGGCGCTACCATTCGTCAGTTTATCTTTCAGAATATTATTTGCAGGTTTGGTATCCCGGAAGTGTTGGTCTCAGACAGGGGGGCAGCGTTTATGGGCGGTGATGTAGAGAAGCTTGTCAATGAGTTGGGTATTCAGTTTGTCCACAGCACACCATATTATGACCAATCCAATGGTCAAGCAGAGGCCAGTAACAAGATTATTATCACCTTGCTCAAGAAGATGATGGTTGAAAACCCCAGACAGTGGCACGATACGCTGTATGAAACCTTATGGGCGTATCGTACCTCCAAGAGGAATCCCACTGCTACAACCCCCTATGCGCTAATGTTCGGCCATGATGCAGTCTTACCTTTGGAACTCAACGTCCAATCTTTGCGCGTCCAAGATCAGCATCACTTGATCGGGGAAGATTATGTTCAGGCGATGTGGCAAGAACACGAAGATCTCAGCGAGCAACGCTTGGCAGCTTTGGACAACTTGGTCTTGGAAAAACAGAGGATTGCTCGCGCCTGTGACAAGAGGACACGTGGCCGTAGTTACAAAGAGGGTGATTTGGTTTGGAAGGCTGTTTTGCCTTTTGGCGAGAAGTTGACCGGTCGCGGTAAATGGACTCCGCGATGGGAAGGACCCTTCGTTGTTCATCGCATTCTGGAGCGCGGGGCCTTTCACCTCAAAGATTTGGATGGCGACATCCATCGCAATCCCATTAACGGGCGTTTCCTGAAGAAATACTACCCTAGTGTTTGGGAGTTTGACGATCCACCGGATCAACTTTCTTCTCAGACAGGGGGGCAACCTTAGTCTGCCCAGGTTCGCTTCATCCATATTCAGGCCTTACCTGTGGCCTTAGTATCCTGTACTTGCTTCACCTACGCATACTAGGGGGGCAACACTCTGTACATTCAGGCCTTATTTGTGGCTTTTCGTTCAAAAATTTCAATTTCAACGCTTTCTTTTCTTTGACATTATGGTGTTAAGAATGCATGTAATGGCCTATACCTGAGGCCTTATTTTATACTTTGATTTGCAAAAAAGTGTTAAAAACTTTCATTCATAAAGTGGCTTTGCGGCCAAAAGCAGTACAAAGTGCAAATCAAAATAATTACATTTGCGGTTTACAAGGCCAGAAGTGGCTTAGAGTAAAAACCATAAAGTTACAGATCTACTGAGAGTTTCTGGATCTTGTGGCAGCAAAGGGGCTGTGCTCGGGCATTCCTACTCTCCCTCTCTTCACCCACATGCCTCCTCTGCTTTGAGTTGCAAACCGCTACCGTCTGTACCGGACCAAAAAGGAAGGAAATAATCCATCGCAACCCTTTTGGGAAGGATTATCCTCCGGGATGGAGATGGTCTTCACAGAGAAGCGCGACTCACAACCACATCTACCTCCAGGGGAAAAACATAAGTCACGCAGTCAGACCCTGGAGGCAGGCGACGGAGCAAGAACAGGCGACCCATATTGGTCTTCCGCCCTTCTTCCTCCTGCTCCACGCGGGCAATCTGAGAGAGGAGACCCCTCAGAATCTTGTTCCGCCGCTACGGGAGCATCACATGTTCTTTGGTCTAAATGAAACCGGTGGGTTTCACCGCGACTTCCAGAGACCAAAGACATGAGGTTGGACCTGAGGTTAGGCCATAAGACCTACCCAGGTATTGAGGTTAAGCCATAAGACCTAGGGGTTTGAGGCTAAGGCTGATATCGTGAGGAGAAGATTTTAGAAACTGGAGAAAGAGAAGTAGAGATTGCGATACTATTTCTGGGAAAGCCATATTGCGTTTATGTCTATCATCTCTCTAGAGTGCAGGTATTTATAGCGCCAATCTCAGTGGCCTCAACCGTACGATGGGCAGTTGTGACATTCTCACTGTCATCAATGAGCGTATCAACAAGGTTAAATGCGAAGATCTCGGAAATGAAGGTAATTGAAAGCGCGTGGAAAGTGGGGGCAGTCTCCAAGGAGGTAACCGCTCCGTTTCGAGATTATCTTTTCAATCTTTTCAAACGGTTTTAAAGCAATAAAGGCAACTTAAAGCGTTGAACCGTTTGAGAGAATAAGTTATTATTTGGGCCAAGCAAAGTGGGCTAAATAGTAAGTTATTAATAATAATAATATTGTTCATACAAAATATGGGCCTAATTCTAGGGGCCCAAAAGTCTTCGGCCTGCATGGGTCAGGCGAAGGAAGAGTTCGTCCAAACGAAAACTGGCGTCCGCAGCAGCTTGTGCGGCTTGTTGGGCTGCCACGCGTGCCTGAGCCAGTTCCTGGGATAGCGTCTCGAGAGCAGCGAGGGGTTGTTCCAACTGAGGCTCTGCATGAACGAGCATAGCAGTAACATCGGTTAACCGGGCTTGAAAGGCCTGAATTTGGGACCTCAAGTGGTTCCTCTCAAGCGTCAGGTCCCTGATGAGGTTAGCTTGGTCACCCAAGAAGTCACGCGCGGTCTCCGTTTGCTGAGTAAGGTTCTGATAATGCATTTCGGTCTGCCTGGCTTGCGCATTCGCGACTGCCCGCTCGTTGAGCCCTTGAGGAAGATCCTGCAACAGTTGGTCGATTTCCTGGAATTGTTCCTCAGTGATGGCTCCCTCGCGGAGGAGCACTCTCAAGTATTCTAAGACCCTCACAGGCGCACCAGGAATCAAGATATCAGGGCCCAGGAAGCGGCGAAGGCCTTCTCTGACTTCATCTACTACCCCAGGGGGGGTCACTTCAAGTACACGAGCTAACCTTTCCAAAGTAGAGGGAGTAGGAGGCTCAGCGACAGGGGCCTCAGGAGGTTCAGCGATAGGTACTTCCGGCACTGGTTCAGGAAGGTCTTCCAATTCTTCAGCTTCAGCGACTTGGGGGGCAGGGGGAGGAAGTTCCCGATCAACCACGTTAGGAACAGGCTCAGCAGCTTCTGCTTCTACTGCTCCGATTACATCGTCCCCAGTTCCAACGACGTTTGGAACCTGGAAGAAGACATTATCAGAATACTTGAACCAGGAAATAATGATGAAATAGTTGGTTAGGAGGAATACCTCTTCAATTGGGGGCTCATACACAATGATCGCTAGCATTGTCTCTGGGCTAGCTTCGCTGGGAACAGGAATTGAGTCAGGCGCTGTCTGTTCCAGGACAGGAACGTCGCTTGGTTCTTCGCGAGGTGCATCCAATAGCAGTACTCTATTTTCAGCCTCCGGCGAGCTGTCATCTATGATCTGCACTGGTATCGAGGCCAATTGTGCATTATCTACAGCGCCCGCAGGAGGTGGAGAGTGGTTCACAACAGTTGGCGCTGGAGCTTGGGAAGCAGATGTGCATTCACCAACAGTTGAAGATCCTTCTTCAGCATGTCTCGAGGACCTGTGGCGAACCTGCAAATGAGGATTGTCACAGAGTCACGCAGAATGAAAAGAAATTTCTAACAAGTGCTTAGTGTGCTTGGGTCTTACCAGTCGGTCAGCGATTGGTTCATCCTCTGCCCACAGGTCAGTTCGAGGATCAGAACGAGCGCGCTTCCGAGCCGAGAGAGCTGCGATCTGTTAGAGGCAGGGGATTAGGTATGACTCGTAAAGGAAGCATGACTTGTACAAACAGAGGGCTCTTACCGTTTGCATGTCATCATCATCAGAGGAGGATTCTTTGTCCTCAGGCTCTATCATTACTGCCTTTTGCTTCCCAGACTGGCCAGCGGCTTGGGAAGCGTTGGCTGCGCGACTGCCAGAAAGTGGCGCGCTCCCCTGGAAAAGCAAAGTTTGAATTTAAAGGGGGAGGGATAAAAGAACAAAACATGAGTCAAGATTAGTTACCTCTTGAAGGGGTTCGCGGATTACGATACCAGCTTGGGCCTGACGTGGGGCTTGCGCGGGTCGCGGAGCCGGTTCAGCAGCAGGAGGAGAAGCTTGTGCAGCGTCTTCAGGGATGCGAGCAAGTTGATCAACGTCAGCGGCGTAGGGATATCGCAGTTCCCCGAAGATGGCAGCGAATACCTCATCGTGCTGTTGCCGCCAGCAGTTAACAGAGACTTCTGCCCACCATGCATCATATCCTTCCTCAGTCGCGTCCACAGAGTCGATCTCTTTGGCCCAGTCAGGAAGATCAACCAGCGCGAGCGTGCTTTGTGCTGGCGGAGGCCCAGAAAGGGGCCCAATTCTACCCCAAGAAGTGTTGTAGTTCCAAGCATCATGTAGAGGGAATGGCACTAATTGGACAAGACCAAGTTGACGAGCGAAATGGTTGGGAGCGTAGAGCTCATAACTGAGTTCGTCAGCGGCAATCCTGATGTCGGAACAGGAGATCGCGCGGCGAAAAGCCAAGCGCGCGCGATCACTGTAGCGAGAGGCGCCAGGGAGGAATCCATGTTCAAGCGGAGCTGGGAATCTTCTACTCAGCACTAAGTCGCAGTACGGCATCTCGTGCAGAAAGTACAAGTATGTGAAGCACTCAAAATAAGGAGGGGATGTGTACCTTTCGCCGCGACTGAGCCATCGACCCAAGAGTTGGTCAGTGGGCGGAAGTAATGGGATGTCGTCGCGACGAAAGTATGGAAAGTAAATTTGAATCCAGAAGTCAAGGATCCAAAAGGGGCCAGAAATGCTAGTCTCAAAGGGATGCATTGTGGCTTGATACAAAGTACGGTAGAGGGCACCTAATACTGGTTGTCCTAGTCCCACACGGTGGCCGTTGTAGAGGGCCGTCGCCAGAGAAGTCCAGGCACCAGTGGGCTTACAGGAGGAAGTGCAGAAAATAAATTTACAGAGCCAGTACTCCAAGAATGCAATCCCGCCAGTCGCATTGTGCTCCTGGCGGTAATAGGCCAGCCACCGCGGGTAGGAGCTGCTATGGGCGCCGCGACCATGTTGGGCCATGGTGGAGGTGAAAGTATCAGAGTCAAATTGGCCATGCAGATAGGGTTCACCATCAATGGGTAGGCCAGTAATGGTGAGAATGTCCAATAAAGTGACACTCATTTGGCCAAATCGAAAATCAAAGGTGTTGGTAGCAGTGTTCCAGAAACAAAGAAAGGCAGCGAGTGGCGAACGATTGCCACCGCGCGGAAGACGAAAACAAAGATCGATAGTATGGGTGATACCTGCTGCGTTCCAGCGGGCTAGATCTCGAGCGCGTGCTTCCCGGTACCAAGAAAGCTCTTCCGCACTGATGGAGGATGGCCAATGCCCTATTTTTGATCGATGATTAGGGGCACTCCAACTGGTAAAATCCCCAGGGGTCCTTCGGAGGACGGGGATGGGGCGACGAACAGGTAGACCATAAAAGGCGACGGCGTCGTCCGGGAAAGCATCTCGCGATGTTGGGCCCAGCCCGGCATGGTGGTTCGAAAGTCGGAGGAGCAGAGGTCTTTGGATGGTGGTCTGGAGAATCAGGCTGGCGCCAATCCCAGTTCCCCAAGAGCGTGCTGCCTGTTCATTCAGTTCTTCTTCTTGGTCGATAACCATCTTTTTCGGGGGAGCCATTTCTGGGTTTCGAAAAGGAAGATGTGTGCCAAGGAGGGTTTCTGGGTTTAGGAGACTAAAAGAGTTTCTGATGTGACAGGTCTGAAGTGGTTGCGGATTTAAATAAGAGATTTTGTGAGGGAAACGATGCGACAAAAAGGCGTTTCGCAAGTAAAAAGACGCAACCCTCATTAATGACATCGTTTCGAGCATCGAACGCGTCGTTTTAGTCCCCTTCAATCAGTTACACTTTCATGGGCCTGATTTCGAGGCCTGGGGGGCAATGTTTGAGCCCAAAAGTAATTTTGGCAATATCCTTCAGTGGATCTAGCACAGCGGGCCGATACCTGCGGCCCAAAAATAAACATACTTGGTTTTGGGTTACGACTCCGCCTATTCCGGAATCCATGAGGAGAGCGAAGTCCTATTGGAATCAAGTAATAGAGATTGACTAGGAAACTCCGGTCAATATTCCTTCTACGACAAGGAGCGGTCGAAAACCTAGGTATATATACCAGGTTTCGAGGACAGATTAAGGACCTCTCTCATATCAATCAATCCTAGCGATTACAAAGCCTTCCCGGAGCAAACCTTCAACCTTGTTGAAACCCGGTGACCGTGCGCCAGTCCTAGTCTCTCCAAGAGCCGACTGTCAGCATCACCAGACCAACCCGGCGACCGCACTTCCAGTCCCAGTCTCCCAGCGAGCCGACTGCGAGCGCAACCGCCACCGTTACTACCAGCGAAGCAAGGGTAACGCCCTCGCAACCCAGCGAAGCTAAAGTCACGCTTTAGCAAAAAACCCCTGCTTCTCCTAACTTCCCAGTGATTGCTCTGCTTAGTCTACAACACTAAGTATCGATTCGGTGAACGCAAGAGACCACAACCAAAGTCCTTATCCGTAAGGCAAAAGTCCTTTTCCGAAAGGCTAGAGAAGAACCCTGTGACGAGGTTGGTGCTCTCCTCGTCCACAGCGCTTGAAGAAGAAGTCAGGTCAAGGGACTACCCCAACGACTGCACCCCGCGGTGCTTGCACGCCTGCGCAATCACTCGCTCAAAAGAGACAGTTTGCAAGCCAACTGGTTTTGGAGCCAAACAAGTACAATATTAACTTGGTTCATATCGATCACACGCCACTCTAGGACGACTCATAACAATCAATTAACAAGGATTCAGGGACTCAAGGATTCGAGAATCTAAGAAACAATGAACAACCACCCATGTGCATGGATTGATTATATAACTTCGTACTGTCTGTTGCTCGATCTAGTAATGGTGCAGGAGGCTAAGATAGATAGATTAATCATGGCGGCCTTGGTTTTAAATTAACCTTTCCCCTTTTAATTTAATTTTGCTTTAGGTTCGCGCGAAGGTCGTCGTTGCTTTTCTAGTTCGTTGACTTGTTGGTAATAGTCGTATTCTATCTATGACGGTTAATTAAAGAATTATATATTCTCCAACCTAACCGACCAAATGGTCAAATTCTTGACAAGAACAGTGGAATTTCCAGAAAGATAGATGTGCTTATCAGTGAATCTTCAGAATACTATAATGCAATATATGCAAATTCACTTTATATATAGAAAAAGCTCTAAGTTAAACAACGAACAACTTGATCACAAACAAACTGAGCTTTTTCTTTTCTTTTCTTAAAGTTGAATGGTGTGCATCTAAAATATAGGGGTCGTCTTGGGTACCTTGATGTATGCCGTACCTTTATTTTTTTACTTTTAGTAAATTAATATAGTGGAAACCTACTGAACTGGTCAACAGGTTACCCAATTAAATATCGACATGTGTCATTTTTAAAAATAAAATTTACCATATTAACAACACACTCTTTCTTGATATGTAACATTGTTACAAATCATGTAACAAGTATTGTTAAAATAATAAATTACACATAGTTGAACTACAATTACGACTTATGACAACAATTGTTGTGGTTATTGTAATTGAGTAGTCAAAGATGTAAATATCTTATTTGGACAACTTTTATCAAATTTAGAACCTTGATTATCAAGTGGAGAAGCTCCTTACAATACTGAGTTGTTACATATCTTTTGGTCTAATTTTAATTTTACCATGTTCACAACACAAATGTTGTCGGAATTGTAAAATGGTTGGTAATCTTGTGAATGGTATAGTTTTTGAAGTAATTATTACAATCAGAACAAAAGTTACAGTTTTTACACCAATAGTTGCGAGTTATGGTAAAATATGTAGTCATTGAGTAATTATTCCATTAATGATAAAAATATAATGGTTTACCACTTTGACAACAAATTTGTTGTTGCACTTGTTAAATTGTCCATAAATTAGTACATTAGTTTAGGTTGAGTAATTACTATAAATAGGACAAAAGTTACCGTTTTTACATCAATTGTTGTGATTGTGGTAAAATGTGTAGTCAATGTAGTAATCATTTCATTAATGATAAAAACATAAATATTTACCACTCTGACAACAAATTTGTTGTCATACTTGTTAAATTGTCCATAAATTAGTACATTAGTTTAGGTAGAGTAATTACTATAATTAGAACAAAAATTTTCATTTTTTCATCAATTGTTGGAATTTGTGGTAAATTACATCGATTAAAAGTAATTACTAATTCGACGATGGACATTACACAATATATTACTTTCATTACGCAAGGGAGACCTTTATTACACAAATGAGGACGGGTAAAGCTATGGACATTAACATTTCTCATACATGTTCTATTTTATATAATATTTACCACTTTGAGGACTCATGTAACCACTGTGACGACACATGTGGTAATTAGAAAAAAAATCCTCATTAAAGTAAATAAGGTATTCGTTAGAGTAAAGTAGGTTCTCATTTGAGTAATTAAGTCCTAAAAGTGGTAATTGTAATAGATTCTCATTAGAGTAAAGTATATTCTCATTTGAGTAAATAAGTCCTAAAGTATGTTCTCATTTGACTACATTTAAAACAAATATTATTTATTTTTACACTAATTGTTGTGGTTGTCATAAAATGCATGTAAAAAGAATTATATTTGGTTAAGGAAACTACTAATGATATAATTAATTGGTAATAAAGACTACTTAACTAATACTAATTTTGCGAACGTAGGTTAGAAGGTTCTGTTTTTAATAAGGAAAAAACATAATTTTCAATTGTGTAATTGTCCATTAATAACAAGCATTAATCAAACATTAATTCACTAATAATAAAATTAAATTTTTTTTTGAATAAAAAATTAATTAGTAATATAGACTATTTAACTAATAGTAATTCGGTGAACTTAGGATAGAAGGTTCTTTTAATTTTTTTTTTGAAAAAGGAAAAATCATAATTGTCAATTGATAATCAAACATTAATTGACTTTATTGTTTTCAATTCAATTAGTAGTTTGTGTTAACATTTTTGCTTATTGGAAATGAGTAGCATAATTAGAAAGGCTAAGGGCTAAACAAGTTACCAATTTATTAAATATTTTGAACCATTGGATATATTACTAATCCAATAGTCCAAAATATTTAACAAAATGATATTTAACAAAATGAGGGTATGGCAAACACCAAGGTACCCAAGAATTCTCCCTAAAATATATATAACAGGTTCATACTTTTATAAACAGCTTATAATTCCATATTGATGCAAATTTTAAGTTGAATTGATTTATTTAGACTAAAACGGTTCATACATTAATGTATAATATAATCTATAATTTATAAGTTTGGTGATTACATACATAGAAGCTAAACCAAAATAATTCTTGCTTGCTAGCTAATTTTCCTTTATTCTGGAATAGGAGAATTATCGATATCGATGTGTTACAATATACACAACAATTATTTCCCGGCCTATTAGGGTTTTATTTCAATACAAAGAATTAAAGAATGATCAAGTATGTTGGATCATTTGTCCCCATACCTTGAACTACAAGAAACTGTTACTTAAACAGTTAATGCAAATGAAAGAATAGAATAGTAAGTTTGTGTAACATATATGTATAGAGGCATTCAGAATTTTTGGATATAATATGTATCAATGGGAGTTCGGCATGGGCATGTCACAATTTCCGTGGGGCGACCTTGCAAGGCGAAGCCACTTCTCTTCAGAGAGTAGTTTTGCAAACCTGCAAATTAATAGTCAAAACTTTCTGTCAATATATTGTTATACATATTATTTAATGGATTATCAAAGAATATAATACCATAGATATCGGAGAAACAGCCAATATATATTGGTAACATATGTAGTTGCATACCTTATAAGAGCCTCTTCGTTGGTCTCATGATTGGAAGCCTCAAATCTGCCATTCTCCAAATTAACCCTAGACACTGGTTTCTTCAATAGGCCTTCTCCAACTCCTAGGAGATCGTTCAAATTTTTCTTCGTGGCTACATCCACCGAAGATACTTTTCCACTTAGCGTGTCATCCTGCATTTTCATTTCCATTAATCAATTAAATTTGTATCTGTCAAAAAAATTGTAAGATTAATTCATGCCTATCTGGAAGAATAAAGTTACATAGTAATAATTTTAAGTACCTGAATTCGAAGATAATTTTTCTCTGAGTGAAGGGCTTGGAAAACTACAGAAAGGTGAAGATCGACCATATCGGCACTTGCATGACTAAAAACGTTAATGATTGGAGTGGAACCACCGCTGGTTAACCAATTCAAGATACCCCATTTAGCTGCGCTCGGCGCATTGTACTTCAATTCAATTTTTGGTGAGCCAGTTCCTAATGATATAACCAAAAACCTTCCATAGTCCATAGGTTTTATAGGGAAAAAGTCGGAGCTCCCCTTGATTATTTCCTTTGTAACTTCACCAATAGCAACTAGAGTCTGAAACAAAAGTAAAACTATGAATGGGGTAAAGCTATGATATGTTAACATTTCTCATACATCAACTATTTTTACCACTTTAAGGACTCATGTTACCACATTGTAGAATTTTCCGTATGAATTTAGGGTTATATTCTTGATTATCAATCTTTGATATGGATTACATATATAATTTTATTTCTAGTACTTACCGGATTATTTGCAGCTACCCCACCATCTATAAGGTTGAATTCTCTTACTTTCCCTTCCGCGTCCTTGGTTTCAAAATAATAAGCTGGAAGATAAGTTGGTGCTGCTGAGGTTGCGATGCTTATGTCTGAAAGCAAAGCATCAAAGGATGGCTTCTTTTTCACCTGATGATATCCCAATAAAAGCAAACCATATATGTTAGATCTTTTTACTCCAGCTATAACTATATATACCATCGCATGCTATAAGTGGATTAATAATTTTACACAGAAGAAAAAATAAATGTGCACCTCAAAGCTGGAAAAGATTGTTGGCTGGAGATTCTTTATATCAAACGCAGGAATGACAACATTAGTCAATGTCTGATGCAGTTTCTTGTCACCAAGTTTTTCCCTAATCAAGCTATGTAGATACTTCCCATCGTATTTTGGTCCTACTAGAGATTTGATGATGTTTATAAGACGAGCAAACAGCCACCATCTGTCGAGGGTTTAAGAGATTCAGAGATTAATTAAGTAATTACTTGGAAGCATCCAAAGGTAGTAAATACTAGCTAGGTTAAAAGCAAATTTAGTTAACTAATATGTAAGCATTACGTACGTCTTCTGGGGGAAGATTTTGGGGCTATGAGTAAGGTAGAAGTCCTTTATATCTTTAGCAGCAAACATCGGTCTGTTATTCTCATCTGGGGTTGTAAGCATGGCAGTCACAAGACCTCCTGTGCTTGTCCCTGAAATCACATCAAAGTAGTCGGCGAGTCTCACATCTTCTCCATCCAGCTTCTGCAAGTTGATTAATGACTTTATTACTAGATGGTATAATATATTAACCAATAGAAATGACATATATAAGACGGCTGTTGGACATTAAAGAAAATACAATATTTCTATAATTAATTTGCTCTACAAGCGCTGGCGTAGCTTATGCAACATGATCAAAATGTTAGATTTATTGTTTGATCAACCTAGGAGAAATGCACGAGTCGAACCACGCATTTTGATCACTTTGTATTTGACAGTTGATATGTACTTATAGCACTCAACTACTACATATATTATTGATATATATCTGTATTGTGCCCCAGCGTGATTACTCTAGCATTACTCATATCGGACATGTACGTACATGTTGGACAATGAATACGACAAATACTATAACTTGCAAATGCAAATGCATAACCCTAGTTTGGTACAAAATTGATCTAGCGTTCATATGCTACCTGAAGCTCAGATTCAAGAAAAGCAAGGATTGTTCCTGGGATAAGCCCTCTTATTCCACCTCCATCGATGCTTAGAACAGTGATTAGGTTTCCATAAGTTGGTGGCTGTAGTGGGATGCTTTTGGTTCTTTCCATGAGACTGACTGAGAAAGTCTGTGCTGCAGCTATATATGTGAGAGATCAAAAGATAACGAGATGGTTGATCTGATGAACTTTTGGAGAAGAGGCTTTAGGAAAATAGCTCGAGTTCCTTGGTGAATTCCTATTTGAGAGATCAAGTACGGTATTTATAGACTCCTACTAAACTCATATACCTAGAATCAACCAAGTCATTGAATCAAGTTGCCCCCAAAGTGTTTGAATAACTGGAATGTCAATAGATGAACGCGATTCAAAAGATTGACCCGGTTTTGTACAACTTCTTGGATATGGTTCAAGTTGGACCGCATGCACGTATTCGCATATATAATTATTAGAAAGTTCATATCTAGTCCATCATGCCCTCTTTGCTACAGCAAAAACGTACATTGTTCCCCTACGTTATGGACCACATATGCATTTATGAGAATTGCAGAATAGTAGGTGAGACTCTGAGAATTGTAGGTAAGACTGATTAGCTGAAGCACCGAAGGCTAGCAAGGACGAGACAATTGAGTTAGGCCTAATCTCTGCTCTTAAACTTGCCTAAATCTAAAGTGAAGCCTTTACCAAGAAGCGAATGCCTTGGATTGTTAATTAGTTTGAAGTTATCTTTTTGTAGCCAACATGGTGAGATTGATGCTGCACTAATTCAAGGAGATCATACTAAATCATCAAGTTTAATAAATTAATTTGATTCATATAAGGCGGCGAAGGATGATCGATCAACGATGGCATAGAGGCTTGGAAAGGTCAATATATAGGATAACTTGCCTAAGTAATTGATCAAGACATAAAAATACAAGGACTTGCACGAAACTGAAAAAAATCGTTGGTCTACCATTCCATTAATATGCCTGTGTACTCTAATTAATCTGAATTGATGATGACAGAGATGGTGAGACGGTAGATCCAGGAAATGTTCATGATTTAATCATATTCTATTGCCACATGTTTCTCCTGTTCCTTGATTTAGTGTTGAATTTGTCGTCTGTTTGTTATCGTGAACTTCAAATACACTATAATCATTTTGGATATCATCAAGACATTATCTTCAGAGTTACAGATGCATGATAAACTGAAATTGACCATATATTGATTTTGTAAGAAAATGAATAACTCAGAAAGCTCAGCTGTAATCAAAATCAACCACAGGACGTCACGAGTATCGAAGAACAGACACTACAGAGGCTTAATCAGCAAGCTGAAACTAATCCTCCAGCTCGATCAGCTCTTGAGTGTTAACATTAATTAATAATATATCAATGTCCTTCTTTTATGCCTAATGACAACTGTTCTTTCTCCATCAACTCTCAAAATACATTCAAGCTTTTGTCCTTGTCATACTTTGCTGATTACTCATCCTCCATGCTCCATAAAGAGGATCTTTTTTAAAAAAAAATATTTATTTTATTTTTTTATGGGGAAAATGATATGCAGAGACGCAAAAAGGTCACCGGACATGAGTCGATCTAAAAGGTTTTTATTAGATATGTGTTGAGTTCTTTTGCCATTTTGCAAGTATACTACTGTACGTTCTATATATATTCTTCTGCCTAGAAAAGATGCATATCCATCCATGAAAATTTTGGGTTTATTCCAAATGATCGAATAGTGTCGTAGCCCGATTTTGTAATAAGAGGAGTTAAAAATATAATTTCAACAAGTTAGAGTTTACGTTTAAGTGAAGCCTCATTTCCACCCACAAGTTTTTTTTTAATTTCCCGTTTATAGACAAAAACCCAGTATTTGCTCATTCTTCATCGAATCATAGGGATCGAGAGCCTAACAATGATGGAATTTATATTCTGTTTCTTCCTCACTTTCCCCCCTTTCTTCCGTTTTTGAGTTTTCTTTCAGTTTTTTAGTAACAATGGGTGACGATATTCTGCCTAAATAGTAACTAGACATAGGTAATAAATAAGAGAATACTAAAGATTCGAGCCATAGAATTTCTCATCAATTCTGACTCAAGGTACTTATTTGATCTAATACGTACATTAGATCTAATAGAATTATTTTGCTGTAATGAATTATAGTTAAAAAATCAAAAACTGGAAAGGAATTTTAGAATTTGTATGAAAATGGAATAATAGTTTAAACTGTTGTCTGTTGAGAGTATATACATCCCACATGAGAAAAATTAGACATTGCCTATATGTTTATAAGAATTTGGGCCACTCCACAGACCTAGATATTTGTCAATTAGTTTTAGTGATTAAATATCCTACTTATTCTTTATCAAGTGATAAAAAGCATTTGAATCGGTAGCACCCGATGAATCACATGACGGTGACATATTCCATTACGTGCATGATATCTACAAATCCAAATATTTTCAATTTTAATTTCATACCAGTTTTAGCTCAAAATTCCCATTAATTTATTATGGTAAACCAGGGTAGGTGAAAACCTTGTTGAACAAGAAAGAGTACTTTGAGAAAGATTGGGAAATGACTTGTCGAAAATACTATTGATCGATGAAGTTTGCTAGCACTACAGATCTGTTCTCTTACATGCATGTCCGGCAAACTGAGGATGTAGAAATAGAAAAGGTTGCAGCCCTATATTGCAACGTAGTTTCCATATATTCGTGCATATATGTGATAAAGTAATCTGAGATTCGCATCTAAAACCAATTGACAATGGATGGAGTGGCCCAAACCCTTATAAACTCATAGGCAATGTCCTATTTTTTCTATGTGGGATGTATATATTCTCAACACGCCCCCGTACGTATGGCAAATTTTCAATCCATACACGTGAACAACTTTGGGTGATGTGGAGCCCGTGTGGCCGCGAGGCATGCACACGTGGGATAACCTGCTCTGATACCATGATAAAATAATATGGGGTTCGCATCCAAAACCAATTGGTAATGGATGGAGTGGCCCAAACCCTTATAAACCCGTAGGCGAGGTCCCATTTTTTCATGTGGGCCGGGATGTATGTATTCTCAACAATTTGTCCTGCAAATCAGTTGTCTCAAGATTTCATAAGTTGCGAACATGTTGTAGCAGAAACATGGTATCTGTTAAAAATAAAGTGCAAATCGATAAGTAGCTTTGCCCTATTACTTTGAATTAAAGGATTGGCGTGTTAAAGACACCATCAGCATCATTAATTATTTACTCAAAATTTTCTTTTGACGGAATATTAATTTCCAAGAAATTAAGCTTTGCCCTAAGGAAGTGGCCAGTGGTATTATTTAATATAATTAGTACTTTAGCAGATTCCGACTTCAGATTAGTACTTGAACAGATTCATGACTTCAGATTAGTACTTAAGCACCAGCTAGCTTTTCACTGAAATGAACAAAGTTCTATTTTCTCATAGACTTAGTGGTCTGTGACTCTCTGCCGTGGTCTATATATAGTAAAGAAACTTTCCCTTCCTAAACTTCTCAGTGAGTTTGAACCTAGCTAAAAAAGAAAGTTGTGAAAGCGCATCCAGATTGACCAAAACCCATGAGAAGCATGAGCGGCATGCCTGTATGCTCAAAATAGTAAAGACAAAACCTGTTTTCTGGCATGGTTAGCATAGTGAAGGAAAACTTTGCCAAAAAAAATAATAAAAAATAGAATAATGACAAAAAAAAAAAATTGCTATAGTACTACGGTAGGTCAAGTGACTCAGTGTGTCCATACATGCATGATTCACAAATCTGCAATTTGCCAATAGGTGCTCTGCTCATTGCGGTAGGATGAATGCACGAACGCGCGTGGTGCCTCGGAAATTCTAAAGTGTGAATTACGTTCTAATCCACTAATCCATATAGGGATGTGTTACCTGAGCTTGGCCGGAATATAGAAAAACAATAAAATAAAATAAAAACATAACAGTAAAAGACTGAATTTGCCACACACCAAAAGAAAAATGAAAAACTAAGGGATCGGAACTCATATAGATTGCATGCAATGGCCATAGGGTCATTTGTTCATGTCTGATACTAATTACTGTAAGTAACTGATGAATTAACCCAACTAATAACAAGACTATTAAGTCCCCCTTCATATATAAACCAATGTTATACTTTAATTTTGATTATGACGACTGTTTAACAATCTTAAAACATCAAGAACTCGAAAGTTTAGTAAATTTCTTCATATATACCAGTTAAACACTTAAATGGGGTTTTAGGTTAAAATCTAGTTACTCGTGTCTGATATTCAATATACACTGTTATTACTCGTGTAAATTGGCATGACGATTTCAGGTCATACGTACCCATCTCAGCTAGATTGATTTATCTGTTCCATGCATGCTTGGAAATTTCCTCCTAATTATTGGTCCATATATAACAATGTCCGACTCCGTGTCTTCAACAGATCGAGGATAATGTTTGAAAAATACAGCAATATTTTGAATGGAGGAAAAATAAGCCACGCATATTCTTGAAGCTAGAAACTACATGGATCCTCCATGGAGTTATAAACTTAATTTTATGAACTGTATATTGATTCCCAAATATCATATTTTATCTGCATGCATCACATGAACTGTCTGTCATTATTGTTCTAGTCTTTTTGATCATCAAGACTTTCACGATTGAATGGAAAGAACATTTACACAGCAGCATCCAGATCGAGCAAGGGACCATTACTCTGATCAATCAGGTATTCACACCAGATCCAGTTCTGCATGCAAGACCATTATCTCAATTATTCACAGCAAAATAAACACACGATTTAAGCATGCATGCATGCTGTTAAGGGTAATATAGGAGTGTTGGTTATTTTTACTAGTGTTGGTTATTTTCACTTAGTTTGCTTTAGTATATAAAGAGAATGTATGGTTGTAAATGTAATTAGAAATCCCAGTAACAATGTAGTCCTTAAGCCTTCTCGGGGTTTCTTTTCCTTCCTCCTCCTTCCTTCTTCTTTCTTCTTCTTCCATGGTTGAAATTCTAGCATGGTATCAAAGCCATGGCGGCCTGACCATCGCTCCACTGTTGCTTCTCCGCTGCAATTCTCTCCGTTCTTAGTTTCTTTTGTGTTTCAATATAGAGAAATCGAATCTAATAAGCCCCAAAATCCCCCAATCGGAATTCCCAAACCCTAAAATTGTCAATCTCTCTCAATCCCTCGTCATCACCTGGCCTCTGTCCAATTACGAACTCTCGCCATCTCCGGAGTTGTCGTCTTTCTGCTTTCTACTCTAGCCGAGTCGCCGGTGACCACTGGACCTCACTGGAGCTCCATCTCCAACCAGAGGTCAAGATAACTCGACGGCTTCCGATGAGATTCCATCGGCATCTGTGCCGTGGGCAGATTCAGGTCCGGAGATTACAGACGATAATTCCGACTCCGACGGTGTTGAAATTTCAGAGTGTGTGGTTCGAGCTTTGGCTCAAAAGCTGCGTTTTATCTTCTTCTTGGTAAAATTTTGACTGTGCCTTTCATGAAAGTTCAATTGGTTCATTTGCTTCTTGAAAATTGAGTTGGGTATATTGAGTGCTACTGCTGTGTGACCTACTCTGCTTATCGATTGCCCCGTATTACCTGGATTATGAACTCAGTCTGCTTAGGTGATGGTATTTGGTGTTATAAGGTTGATGTTGATATGTTATGATTTGGTACTGTTAAGTGAAATCTGATCATATGCTACTCGAAGATATTCAATTGTCCTGTGCCACAGCCTTTCCCATTTTTGTTTTCTTGCCTATCCCTCTTCTTGATTTCCTTTAATATTTTTCTTTCAATTTGCTTATGTACAATTACCAATCAAAATACCAAGAGATTCTTTGTTTTCTCTATGTGTACAATTACCAATCAAAATACCAGGAGATTCTTTGTTTTCTCTATTCATTTATGTACAATTACCAGTCAAAATACTATCCAATTCCTTTGTTTTTTCAGTTCATTTTCAGCTTTTCTTTTCCTTTTGTACAATTACCAAATCAAGATCAAAATCTGTAAAATTACCATTCAATCTTTTGCCTTCTGCACTTTTCTTCATTCTTCTTCTTTCCTATATTCTTCTGGGCTAAGGCTGTGGCCACTCCACTCAAGATGGGACTACTGTAGTTACTTTGCTGACCTTGGGTATCTCAGCTTGGTGGCTGTTTTGCTCTCACAATTATGCTATTAAAAGACAGGGCAGGGTTGGTGAACTGTGGCATGTTGCAATTGGAATTAGCATCTGTTTTTGATATAATGTGGGCAGCAAAAGTGATTCATAGAGATACTGGTAATGAGTTGCTGGATGGGAATTTCATTACAAAAAGTTTGGTGATTTTAGATTGGCAAAGCTCATGGATCATGATAGGAGCCCTGTTTTGAGGCAGATAGCTGGAATAATGGGGTGCTGATGCTTTCTGCTTTGGTGGGAAAACTGATTGAAGCTGCTGGAGTTCTGCTTTCCACTGTTTTTCTTTGTTCCAACCATTATGCTTAGGTACCAAGCATATGGTTGAGGGGGGATGTTAAGGGTAATATAGGAGTGTTGGTTATTTTTACTAGTGTTGGTTATTTTCACTTAGTTTGCTTTAGTATATAAAGAGAATGTATGGTTGTAAATGTAATTAGAAATCCCAGTAACAATGTAGTCCTTAAGCCTTCTCGGGGTTTCTTTTCCTTCCTCCTCCTTCCTTCTTCTTTCTTCTTCTTCCATGGTTGAAATTCTAGCACATGCAAAGACCTGCAAATAAAAAGACAAAGAAATCGTGTTTCACAAAAAGAAAAGAGACAAGAACGGAAGCAATGCGCCCCATCTTGGTTGGGATGCTCAAACGTTGATGTTAACCGTACCCAGAAGAAATCTGAATGGACTTATTTTTTCGTCCACTCAAATTGAACAAAAAAAAAGAAGAAGAAATGTCAGTTTGGAGATAATATCGCGTTTGTCTAATGTATTTGTAATCCCTGGGCTATATTCCTGACGTGTAATACATCTTTCGTTTGGGCCTTTGTTGCTCCATAACACTAAAACAAAGAAAACGTTATCATCTGCTCGATCCGGGACCATTACTTTTTTTTTTTTAAAGAAAGAACCGTTACTATTTTTGTTTTGGCAAGTTAGGTAAAATAATTTCCATTATTAGAAACAACCAAAAGACACCCCAAATTCTCTTGATCAAACTCTCGTGGACGAATTCCATGCATATAACCTAAAATGCGTTGATAATGTGTAAAAAAAAAAAAATCATGAAATTTATAACATAACTTTAATCTCCAACTCGTGGACGAATTCCACGCATATAACCTAAAATTCATTGACAATGCGTAAAAAAAAAAATTCATGAAATTTATAACATAACTTTAATCTCCAAGGTAATCCCGTTCTCTATAAAAAAAAATATTGGAAAATTATATTATATGTGTATAAATGTGTTGGTTCAGGTGTGGACTGATGAAAAATGCACTAAATGTCTATATGCATAGAGCTAGTTTTTTTTTTTCCTCTCAGTTTGCAATGGGAACATCCACATTTGAATGATTTCTAGGGGGTAAACCACAACACGTTACTGTGATCAAGCTGATTACATAATTTTTAGTATCCATTCTTTTCTTTAAGTTGTGCAGTTATCAAAAATATATATCATGCCAAAAATTTAAATCATATCAGAAGTCTCCTTTACCCTTAATGCCTACAGGCTATGACATAGGTACGTACGTGTCTATAAAATGTTAGAGATATATATAACTGTGAGAGTATAGTTTTTACTCTTCATGATTTCCACGTGCATTGAATTTCAAGTCCGTAATTACCGGATGGAACAAAATTGATAGAGTTTGAGTAATGACAGTTATTCAAACAAGCAACAACACAAATAAAAGAACACAAGAATTGCTGACGCAGTGTAAACCTCTCCACTGAGGAAACTTCACTGCGTGGCTTTTAACGTAGCCAACACGAGAATCAAATCCAATATGAATCAAATCGTTACAGATCACAAGTAGTGGTATTCAACACAACCACATTGACTAGCAACAATGCTAACTTGCTCACAACTGTAAAAGACCTATTCTAAACAACTATGAAGCAATCTGTATAGATGAAGAAATCTGGACACGCCTTCAGATTCAATCTTGCCTTGAAGCCTCACTGATCTCAATCACATATGCAAGTGATGAATGCAGTGAACAAGCAGTATGATCAATCAATCAAACAAACAATGAGAGTTTTGTAAAACAGTTAGTGCAGACTATGCAGCACAATTAAAATTCTCAATCAGAAAACTCTGCATCTCATAATGCAGTTTCAAAACCTTTTATAGAAGATAAAGACTCCCCCTCAATCCAATCACATTAAACACCGATTGAGATAAACATGGAAAGGTTTTTCAAAACAATATGCAATCACAATCTTTTATCTGATATGTATTCAAAACAATTCTAAATGCAGATAAGATTTCCTAAACTCCTTTCCTTAAACACTATTTGAATTGGAGAGTTTAGACCCACAATCTATGCATCAATCACATGCAAATTGATATGATATGCAAATTAAAAGCTCTCTAAACCTAGACCATATTTTCAGAATTATATGGAGAAAGAATCGTGTACAATCAATGCGTCTAACCCTAATTGATTCCTATTAGGAAAAATCTTTTTAACAAAAGATTGCCAATTAAAATAAACAGACCTAAATCAATTAGGTCTTCAATGGGACGATTTTAACTGGTGAAAAAAATCTTTGCCTAATAAAATTTAAGAATAGAAAGATACTTTCCAAAAACAAACTTCCTAAAACCTAGGACTGACTCAAGGATTGCAACACAGATTGCAATCCCAATGCATATGCTGACTCATGAGATGCATTTACCTGTAACGTATTTGAGATCAGTATTAGGCCTTTTTCCAGCTTCTTCAGTGATGAATTGTCATGATATACTTCACTAGCTTTGTATGGGAATGCCAACAAATAACATGTACAAAATCTTGTACTTACAATCTCCCCCTTTGGCATTCCTATACAAAACACATCTAATTAATACAAACTCCCCCTCAACAAGTACTTGAGGATCCTCACTTGGGAAGAAGCCTGCAATTCCTGTAACACTTATCACACACACCTTGTAAAAAGCAAGTTAAAGATAAGGCATAGGAATGTCAACGCAATTTCAAGATCAATATCAAAAGATTTAAACAATCAAAGCACAAGTTGATCAAATTCACCAAGATTCTCCCCCTTTTTGTCTAGGAATGACAAAGGCAACCTTCAGCTTGTAGTTAATGAACAAGTGAGAGCACAACATAATAAAACCGAACATGTAGACACAGCATGTGAATGAACCCAAGAATACCAGCTCTTGTGCTGCTCGTACTTGAGTGAATAAATAGAGGAGCATGCAACAAGGAACAAAAGCACATACTTCAAATATTTCATTCCGATATCATCATATTCCTTTGTCTTATTCCCTGCATGGGACTCAGAACCTCAACATTGGTATCTTCCCACTTCTATCAATCTCTATGTGCATGGCCTTCCCAATTTTCCAAAATTTAATGCAGCAGCCAACTCCAGAGCTTTCAAGAACCATCCATGAATTCATTGTCAAGTAGATAGAGGAAGATAACGAACTAGCTTATGAAGCACACAACAACAGACTTCGAAGACAGCCCTTCCATAGACTTATTTTTGTTCCAAAACTGAATATCATTTTTTTTTTATATATATATATATCGAAAACACAAAACTAACAACCTAAAAATAGCAAAAAGGTTTCAATTTTCTTCCCCCCACACTTAAACCAAATATTGTCCTCAATGTTTGACAAATAATCACATGTAATGAAAAGATTTAAGTATAGAAAGAGAGAGAAAAGAAAACAACAAAAACAAGTATAGTTAAGAAAAGTAGAGAATGCTCCCTCTTGTAGACCTCCCAATGCACACGACCTTTGGAGACGAACTAAAGACACAAACCTCAAGGCTAATTAAGCCTTGACTTCCTAACATAAGCTCCATGCCAAACATGCTCCAAAGGTACTCCAATAATGCTCAAAGACAATAGGAAACATCACTTGTCACAAACTGATTTCAGCTAAAACCTTGCAGCAGTCCTACTTCCGAGGCTTATAGCTCATCCATTCAGAATCAGAATCCAAAGATCCTACTTGGAGATGAAAGTTCATATTCAGGGATTGCCGTACATATGTGGCGCGAATTCTAAGTCCAAGGGATGTGAAAACTAGAGACCTGCAAAGTTAGCAAAAAAATACAGAAAACTGTCAGAATGCTGACAGAATGTCCTTTGTCCATTCAAACCTGAATACCGGAACCTACAGGGGTCACATTCAGAAACCCTTTGGTATGAATGAAGTAGACATCTGGGGCTTCAAATACATATAAGGCTTGTCTCATTTGGACCCCGGGAAGTATCCCCTGTTTTGCACTTTATGTGGCTCAGCTGCCCAGTTTTCTGGTTTTCTTCCCTGACCTTTCTGTACTCAACTGAAGACTGCAGACTCATTAGAACTCAGAATTTCTATCTGTCAACTCCATTGGAAAATAGACTCCTGGGGCTTTTGATCCATGTATGGCACGTCTTCTGGTTCCAAGTGATCTGTGAACCCTAGCCGTTCAAAATGAACTGATCCGCGAGCCAGAAAAACTGTTTCGGTCAACAATGATCTTCTTCTATCTTTCCTCAACTATATGACCTGCACACACACTAAAAACATAAAAAGGAACCAGAAAAGAAGCAAAGAAATTGAAAAGAAGATTCAGGTAAACTATAACACCCTTTTAACATAAAAGTTTCCTACGCCGTTGCCATCTCCTCATCCATTCATTGGATTGCCTCCCAATTAGTGCTTGGTTTCATGTCATACAAGCGCACTTTCATTTCCAAATTCATTGAACTTCTCATGTTCAGTAATCAGTGACCTATTCAATGACCTGATCGGTGACCTGATCGGCTTCACCACTGAAACCAAAATCATTTACACGGTTTTTGTCCACGGGATAGACCCATCTCTGGTATATGTAAATCAGAAATATGATATCATCACGGAACACACAAAAAAGCGATGCAACATTGACATTTTTATGACAAATGCAACTTATGTAGCGGAAGCTATGTAGAAGGAGGATCACCAGTAGATGTTTCGCAATAGACACCAGCCCAAGAAGAATCAATCAGAGAAAGATAGCCCAAGTATCAATACTCCCCCTAAGTGTGATCATGTGATGAGAGATGCAAGGATGAAATGCAAACACACAATGAGTGGGTTGTATCCAAATGCTAAGAACAGATTTAATTCGCATAGCTTTTCCAACAAGAGCAATACCACTTAATCATAAACAATAGTGCAACAAAATAAGTTCACACGAGTGTATTAATTCCGACAATCACAAGGTAAGATAGAGGGTGATCGAGTATTCTATACCTCTTGTTGTGAAGAGTGAACATATCTCAAGATGGGGTGTGTAATATTTGTGGAAACCTGAAAAGCAAGCCTCACATACGAAACAAATTTAAGCACGTAAACTATATTCCCCCTTATAACACCGTGTTCGCATGATTTTGAATTTTTCTTTTGGCCTTTCACACAAAGTAACATTTTTGCTCAAGAAGACTACGACCCATGTAACGAGTATTAAGCTAGCAGCTCCCAAGTCAGATGACTTTAGGGTACTAGATGTAACAAGGACATCCCAAAGAGCACATCTACTCGAGTCAATAGTCTTATAATCCACCGGGGTGACCAAACCATTCCCGTTTCTTCCCAATCCTCATATCGTTCGTCACGACCGAGGGATGTTTACTTTGGCAATAGCCTGGCCATGCTCCATAAAACTTTTTTTTTTTTTTTTTTTTCAAGGAGCAGCAAAAATAATGAAATATTCCGTACAAGAGTATTGAGAACAGGCCAACCAAAAAATATGACTTACCACCACTTAGAGTATGTGTGCATGTGAGGATTCAAGGTGATAGAGAATATGTTGTTCAAGCTCACAATTACAGAGTGATGCAGGAACAAATTCAAAACATGCTAAGCAGCTCATTGCACACAGATTTAAGAAAAGGAGTAGAGCCCTCGTCAATCTAAGTTTAAATTAATATGTCAGACACTTAGGGATACAAATCACAATCTTGAATTTCCAGAAACTGATCCTAACAATGCAGAAACGGAAATAATAATGCACCTATACTACCATGAAGACATACAACATGAATGCATGCAAAATGGATCAAGCGAAGTGAGAGTATCAATACTTAGAGCATCCACCAACGGTGCTTCTAAGTGATTCAAATTGAGTTCTGTCTAAAGGCCTAGTAAACGAATTAGACAATTTGTGTTCAGTAGGAATGAAAGCAAGCTCAAGCATATTATCAAGATTATTCATATGAGCAGAAAAACAATTATTTGAACCTTTTTTAATCCAGATTTGCTTCTGCTTCAAATTCTGCTCCTTGGGGATTGCAATCCTGCTAATCAACTTCAGATGCTCTTTCAGCTCTGCTTGCAGCGATGCAGTTGAGCCTATTTTTGATGCTTTCCTCTGATTTTGAGTGACCCTGCGGAGCATATTACATCTAGGACGTATGTGTCCCAATTTTCCGCAGAAATGACAAGTGGGAGTGAAACTTTTTGAGTTATGAACATACCTGGGCTGACGCACAGAGATGTGACTGTCAGAACTTACCTGAGTTCTCCTTTGATGAGGTGGAGGTGCTGAATCAAATTTAGGCTTTTGAGGAAGAGTTGGGGGATGAGTTTCTTGGTCATTTGATGAGCTTGAGTGCACACTTGAGCTCACACCTTTCACAAAGTTAGAACGATTGATTTTTGCACCTTTATGCCGCAACCTTTTCTTGTTGGTGTGTGGTTTTCCAATTCCAATCATTTTGGAAACCAAATCTGACCCTATTGAGAATTTGTTGAACTTTTCTTGAGACTCTTCAAGCTTAACCTGCAAACTCTCAATTTTAGAGGTTAGTGAGATATTCAGTGATGATTGGGCTTTAACTTCAACCTGAAGGGTTTTAATCCTGTCAATCAACTCAATACGCTCCACCTCCCAATTTTGGGAATTCATCTTATCCTGCAAAATATCAATTTTGTCAGTGTAAGCAAAGCGTTCACCTTCCCATTTTTCTTTGCATGATTCAAGATTTAACTCGGCCTTGATCTTTGCTTTTCTGATTTGCTCAATCTCGTTCTCAAGTTTAAGATTTCTTTTGAACATCACTCTTGAAGCTTTATACAATTCCCTGCACTTATCATTAGTCTCATCATCTGATACATCAAAAATCTTACCTTTACTGTTGGAATCGTCAGATGCCTCATGATAAGGTGAGGAGATGAAAGCAATATTCTCTTCTTCATTCTCAGTTTGAGAATTTTCCTCACTGTCGCTCCAAGTTGACTTAAGAGCATTGTTATTTCGTGAGCTATATTTTCTATTTCCACAATCAGAAGAGATATGACCAATACCACCACATTCATAACGTATAGGTTTTTCAACAACGCTTTTCTCTTTATCAAAATTATTGACTTTTGGGTTTTTGTCAATACGTTTTTCAGATAATTGCCCCATTTTTGATTCAGATATACTTTTTGAAGTACTACCATAAGAGTTTTTATTTTTCAGAAATTTTTTAAACTCTTTGGTTAATTAGTAAAGCTAAATCCACAGAATCACTATCATCCACATCTTTCATTTTAACAGAAGAGACAACAAAATTTTGTACCTTTTTCTTAGGCTTGAACCTCATCATGATCTTCCATTGCGAGTAATCTTCACCATCAAAATATGGGGGACAATTTATCGAACTTGCAGCTCTGTCACATTCATGTTCCATCATGTCCTCGGATCTACTAAAAAGCTTTAGAACCCGCTCTGATACCAATTGTAATTACCGGATGGAACAAAATTGATAGAGTTTGAGTAATGACAGTTATTCAAACAAGCAACAACACACATAAAAGAACACAAGAATTGCTGACGCAGTGTAAACCTCTCCACTGAGGAAACTTCACTGCGTGGCTTTTAACGTAGCCAACACGAGAATCAAATCCAATATGAATCAAATCGTTACAGATCACAAGTAGTGGTATTCAACACAACCACATTGACTAGCAACAATGCTAACTTGCTCACAACTGTAAAAGACCTATTCTAAACAACTATGAAGCAATCTGTATAGATGAAGAAATCTGGACACGCTTTCAGATTCAATCTTGCCTTGAAGCCTCACTGATCTCAATCACATATGCAAGTGATGAATGCAGTGAACAAGCAGTATGATCAATCAATCAAACAAACAATGAGAGTTTTGTAAAACAGTTAGTGCAGACTATGCAGCACAATTAAAATTCTCAATCAGAAAACTCTGCATCTCATAATGCAGTTTCAAAACCTTTTATAGAAGATAAAGACTCCCCCTCAATCCAATCACATTAAACACCGATTGAGATAAACATGGAAAGGTTTTTCAAAACAATATGCAATCACAATCTTTTATCTGATATGTATTCAAAACAATTCTAAATGCAGATAAGATTTCCTAAACTCCTTTCCTTAAACACTATTTGAATTGGAGAGTTTAGACCCACAATCTATGCATCAATCACATGCAAATTGATATGATATGCAAATTAAAAGCTCTCTAAACCTAGACCATATTTTCAGAATTATATGGAGAAAGAATCGTGTACAATCAATGCGTCTAACCCTAATTGATTCCTATTAGGAAAAATCTTTTTAACAAAAGATTGCCAATTAAAATAAACAGACCTAAATCAATTAGGTCTTCAATGGGACGATTTTAACTGGTGAAAAAAATCTTTGCCTAATAAAATTTAAGAATAGAAAGATACTTTCCAAAAACAAACTTCCTAAAACCTAGGACTGACTCAAGGATTGCAACACAGATTGCAATCCCAATGCATATGCTGACTCATGAGATGCATTTACCTGTAACGTATTTGAGATCAGTATTAGGCCTTTTTCCAGCTTCTTCAGTGATGAATTGTCATGATATACTTCACTAGCTTTGTATGTGAATGCCAACAAATAACATGTACAAAATCTTGTACTTACAAAGTCCAAACAGAGTAAGGGAGGTTAGGAGACCTCTATATAAAGCCTATACAAGCTCTGTAATCTTCACTCCTCCTCAGCTATAGCTGGTCGATCATCCTAGCTTTTAAGTTCTTCAAGTTATCTCAGTTTTATTAGCTTCTAGCTAACTAAGTAAACAGTACTAGCTAGCTAGTCCAGATGGAGAAAGCAAGTGCATTCCTTTGCCATCCCCCTCCCTCACATGGAAAGCTCATCACTGTTCTCAGCATTGATGGAGGTGGAATCAAAGGGATTATCCCCGGAACTCTGCTCAGCTTCCTAGAGTCCGAGCTCCAGGTAATTAACATTATATATGTCAATACTAAACACGTATTTAATATTAATTACTTGATAAAGTAATCTGGGATTCACATCCAAAATTAATTGGCAATGGATGGAGTGGCCCAAATCCTTATAAACTCGTAGGCAAGATCCTATTTTTCTTATGTGGGATGTGTACTCTCAACACGCCCCTGCACGTGTAGCGAATTTTCAAGTCATACACGTAGACAACTTATATTGGGTGACGTGGAGCTCGTGTGGCCGCAAGGCATGCACATGTGGAATAACCTGGCTCTGATCGATACCATAATAAAGTAATATGGGGTTCACATCCAAAACCAATTAGCAATGGATTGAGTGATCCAAACTCTTATAAACTCATAGGCAATGTCCCATTTTTCCCATGTGGAATGTATACTCTCAACAGTTATGTTGTATATATGCAGAAGCTGGATGGTGAAGCTGCAAGGTTGGCAGATTATTTTGATGTTATTGCAGGGACTAGCACAGGTGGCCTTGTCACTTCCATGTTTACTGCCCCGGATCAAAACAACCGTCCCTTGTTTGCGGCTAACCAGATTGTCAATTTTTACGTTGAGCACTGCCCTAAAATATTCCCTCAAATCAAGTAATTATAACTCCAACACTGATAATTAATTGAAATTTAATTAGTAATTACTATTACGCTTAACGATTAACCATGATCTATTTAACTAATTTCCTTGTGCATGTTGTATATCTGTCCACAGTATTCCACTGTTTGGTGACGCCTTAGAAAATGCAAAGGGTGTATACGCACCAAAATATGATGGCAAGTATTTACACAAGCTTATCAAGGAAAAATTAGGAGACAGACGATTGAACCAGACATTGACCAATGTTGTGATCCCAACTTTTGATATAAGTTGCCTCCAACCAGCTATATTCTCCACCTACGAGGTTTGTTTCGGTCTGATCCTTATAAATTTCTTGTGTATATAATGTATATTTCTGGTGCCACTACAAGAGAAAATGTCATCGGCGACAACCCAAAGTTGTTGTAAAAAGTCTAAATTTCTCGTTAAATTGAAAATGCGATGACTTTGGGTTGTCGCAACCAGTTGTCGCCTTATGTGTTTTACTGATTGTCAAAAGCGACAAAATTACACGGTTGTCGCTTTTTCAATATGCGACGCAATCAGTTCCTCGCATATCAAAATATAGTTGTCACATAAACATTAAGCGATAATTCTCAGAAGTCGTCACCTAATTAATCTTTTGCGAGGAAGTTAAAGTTGTCACACAAACATTAGCCGACAGTTGGTAGAAATTGTCGCCTAATTGAAATTTTGCGAGGAATGGGGTGTCGCATAATGTCAAATGGGCGACAACTGTCAATTTGTCGCAAATACCTATTTTATGCGACAAATTGGTTGTCGCTGATGGAATCATGTGCGATAATTGAAATTTCCTCGCATTTGCTAAGTTTTTGCGACGAATTTTTGGTTGTCACAATGAAATTCCTCGCTTTTGCTATTTTCTCTTGTAGTGTGCTCGATCTTACTAATATATAATTCTTAATAATGAGAAAAAATTATATGTTGGTTTATTGTAGTTGAAAAGGAACAAGAAATTAGATCCGGCTCTACTGTCGGATATATGCATCGGAACTTCAGCAGCACCAACTTATCTTCCCTCGCATTATTTCAAAAACGCAACAAGAGAATTCCATCTCGTTGATGGCGGTGTGGCTGCAAATAACCCGGTATTAACTAATTGATCATATCGTTGATCACTTTCCAAGCAATAAAATTTATCATCAAAAATAAAAAGTCACTTGTGTTAATTATACTTCTCAGGGTTTGACTGCTATAACCGAAGTGACAAAAGAAATCAAGAAGGGAAATACTGACTTCTCTCCGGTTGAGGCAGCTGATCAGGGTAATAGGTTCCTCCTCATATCTTTGGATACTGGTTCATAAGCAAAATCCAAGTACGATGCCAGAGTAGCAGCTAAGTGGGGTATTATGGCATGGTTGATGCAAGCCAACTTTATGTCCATTGTTAGATGTACTCACTGAAGCAAGTAGTGACATGGTAGATTGCCACCTTTCTACCCTTTTCCAAGGTCTTTGGTCTGACGATAACTACCTTCGAATTCAGGTACATATATATACATCGATCTAATCAATATAAATATATATATGACCTTTTAAATTGAATCATGTTTTAAACAATTGATAAGGGAACAAACAATCTGATTATTTTGATTATTTGCTTAACTAATGTGATCACGTACAAGTGCTCCATGGCATCCAGTATAATATACTTAAACTCTAATGTGGGCAGGATGACCAATTGAGCACCGACTTGAATTCTATGGATAATGCTACGCCCGAAAACTTGAAAAAACTTGTAAAAGTGGGAGAGGCACTGTTAAAGAAACAAGCTTCAAAGTTGAATATAGCTACCGGCCTCCATGAGCTTGATGAACGTCATATTACTAATGAAGAGGCTCTCAGAAGGTACTTGTTGGTACGAATTACTCTCTATATGTACTGGGATTTGTATCAAAGCATCATAAACATATATTCATTAATATTACTATTATTAATTAGTTATTTGTTTTCTTAATCATTCTGCATATGCAGGGTAGCGGCAGTTCTCTCCAAAGAGAAGAAGGAACGTGCAATCAGATCAGCAGCACCACAAGCAAACCCAGCATCTGCCAGCTGATCGATAAGCTTGATATATACTCGATCTGTTGAAGAAAAATAAATGCCCATCATATATAGTGATGGTGGAATATTGATGCTTAATACTAGAGTTTCGACTATCTTGTAACTCAGTACGTGCGTACTGAGATTATGTTCTCAATAAATACCAATCTACTACCTCTGTTATTTGTGATGGAACTAGCTTGTTCTGCACTATAATTTTCCTTTTCTTCATTTGGAAGCTTTAAGTCAAATTAGAAACAAAACATCCCATCTATCAGTAAAAGAATTAATGGTACGTGACTTAACATAAAAGCTAGCTTAATCGTTGTTGAGAGTTGAAGTATTTTCAAATTTAACATTTCCTATTCTCCAACTTTCTTCATCAGCAAAAGCACCACGTGTCATAGATCTGGAGGTTCATTCAGTGGGTTGGTTAGAAGGCTTAGTTAATTTAAGAGTTCCTCGGTATTTCTTTTCTTTGTTTCATTTAAGTTTGATTTGTAAATTCCCTTTCATGATTACATGGGTTTCACAACTAAAATCAATTGTTAATAGATGAAGTTGACCTAAATCCTTATAAACTTATAGATAAGGTCCCTATATTGTCATGTGGGAGTCATACTCTCTCAAAACACCCCCGCACGTATGACAAATTTTCATATATCGGGCGACATGAAGCTCGTAAGGCCGCAAGGCATATGTGGGAAAGAATCATGGGATAACCCGCTCTGGTAGTAATCTAGGCTTACCAACCACAACCAATTGGCAATGGAGGAAGTTAACTTGAATTCATATAAATCCATAGGCAATGTCTCAACCTTTCCCTGTAGGATTCATACTCTCAACATTGAATTATCCAGAATTAATACTATAACGAGTTTAAGGTCGAGTTTGGTGTAGCTGTGATTATAAAAAAAAATGACTTATGCTGTGTTATTAGAATAATCAGCTTTGAACTTAAGTTGTTGAGTGTTTGATGAGATAGAGGGAATAGAGGAACTTATGAGCAGATGAGGACACTTTTGGTATTTAAAAAAAATCCAATTACTGCTTGGCAGCTGCTTCTAAAAGTATGGTTTAGCCAACTTCTATAATCTGCATTGAAAGTTGTGAACTTGAGAAATAAGCTGCAGTTTCTTACTTCACCAAATGCATCAACCAACTTAACTTAATAAAAAAGCTGATAATCTGTAATACCAGCGGGGCCAAACTGGGCCTAAGGATTCATACTCTCAACATAAAGAATTAACGAGTTCATCTTACTTTCTTATATATGAATCATCTCAATTATTGTGTTTAAAGATTGCTCAAATGCCGGAGAAAAGCTAAAAGGTTTTATTGACGGACACAAACCAGAATTAATAGAAAGCTTGATCTGTTACAATGATGATATCCGGTCACCTGGGTTTTATTCAATCATAAATAACATTATAAAAAGAATCAAGTACGGTGGTTGATGATCATGTGCCCCCATACGTTGAGATTACAACATGCAAATTGTTTTATTACTTCAAACAATGTGTGCTAAAATAGAGAACCATATGCCAAGACTTTCTCGTGGAACTTTGCAACATACATATCAGTGAGACTGTGCAATATGTCCATGGGGAGACCTTGCAAGGCGAAGCCACTTCTCTTCGGACAGCAATTTTGCAAACGTACATATTAATATCAGTTATAATTTTTTTTTATAAATTAAATAGAGGATTAGGCTATATTAGTTTCTCTGCGACAGCCGATTTGGGGTGACTGGCACCTGTTAAGGGTAGTATAGTAATATGGTTGGCACTATATAAAGAAAATTGCTGTAATATTGTTTTTTATCCATTCCAGTCAAAATGTAGTTTTTTTTAACTCTCTGCGTTTCTCTTTCTTCCTCCTCTCTTCTTCTTTCTTCTTCTTCCATGGTTGAAATTCTAGCATGGTATCAGAGCGGGTTACCCACGTGTACATGCCTAATGGCCACACGGCTCCACGTCACCCAAAAAGTTGTTCACGTGAATGGCTTGAAAATTCTCCACACGTGCGGGGGCGTGTTGAGAATATATACATCCCACATGGGAAAAATGGGACCTTGCCTATGGGTTTATAAGGGTTTAGGCCACTCCATCCATTGCCAATTGGTTTTGGATGTGAACACCAGATTACTTTATCATGGATTCATGGTGTTGAAGGTGAGAAGATGTGGCCTGGATGGCTTGGTCAGAGTGTTTTTCGGATGTTGGACAATGGCCATTGGTGCAATGATTTGGTGAATTGGATTGAGTGGGAATTGATTTGTCAAGTTGACAAAGGCTTGGTAGGAGTTGCACAAGGCTTGGATGAGATTGGATGCATTGCAGCTGTCCGTTGATCACAACACAAGTGTAATAACCTCATTTTCCATTACCTTAATTATTGAATTTTCTGGTTTTGGCACTAGAGTAGTGATGATTTCTTTTTTTTAAAAAAAAAAAAAAAAGAAATCTGTGAGGCGTGTTGAGCAACAGTGAAGCAGTGCTTCTGCTTTACTTCTTTTGTATATTGAATGAGAATTGGTGGAAGGCGGTAGGCAGCACAGTGCTTCTGCTTTAGTTCTTTTGTAGTATTGTATGCGATTGTTGGAAGGTGGTAAGCAAGCACAGAAGAGAAAAAAAAAGAGGAAAAGAAATTCCACTCTCTCCCGTTCTCACGTCCGAAAACAACCCAAAGAACAGAGCAAATTTCTCCAAGATTTTTCTCGCTCCACAGACCATCGATCGACCCCAGACCACGTCCCACGCCTTCGCCTCCTCCTTTCGCAGCTGCCGGTAACAGCCTTTCGCCGTCTCGTGGGCCGTACACGGCGGTGGAGCACAAGGCCGGTTTACCCCCGTTTTGATTTCAAGCTTGATATCTCAAGCTACCAGTCACCACTCCTCACCAAACTCCATCCACAAGCTCGCCTCAACGTCCTGAAGCTCCCAGAAGTGGCCTTGCACGGCGGCGCTACTCGTGGTGGCGGCTGGAAGCCAGACCCGATCAAATTGAAAACCGAAGCTTCGAGCAATATATCTCGCGCTACAGGACGTTGTTTTGAGTGTTTCTTGAACTGGTGAACTCAGAGTGAGGATCTGAACAACTTTCCAGAAGGTATCGAGGCCTGAAGTTGCAGTTTTTACGTCGAACTAGGAGCTCGCCGGTTTCTGGGTTTTTCCGGCCAACCGACTGGTTTGAGGTAATTTCTATTCCTTCCGGTCATTTTCAGACTTCGTGCTAGTTATGAAAGTTGTCAAGCATGATGAGAGGAAGAAGAGCAGCCCGGCCCCGACACCATTGGTGGTGGTCGGCGGCGGCTCTGCCACTAACTCCGGCGGCCCTTTCCGGCCACCTCCGGGGATCAAAAATATGGTTTCTGTACATTTTCAGATTCTATATTTCAATACGATCATTTTGATATATTATACACAATTTTTGGATATCATATGATTAAGTTATGAATTTTACGATTTCGATCGATTTCGATCGTTCGATTTGTGATATGTGAAGATCGGACCGTCCGATGGACTTGTAGTTTTGATATGTTGATCTTATGACTGTCCCAGTGGCTTTGTGTGGTCATGGGCGAAGATCCGACCGTTGGATCTTCGTATAATTGCTAAACAGTGACTAGGAGGCGATTCGTGAGAATCCGTCCGTTGAATTTTCGTATAAATTAGCGGAGATGTTAGTAAGGACGATTCAGGAAGATCTGACCGTTGGATCTTCGTGATGATTTTTGGAGGATGATCCTAAAGGCGATCTGTGAGGATCCGACCGTTGGATCATCATTTAATTTCGATCCGACCGTTGGATTGTCGTTTGATTATGTTTTTGAGTTATTGGCTAAGTTAAGGTCATGTCTGATTAGGTGATCGACGATTTGATTTGGCGGACGATTCGTGAAAGTGTATTTTGAGCTGTTAAGAAGACGCAGCGGGAATTTAGAGGTGAGTAAACCTCACGTGGTTCATATTACGAACCGAATAAATTTAATTACCTTATTTTGTCGTAATTGCGTGAAAATATTTATGAAATAAATATTTGTTTTAAAATCATATGGACTTGATCAACTACGGTCCATGGGTAAGTAAAATGATTTTTACTATACAAATGAATTTCTCGGTTTTATTGCATGTGAACTATAGTTGGTATTAGTGATTATCCCTGAGCGGATAATTACGTATATATATATTTACGTGATTATATGTGAATGGTGTGACATTGAAGAGTGTGGAATTGGGATGATTAAATTATTATGAATTGACATGTGACTTACCATATTTACATGTGATGAACATGATTGATGAGTTCTTGTTAATATTCATGATTTACATTGGAGGATGTATAGAGTTAGAGAATGTAGGGTTCTGAGGATGAAGTGTCCGAAGTTCGACGGTTAAGGATAACCGGAGTGTTTGTGTACTGAGGACGGGGATGTCCAAGGTGCGACGGTTTATTATTAACCGAAGTTGTGTGCTGAGGACGGGGATGTCCAAAGCGCGACGGTTTATTATTAACCGAAGTATATGGTGCTGAGGACGGGGATGTCCAAAGCGCGACGGTTATAGTGTTAACCGAAGTATTTTTGCCGTTGCTTGACCCTAGGCCAAGGTGTCAGAGGTAACGAGGCAGTTAGAGCTCTAACGTGTTATGGGATGGGACCAAAGTGGTGATAGTGTTGTGAGATAGGACCAAAAATGGTGATAGTGTTGTGTGATAAGACCAAAGTGGTGATATTGAATGGGTTTGACGTTTGCGTCGTGGATGTTGAGATTGTTGGTTGTATTGTTGAGTTATAAGAATTGTAATTTAAAATCAACAGTTCTTTCTTGTTTACTCATACTGGCTGTAAAAAGCTTACCGGGTTTTGTGTTGTTGCAACTCCCGGTACACTATTCAAATTGTGTAGCGGGAAATCCTACAGGTCAGGAGAACCAGGACGGTGATCGGGCTGCTTAGAGTAGTGTTATGTGAATTACAGCATTATATTGTGAGGTTTGTTATGCTCATTTAGAGCTTTGCAATTTTACTTTGTAAGAGTGAATTGTAATAATTAACTCGAGGGTTTCGAGTTTTTGTGTTGAGTGGCGAGTGGTGTGTTTGTTTGTGAGAAAAAAATTCAGAACGTTATTTGTATTAATTGTTTATTCATGTTTCGGATTTGAATTGGTTATTCAAAATTCGGGGCGTGACAACAAGCATTGAAGGGGATGACTTGTGCATTTGGGATTTATATCATGTGTTCCAACCATTATGCTTGGTACCCAAGCATATGGTTGAGGGGGGATGTTAAGGGTAGTATAGTAATATGGTTGTCACTATATAAAGAAAATTGCTGTAATATTGTTTTTTATCCATTCCAGTCAAAATGTAGTTTTTTTTTAATTCTCTGTGTTTCTCTTTCTTCCTCTTCTCTTCTTCTTTCTTCTTCTTCCATGGTTGAAATTCTAGCAGCACCCACCCACAATCTCGAAAGAAAGGGGGCCATCGCAACCGGGAACCCACCGCCCGTCCCTCTATTTTATTTTATTAAAAAAGGAAAAGAAAACACAAGAAGAAAGGAGGACAAGAACCAAAACCTCTCTGAAAACAAAATGAAATAAAGTACTCAAAGTGAGCACTGAACTAAAATAGTTACAAACTGATGAATAGAGCAACCATGCAGCTGATAGGAGCATTTTAATGTGGTGTTTGAATAGTTAATTCCTCATATTTTGCTTAGTTAATTCCTTAACGAATCGTTTTTTTAACTCAGTTTCTATTTTTTAGGTACATTGGAGTAGATGATGATGAAATAAGTGTTAGGTCCATAAAATGATGGAGAAAAATGGAAATGCACTAAAAATGTCAACTTTACACATTTTCCTACTCCGACTAGGAGAAACCAAGCCAAGCAAGGAAGAATGAGCGACCACCTGACCAAATGAACTTCAAATGAGCTGAAACCTTCCAGATCCATTCTAGACATCCTAAGAAACATTTTCTTATGAAGAGTGCAAGAGCCAAATAGAAGTGGAAGACCTTCAAACAGTCAGCCCAATTTTCTACAGAAGCAAAACTGGAAAACTGGACCTGTAAGGAGTCCAGCAGCAATTCCGGCCCAAAGGCATGGAAATAAATTCTGAAAATTTTACAACATGATCTATACTCATGGTGGATCATTTCATATGAAGAAGTCATGGGCAAAATCTGAAGTCTTGGTGGATAATTAATTGAAGGAAAAATGAGCAGAAAGTGACTCAAACCTAACAAATTCCATTAGTGTTTAAATATTCAAACCTAACAAATTCCATTAGTGTTTAAATATTCAAACCTAACAAATTCCATTAGTGTTTAAATATTCAAACCTAACAAATTCCATTAGTGTTTAAATATTCAAACCTAAAAAATTCCATTAATGTTTAAATGCTCAAACCTAACCCATCATCATTTGTTTAAAGCCAAATAGTTTTGCTTGGTAGCCTATAAATAGAGGCTACAACAAAGAAGAAAAACACATTCCTTCATCCATTTCATCTTCTTTGTCTCTCCATTTCCTTTCCATTTTTCTCTCCATTCTCTAGTTGCAAAATTCTGCGTTTTCAAGCAAGGAGAGGAAGAAGAAGAAGGAGCGGTGAAGATCATATCCTCCATCGTCCACCTTGAAGGCTTGCTTCCAAGATTCAAGATTCCAACGTACGTTTCAAGCTCTCCATCTCCATCTCCAACTCACGGTGTAATTCATTCTTTTTCCTTGTAATATTTTGATTTCTTTTTTTGATTTCGTAGGAATTTGTTTCTAGTTAACAATAACGTTTATGGGCAAAGTTTAAGCCCAATTTCTATGTTTGAATAAAGATTTCGAATTCCATAATTGTGATTCTAAGTTGCTTATGTGAGTTTGTTCGATTGAATTTGCTTGATAGAAAACTTTTATATGTTTATCTTATTTGGGTCGACACTTATAGGATTTGCATGTAATTGGTGCTAGATTTTGGTAAACGATTCACCTAATAGTTTTGTGAACCTAAATCACAAGTAGTAAAGGCTTTAGACAAAGGTCGAATTAAATTGAAGAGGATTGCAAATATGTGAACTTATTTGCAGAGGTCGAATTCAATTGAAGAGGATTGCAAATATGTGAACTTATTCATAACTAGGTTGTGCACTTAAGTTGATAACCTTTCTCTATGCTTCTTGCGTTGAACATGTTTTGATTAGCTAGCTTTCTAGACTTTGATTGCATGTTTAATAGGATTGATCTAGATGCTTTCATTTGGATTAATTAGTTAAGGAAAGTAAAATATGGGAAATCATTTGCTTTGAATGTTTCACATGATCAACTTCGATCTTTCTCATGACTTGGATGATCAATTATAGGGTTTGAATCGAATTTGATTACATGAAATTGGTTTTGATCTTTGTTCCTTGCGTTCCACCCTTGTATATGTGTTTTTACATTTTCTCTATTTTATTTTATTTTAATTCCAATTCTATAATCCCAAAACCCCCTTTTTACATTAACTTGTATATATTTCTATTCTTTGTTTTATTTTTGTACATAATACTTTTTACTTTATTATTTTAATTCTTTATTTGTTTTTGCAATTACAGGTGTACCCTCAATTCCCGGCTAGAACGATCCCTACTTATTCTATACTAACAACCAAGGTTTTAAATATCGGTATTTTCATATCTATCGGTACGTTGAAAAAGGGAGATATCAGATATATTGGGGATACAGTGTACGAAAATATTGTTTTTGAAAAAAGTCAATTTATTAGAAATTTAGAACTACATATAAATACATATGAATGTCAACTTCATCTACATCCAAAAAAAGACTCTAGGCGGTTGAAAAGCCGCTCGCTGGTCTACGAAAATGCAATAATCAGACCAAGACATATGACCCATATAGTGCGAATTATAGTGATGAACATGATCGATAGTTATAGATCTCTTTAGAGCTGCCGACTGTTTCTCCTATAAGGGGATAATAAGGATGAACCCAACTAGATAACTGATCATATACTTCTCCATATTGATTATATCCATAAGCATCATAACCAAATTGATTGTTGTCTTCATGAGATTCATTTGAGATCCCACTGCGCTCTGTGCCTAAACTGATAGAGTCAAAACTTAAGGCAATTGAAGAAACATCAGATGGGGTACTTTGATGATCAGTTGCACCTCTAGTCCTCCTCCCATATCGGGTCTTCTCTTGAGCACCATGACCAGCTGTTCTCACTGCGTGGTCTTCATCTTGGGTGGCATGATCAAAATTACCTTCACAGGTAAATTGGAATCCTCCATCCACAGAAGATTGTCCATATTCATATCTTTCACCTCCACCACCTGTTCCGCTTCCACCCTCTCCACCATCATCAGAACTATCTGGAGTTGCTGTACCACTGATTACACGTATTTTTTATACGTGTAATTATATCTAAAATACTATAATTAAGTTAATCCTTAAGTCAATTAATATGTAATTAATCTATTTTTATTTATTTTGTAGGAAATAAGCGGAATTACGAAAATCGAGAGAAAATGACCTCAAAATGGAGCAATTCGGAATTTCCGACAAAAAGACGAAATTATTGATTTCTTAATTAATCAATTAAGCGTTGGTTAATTAACCAGCTTAATTGATTATGCAATGCACGTTTGGTATACTTAATCCAATTATGAGGTGACATGTGGCATTGATTTGTTTGTTTTGATCCAAATTATGCTGCAGCCATTACATGTCTCCTTACCTAAATAACCAAAACGCACCGCATCACATGAATGGGTCCAAACCCTTGTCTTTTCTCCTTCACACGAATTGGCAGCCACCCATATATATATTCTCCTCTCTCTCGACAGAGGAGAACCCTTCTTCAGCGCCGCACCAAAACAGGGGGCAGCCTTGGGCTGCTCTCACTCTCCCTCCTTTCCCCCCATTTTTTTTCTTCTTTTCTTTATAATTTCTTTTGAGATTTGAAGAACTACTCACACAAAGCATCAAGGATCCATCAAGGGGCTCAATCTCTACAAGATTCAAGATTTGGGTATTTTCTGGGAGTTGTAATTCAAGGCTAGTCATGCTAGCTTCCTAGCTATTTGTGACTATCCTTGTTTTCTCCTACACTTCTCTACTCTTTGCTATTTGAATTTTGTAATTTTGATGTTCATGAATATGGGTTGTGAGTAGTTACTTTTGGGAGCTAGGGTTTCTAACTCTAGCTCAATTTTGATGTAATGAACATATTTTTCAAGTGATAAATAATGTATTTTCATATGGGTGCACTCTAATTACTATGTTAATTGATTCTTGATGCATGAATTTAGGGAATTGACCACTCTCTTTGTTATGTGTTGAGATTTGTGATGTGTGATACAATTGGTGGTTCTTTTGTTCACTAGCTTCATGTAATTAGTGTGGTGTGTCAAGTAGTTACTTAATCGAGAATGAATGATTGCCTAAGTTTCTATTTTCTTGTGCCCTTCGCCTTTAATCCTAGACGTTGTGGCCTTAACAAGGCATAATGATTAGGGTTAGAGAGTTCATTCTTGCCTTAACCGGAAGAATGGATACCAAATAAAAGAAATTGACTTAGTGGCCTTAACCGGCATTAGGTAGAGAACTAAGCAATCGTTAAATTTTAGGTTGTAACTATTGCATGCTTAAATCCCTAATTTCTAGAGCTCTAGGCCTTTAGTTCATGTTTTGGTAGCCCTACTAAGGTACTAACTCATGAATTAGAGAGTTCATATTTGTCCTAACCGAAAATGTGAATACCCTTAAGGAAATTCGGCTTAGTGGCCTTGACCGGCATTAAGTACGGGATTTGGTTCTCATGAAAATATGTTTGTTTGCTTGAAATGTGTTCGTTGCATTGAAATTGCTAGAGAGTGATCCCTAGTACCCAAACCTATCTCTCTTTTATTTTTATTTTCTTTGTTTTTAATTGTTGTTGTTAATTTAGTTTTTGACTTAGCCTTTTTAGAAAATTAAATCACAATGTTTAATGACAATTTCTACCTCATTGTAAATAGTCATCACTAGGCTTTTAGTTTTGATTAGGCTTTGGTGAAAACCAAAGCCGAGCATTGCTAAGGCTTGGTGCCTTAGATTAGCTTTTTTATTTATTTTCCTTTTCTTTTCTTTGTTTGCTAAGTGTCTTTATTTCCGATTACCCAAGGATTGTGGGTTAGCCACTAATCCCCGTGGTACGATAAACTTTGGGCATAATATTTCCCTATCTTGACAATGATACGTACGCTTGCGTAAATGTATATCCAAGTCAACCACCCCACGCATCATCACTATCTGAATTATCTTCTGGGTTTTTAACAACTTCTTCAGATAAGACTCTCTCTACGTTGATTCCAGCATTAGTTGCAGTTTCTACAACTTGTGGAAGAGGTCTTCCAGCTTCATCATCGAGGTGTGCAGGCATAATCCAATCATTAGTTGCAGTTTCTACAACTTGTGGAAGAGGTCTTCCAGCTTCATCATCGAGGTGTGCAGGCATAATCCAATCATGAAGTGAATCAATGCCATTATCAAGCGGCTTGCTTGCAACATGAAGTAGATCTATATAATTGTTTTCATTGACCACATTATTCTTTGCCTGTTTATCTCGCAGCCGCAGCTTCATGTTGTAGTAGCATTATACAAGCTTTTCCAACTTCTGATATGCCAAACGGTTCCTTTGCTTGGTATGAATAATAGCAAATTTACTCCAATTTCTCTCACACGCAGAAGAAGAAGCCGTTTGTGCCAAAATACGCATTGCAATTTTCTGCATGTTTGGTGCAAAATACCCACATTGTGTCCACCAATCAGCTGTAAAGCTACTACAATGAGTTACTGCTATAATAGATCAACATTTTCTATTAAAGAAATTATATGTGTGTGTATGTGTGTCTTTTAATGAATACATATACGGATATACCACAAACCTGTATTTCTGGTTTCTCTTGTTTTTCTTGCTATGGTTGACCCAAATGATTCCTTTGCATCTCTAAAGCATACAATCTGCATTAACCATTTGAAAATTAGTCATTTCTAATCCCAAATTTTTTTAAGGTTGTCATCAATAAGAAGTTACCTCATCCACAAATGTATCCGCAATTTCTCCATTTATGTTAAATTGTTCGACAACTGTTGCCAGAGAGTTTGTGAAACGTGGGCTATAACCAACATCATGTCGATAATGAAAATTTGGGTTTAAGAAATGTGCTACAAACAAGAAACCAAAAAGTTATATAATATAGATCTAACTAAGTAATTATCAAGATACAAACGTATTTCGAGATAGAGAATTTTAGAGAATTACTTCTCACCCAAAATCGCCTTGAGGGTATTTATCCAATTCTCCTCACCTAGATTCGCCTTGAGGGGATTTTTTTCCTCACCTAGATTCGCCTTGAGGGGATTTTCTACTCACCTAGATTCACCTTGAGGGGATTTCTCCTCACTCAAATTTGCCTTTAGGAAATCTCTCTTCACACAGATTTTCATTTAGAGAATTACTGAGTTTTTTTTTTATTTTTACCTCAAATTTTACAAATATTTCTTCACTTTATCGGGATATATCGCAAATATCTAATATATCGGGGATATTTGACGATGTCAGAGAAATTTCGCAGAAACGGTGACAGATAAGATATTTACCCCCTAGATATATCGGTCCGTCGAAAAAAGGAGATATCGGGGGATATATCGGAAATATCGCAGAGATTTAGAACCTTGCTAACAACTACATGTTGCAAGGTTAAATTGCGCGCTTACTTTTAGCGTATCAATTTTTGGCACCGTTGCCGGGGATTGACACGTGCTACTTTTAGTGTATCAGCAGCAGAAACCACCTTTGCATGAAAACTATCAAGCACTTCAGAATTATCTAATACGGAATGCCCCTCATGATCCACCCTATAGTTAGCTAAGCAGTTAGCCACTTGATTCCCTTCTCGATAAATATGTGAAAACCGAATCTGCACAGAGGAGAGAATGGTACAACAATTAGGGTTTAACCTTGCAGATTGTGAACAAAGGCAGCTGAAGCACAAGGAGGGCAAGAGTCCCACCAATAATGCCCCTCATGATCCACCCCATAGTTAGCTAAGCAGTCAGCCACTTGATTCCCTTCTCGATAAATATGTGAAAAGCGAATCTTCATAAATATGTGACCAGAGTTATAAATTTCTATTAGCTAGGTTACATATTTTACCATTCTATATATATATTGAAACCTGTTGATCAGCAATTAGGGTTTTCAAACATGTTATGTACGTGGTTACCTTATAAGAGCCTCTTTATTAGTCTCATGATTACAGGCTTCGAATCTGCCTGTCTCTAAATTAACCCTGGAAACTGGTTGTCAATAGTCCTTCACCAACTTTGAGAAGATGGTCCAGATTCTTCTCTGTTGCTATATCTACTGAAGATACTTCGCCACTTAGTGTGTGATCCTGCGTTTGTTTATTTCCATCCTATGTGTACGTCAATTAAACATCAACTCAACCCAATTTATGCTATATAAAAGCATATACCTGAATTCGAAGATCGTTTTTCTCCAAGTGAAGGGCTTTGAACACCACAGAAAGATGCAAATCGACCATATCGGCACTTGCTTGACTGAAAGCATTGATCTATGGGGTGGAACCACCGCTCGTTAACCAATTCCACACACCCCACTTGGAGGCAACATGAGCATTGTATTTCAGTTCAGCTTTCGATGAGCCAGTTCCTAAGGATATCACCAGAAATCGTCCATAGTCCATTGGTTTTATAGGAAAGAAGTCTGAATTCCCCTTAACTATTTCCTTTGTCACTTCACCAATAGCAATCAAAGTCTGCAAGGGCAAAAATACAATCGGTTTGTTTTTCTAATGGTTTATATTGGCTATGTGATAATATGAGTATTGAACATACCGGATTATTTGCTGCCAATCCACCATCTATCAGGTGAAATTCTCTAACTTTTCCTTTTAGGCCGTTGGTTTCAAAATAATGAGCTGGAAGATAAGTTGGTGCCGCTGAGGTTGCAATACATATGTCCGAGAGTAGGGCATCAAAGGAAGGCTTATTTTTCACCTGTCCTCCCCATAAATTTAAGCACAGGCACATTAGAATTCAGTTAAATATATGAGTGCATCGCATCGCATACACTCGTATTATAGGTGGCATGGAAAAATTGTGTGCATCGCATTTCAATGATGCAATTTCGTTGTTCACATATTTTTCGTGAAGGAAACCAGTTGCCTGATGCATTGGCCAATTTTGGCGCTTTAGGTACGGGCTTTACTTGGTTTGATTCATCTCCAAGCTTCGTTAATCAATTTTGTTTAAGAGATAAGTTGGGTCGCCCTAGTTTTTGTTTTAGATGATTTCTTTTATTTTGGAAGGCAGGATGTTGTCTGTCATTCTTCATCCGTAGTACTTTACATATGGGAGGTGTAGGATATGTTATCTCCTCTTACTTGTATTTCCTTCTTTTTTTTAATAAATCTTTTTCCTCGCATTTGCGAGGTTTGAAAAAATAAAAATGAGTGCAGTTAATTTTCTTGTTAACTAGTTGTGACATGGTACGTAGGGAAAAACCTATAAGATGTAAAAAGGAAATTGGACTGGAGATCAAACCTTGAAGCTGGAAAAGATAGCTGGCTGGTTCCTGGGATTTGGCCTCTTATTCCACCGCCATCGATGCTCAGAACAGTGACTAGGTTTCCATAGGTTGGGCCTGTAATGCCATACTTCCAGTACGTTCCATTATATATCAGAGTATATATAGAAAGAGAGCCAACTGAATTCGTAAGATATATAGCTTGAACTGGATCTGATCGATCTGTGCTGATGATTTTCCATTTGAGAGTAGTAGCTAGCTAAGGGTATCTATATAGATCGACTAGCCCATACAGTTCCCATGCATGTTCCTGGAAAAGACCATATTGCTAAACGTTTTAATTGAGCTAGCCAGCAAGCATGATTTGCAAGCAAACATATATATATATAACTCGATCAGATAGATATAACCAACATCAGCATTCTGATCATATATATATATATATATATCCTCCAGCTCGATCAAATGAACTAATTAAACTATAGTCCCAGTAGTAGTGATCGATGACCTGGAGAGATATTATTAATTACAGTTAAATCCGAGAATGAAATTAGTGTTAAAATACGAAACCTTAATATCATTCATGCATGTCATGCCGCCCATGCCAGCTTATTAATTTATTAAGTAGAGAACAAACAAATATTCCGGATGATCATTCTGTGCAGCCTTTACAATGGTATTGTTATACGTCAACGAATTGGTCGTATTTGCCAGTTTTTGATTATTTGGTCAACGTACCACAAGTTACTAATAACGTAGCCTACACTACATAATTTCATGCCTAGCTTCCTTCATCTACGTAATTGTTTAATTCCATTCCCCTATGCATGCCCTTTTTTTCTTTCTTTCTTCTACAAAAAATTTCAAACTATTCGCTTTGTATAACTCGAGGTTAGCATGCATCTGATCTTCTCTAGCTTAACGGTCCAAATTTGTTGAAATTTCCAATAATGGATACTTTCTATAATGACACTGACCAGTTGTCTAACACCTTCTCCAACTTCTCTTTTAGTCATTAACATTCAACTTAAACCTTAAAGATTTAGGACGATTTGTTAGAATAAATGTGGACCTATCATCATCTATATTCAGTTTACAAACTAGATTGGATTTTGTCCACTAATAGGAGTTGTAAGCTAAGTACAATACCTAGAAACCTATTGAGACAATTATATCAGCTCATTGGTTAGGAATCCATTAGTTGGATTACATTGTAATTCGATTTAGTGTTGCATTAGGTTTTCTTGTTGTTGGTGACTTGGATTCTAAGAAACATCTTTATGGGAGGATTCTTAGGATCATAACCAATATATATAGATGTGTTGGTCCCTGCTCTCTCAGTTACAAAAGCGTTAAGTCCTGCCCCATAGAAAGGAGCTTGTATTCAGAGACGAGGAGAAGATCAATACTAGCTACTGTCAACTTGTCTGCAGCAATGGCACCTAACAATGAAGAAGGTATGTTTCAATTACCATATTGCTTAGTTCATGTTGTGTTGATTAACATTAAGTGTGTTTATGCAATTGTGAATTGATCTTGGATTAATTGCTCATTCAGTCTAACAAATGGTATCAGAGCCTTCAGGTTTTCACAAACATAAATCGTTTTTTGGTTAATCAATTTTGAAAGAACTAAGGGTTTTATTTTCTAAACAAAAAAAAAAAAAAAAAAAAAAACCCTAAACCTTGCTAAAGAAAACAGGCCACGAATGGGCCAAATTTTAAAAAGATCCTTCGGCCCAAACCCGCAGGCGCTGACCCGGACCATCTAACCCATTCAGAACCCCTTTTCTTTACAGATGACCGTTAGGCTCCAACGGTCATATTCGAATTGGGGATTAGGGTTCTTCATCTGGGATTGAAAGCGCAGAGGATGTTTATATCCTCTATGGAATTCAAGACTCCAATCACTGCGGATTAAGAGGCTGAACTGATCGATTGCTGTTTTGGGTTGAAAATTCATGCTTCCGCGATAAATTTACAGCAAATTAAGTGTGAACAAGGTTAGTGTTTTCTGGAAATTTTTGGGTTTTAAAATCTGGGATATATTTTTTTTTTTTATCGTTGTTTTGTGCAAGAACAATAGAGGCATTCCCGGCGTGCACCTAGGCTAGCGTAGATGGTGACCGGATGAAACTTAATTTTCAATATATTGTTTCTGTGATATGATGATTTTGGAATATGTGTGTAAATATCTTGATGTTTCGATGTGATTGTTTTGCACACTGAAGAAGAAGTTTCTATGCTAAGATGATTCGTGATTTTTCAATACATGCTTGTTGTGTTAAAATTGCAGATTGAACAAAAATTTTCGACTGACAGTACATTGTTTTTAAGAAAGAAAGTTTTTGAAAGAAACTTCTTCATGGTCCGAGAATTTAAAGAATTAAGAAGACATGTTGCACAAAGCAATTGTCTATCCATCAGTTAAAATTCATTGAGTTGATAAAGGACCTGATTTTGTGCTTGCTTTTTAAACTGTGCATATATTGTCTTCCAAAGAAGTGTGAATTGTATGGTTTAACTTGATAAGCAGCATTATGCATAATTTTGGATTCAGCTTGGGATTCTAGAGACTTTTCTTCTGTCATAAAGATGTTGATTGCCTTTAGAATAAATTGAATTCATTGTTGTGGCATAATGATTGAGAAAATTTTTGAATATCATGTTTTCTGCTATAAAAGTGATACTTGATATTGACTACAGAATTGGGGCTAAAATTACCTACCTCTGGTATTGTTTGTTTTGTTAGATGTCTTGTTTTTGCTTGTGTGTTTACATGAACTGCTTTAGAATTAACACATATATGCAGAACATTTTTGACAAAACTTGTTTTCTGTGAACTGTTGAAAACTAAAACTTATTTTTCTTTTGTTTTGCTCCCTAGGAATCACCTACATGAACCTGAATAATATCCAGATGCTTACTGGATCAAATTTTAAGGCCTGGAAAAGTGGTGTGGAGTTTTATCTCATGATGCATGAGAACATGGACTTGTGTTTTACTGATATAGAACCCTATGGTATAGATGCCAACAGCTCACCTGAAGACAAGAAATATTATCGAGATTGGCATAGATCCAATTATAGAGCTAAGAATGTGATGAGAACCACCATGTCTGATACTGTGAGAGGTAGCATAGATGAACCAGCCCTAGCTGTTGATTATATGGATGCCATAGCTAAGAAGTTTAAGGAGAGCAATAAGGCTGAGGCTGCAAGACTCAATAAGGAGATGAATGAATTAAAATATACAGGTAGTGGTGGAGTTAGGCAGCACATTTTGAAGCTTACTGAGTTAAATGCTAGGCTCAAGGATCTTGATATGGGGGTTAAGGATGACCAACTTGTTCACAATGCCTTAGACTCCCTGCCACCTAGTTTCAACACCCTGAGAACCAGTTACAATGCACAGAAGGAGAACTGGACCTTGAATGAGCTCATTGCCATCTGCGTGGATGAGGAGAGTAGGATGAAAAAGGATAAGCAGCCCTCCACCTCTATCAACCTAGTTGAGAAGCCTAAGAAACAGAACAAATTCAAGCCTAAGAAAATCATTGCTAAGCCATCAGGAAGTACTGCAGCAGCTAAGGTCAACAAGCCATTTAAGTTCAAGTGCTACTTTTGTAAGAAAGTAGGACACATGAAGAAGGACTGTACAGGATTTAAGGCATGGCTTGTGAAAAAGGGTAAGATTGATTTATTTGATCATTTAGAAACTTTTTCATTAGAAGTTAATTTTGTTAACATAGAACCTCATTCTTATTGGTTAGATAGTGGCAGTCCCTTACATATTACGAATTCTTTGCAGGGATTCATAAGGAAGAGGAAGCCAAGAAGTGATGAAGCTAACATCTGCGTTGGGAATGGAATGAGGGTTGCAGTCAAGGCAGTAGGATCTTTAAGACTAGATTTGGGATTAGGAAATTTTCTGGTTTTAGATAGTGTTTATTATATTCCCTCAATTAAGAGGAATTTGCTTTCAGTTAGTCTTTTGGTTAAAAGTGGATGTAACTTTTACATTGGTTCTAATGGAATAAAAATTTTCAAGGATTCTCTTGATTTCTTACCTAAAGATTATTCTATTTTTGGTTCTGGTATTATTGTGAATGATTATTTAAGATTGAATTGTTCATTAGGTCAACAAGAAACTTTACTTGTTGAAAATAACAATAACACATCAAGCATAAACACCATTACTGGTGTCAAAAGAACCTTACACAATGAAAAATCTGCATATTTGTGGCACAGGAGACTTGGCCATATATCAAAAGAAAGATTGAAAGTACTTGTGAAAAATAAAACACTACCAGAATTAGACTTTGATGATCTTGAGAATTGTATTGAATGTTATAAAGGAAAAATGACAAACTTAAGAAAGAAAAATGCCAATAGAAGTAAGAAACTGTTGGAATTAATCCATACAGATATATGTGGACCTTTTAGACACAAGACAATATGTGGAAATATTTACTTCATTACCTTTATAGACGATTTTTCCAGGTATAGCTACATCTACTTACTGTCAGAAAAATCACAATCACTTGAGGCTTTTAAAATTTTCAAAATTGAGGTTGAACATCAACTGGACTTGAAAATTAAGGTTGTGAGGTCTGATAGGGGGGGAGAGTTTTATGGCAAATATACTGAGCAAGGACAACAAAAGGGTCCTTTTGCCTTATATCTGCAAAGTGTAGGCATAAAGGCTCAGTATACAACACCATATAATCCCCAACAAAATGGGGTAGCCGAGAGGAAAAATAGAACTCTATTAAACATGGTAAGAAGTATGATGTGTACTTCAGGATTGCCAAAGATGTTTTGGGGAGAAGCTTTAAGAACTGCAAATTATCTTTGCAACAGATCCCCAAGCAAAGCTGTAGATAAAACACCATTTGAATTATGGTGTGGTAGGCAACCAAGTTTACACCATTGTCATGTCTGGGGATGTAAAGCTGAAGCAAGGATTTATAATCCAAATTTAGGAAAGCTTGATCCAAAGTCTGTAACTTGTCATTTTATTGGCTACTGTGAGAAGTCTAAAGGATATAAACTTTATTCACCTCATCACTCACCTAGAGTTTTTGAAACTCATCAAGTTAAATTTTTAGGTGAAAGTATCTGCAATACAAGTTTTGAAGACTTGTCTTCAGATTTTGAAGAAATTGCAGAAAACGAGGGTAGCATAGCTGTATTGCCAAACATTCAAAATAGTTTGTTAAATTCAGGATTAGTTCAAACCCAAAATCTAGTTGAAGGTCAAAATGCAGTAGATGATGTTATAGAGGCTGAAGACCATGATTCTGAAATGGCTGAACAAAATTTAGAACAGGAACAAGTACAAGAAACTCAAGCTGAACCTCAAACTGGACCACCAACTGAACCACAAACTGAGCCTGAACCCGAACCTCAACCTCAACCTGAGCCACAACAAAATCAAGTTGTGCAACCTAGAAGATCACAGAGAGTGAGGAAACCAAGGTTTGGAGGGGAGGATGACATTTATGAAGTGTACCTAAATGAAGTTGAGTCTGCGTTGTCAGATGACAATGATCCCACTAGTTTTAAACAAGCCACTGAGAGTAGAGATTCTGATGCTTGGACTGCAGCTATGATTGCAGAGCTTGACTCAATGTATAAGAATGGAGTTTGGGAGCTAGTAAAGCCAAAAGAAAATCACAAACCAATTGGCTGCAAGTGGGTTTTCAAAACCAAGAGAGATGCCAGTGGAAATATAGAGAGACATAAAGCTAGACTAGTTGCTAAAGGTTTCACACAAAAGGAAGGGATAGATTTTACAGAAACTTTCTCACCTGTTTCAACTAAAGATTCATTTAGAATTATAATGGCTCTAGTAGCTCATTATGACATGGAATTACATCAAATGGATGTAAAAACGGCCTTCTTAAATGGGGAGCTGGAGGAGGAAATCTTCATGGCACAACCTGAGGGTTTCATTGAACCAGGAAAAGAAAATATGGTCTGTAGACTTAAGAAATCCATTTATGGACTCAAACAAGCTAGTAGGCAGTGGTATAAGAAATTTGACTCAGTGGTTTCATCTTTTGGATTTTCTGAAAATCTTGTTGATGAATGTGTTTATCTTAAAGTTGTTGGAAACAATTTTATCTTTCTTATCCTATATGTAGATGACATTCTTCTTGCTAGCAGTAATGTAAAATTGCTGAAAGACACTAAGGCTTTCTTGTCAAGTAACTTTGACATGAAGGATCTGGGAGAAGCATCATATGTGTTAGGAATTGAGATTAAGAGAGATAGCTAGAAAGCAGGGATTGTTGGGATTATCTCAACAAAATTATATTTCAAAAATTCTGAAAAGGTTTGGAATGGAAACCTGTGCTAATGGTGAAGTTCCAATGTCTAAGGGAGATAAACTAACTAAAAATCAATGTCCTAAAACTGATATTGAGAAAACTGAGATGGAATCGATACCATATGCTAGGCTAGTAGGGAGTTTGATGTATGCACAAGTCTGCACAAGACCAGACTTGTCTTTTGCAGTAGGTATGCTATCTAGATTTCAGTCAAATCCTGGACATGAGCATTGGACAGCTGGTAAGAAGGTTCTAAGGTACCTGCAAAGGACCAAAGGCCATATGCTTGTGTATAAACGTGTGAAAAAGCTTCTTGAATTAGTTGGCTTTACTGATTCTGATTTTGCTGGGAATTATCCTACATCTATGAAGTCGACATGTGGTTATATTTATATGCTAGCAGGTGGTGCAGTAGCTTGGAAAACAATGAAGCAGTCATTAATAGCTACTTCCACCATGCAGGCAGAGTTGATAGCTATATATGAAGGAGTGTGTGAGGGTTTGTGGATCAGAAATTTTATTTTGGAGACTAAAGTGTTGAGTGATCTTGTAACTGGAAGTTTGAAGGTATTTTGTGATAATGAGGCTGCAGTGTTCTTCAGTAAGAATAGTAAGAGATCAAATAACTCTAAGCACATAGATTTAAAATTCTATAGTATCAGAAAGAGAGTTAAAGATGGTGAAGTTGAGATTTCTGGAGTCAAGACAAGTGATCAACTTGCAGATCCATTTACTAAAGCATTGTCAGTAGCAGCTTTTAAGGAGCATTCCAGGAACATGGGAATTCTGTCGAGTTTTGAAGATGCTTAAGTTCAGTGGGAGCAAAATGTTTTGGAGAAAATTGTTTTTTGGTTTAGTTTTATTTGGTTTCAGTTCTTGATTTTCTGTTTTGAACTATGTAACAGAAACCTTGTACATCATGTTTGATTTAATGAAATGAGGTATTTTTCAGTTAATGTTTTGACAGCTTTATTTATTTTGATAAATTTATGGTAGCTGTACAGTTTATCAGTTCAGTTCAAGTGGATTGTGATATATGCATATATTCAGTTAGAAGCAAACATTGATCCACTGTGTGTAAAGAAATTGTGTTTGCATTGTGATTTTGATATTCAAAATACTTAGGTTGGACTGTTGTCAAATAACAACTGCAGTTTGATATAAAATGTTATTTGATTGCATCACATTAAGTTTAGATTCATGTGAAGTGCAGAAACTGTTGCTTTGTGGTCTGGAACGAGTATGCTCATTTGAACATGCCTATTTCTTGATTCTGCAATGGTTATGCATTTTGACAGAATTGAATGGATTTAAGGTACAATTACATCTCAGTGCACACTTCAGCTATTTCTGGAAATTTTCTTGATTCAGTTTGTGAATAGACAATGATGGTCCAAGTGGGAGAATGTTAGAATAAATGTGGACCTATCATCATCTATATTCAGTTTACAAACTAGATTGGATTTTGTCCACTAATAGGAGTTGTAAGCTAAGTACAATACCTAGAAACCTATTGAGACAATTATATCAGCTCATTGGTTAGGAATCCATTAGTTGGATTACATTGTAATTCGATTTAGTGTTGCATTAGGTTTTCTTGTTGTTGGTGACTTGGATTCTAAGAAACATCTTTATGGGAGGATTCTTAGGATCATAACCAATATATATAGATGTGTTGGTCCCTGCTCTCTCAGTTACAAAAGCGTTAAGTCCTGCCCCATAGAAAGGAGCTTGTATTCAGAGACGAGGAGAAGATCAATACTAGCTACTGTCAACTTGTCTGCAGCAATGGCACCTAACAATGAAGAAGGTATGTTTCAATTACCATATTGCTTAGTTCATGTTGTGTTGATTAACATTAAGTGTGTTTATGCAATTGTGAATTGATCTTGGATTAATTGCTCATTCAGTCTAACACGATTTATACAATAAAAGCTGACGGACTTTGTAGTAAGTAAAAACATGACTGGGAAGAACAAAAATTTCACATTTGCTACTTTTACTTTCACTAAGAAACCATATGCGAGGCACATCAATACATGAAATACTCAAAATAAAAAAGAGTCAGAATTTATATGCAATAAAGTAAGAAAAACCATCACATTCTCGTAGATGTGCTTTAACTCGTCACACCAATTTCCATAATAGCTAGAGCAAAAACAATACAAGAATCCATGAATGCATTGATGAAGAGAATTTTACGAAGCTTCTCCTTGCCTTTATCCCAAGCTTCATAGCTAACTTTAGACCATGGATCCGCAAACAAAGTATTGGGCTGCAACTAGACTCATAGTGCCGTATTGTGCTCACTATCCAATCCACAGTCACTACACCACAATAGCCCAAGGTTCAGATAATTGGGCCGCATCGTGTTCAGTAGCCCAGTTTTCAGCCCATACACAATAGCCCATTGTTTGGTCAAGGTTCGCATATCCCTCGAGAAAATTCCATCTTTTTTGTACACTTCACCTTCTGTATAAATCGCGGAATTTCCTCCCGCCATGGAAAGCCTTCCTTCCCACTTCACTCTTTTCTTTTCTCCCAAACAATCAAATTTTCTTTAAAATATTTTTCCAATTTTCATTTTTCCAATTCCTAATTCAACACAATAATGATGCTCCGTCTCTGCCACAGAACCCGTCGCTACTGCTATTACCTCTTCCCTCACCACCACCGTCACCCCCGTCCCCTTTCCTCCTCCGCCTCCAGAAACCCCATCGAACCCCCCAACAATCTCAAAAATGCCAACCAAGTCCCTCCGCCACCGCCAATCCTCCACCGCCGCTCCAGCCCTATCTTCCCTATCCCCACCGCCTCCCTCTCCCGCAACACCGTCCTCGGCCTCACCGCCGCCATCGCCTCAGTCGCAATCGCCTCCTACGCCGTCGTCGCCGTTACCGATTCCGACGACAAGTCGTTCAATCCTCTCTACGACGGAGTCCAAGGCCTGGCGCGCCAATCCGCCGAGTCGTGCCGGAGGATTGTCCACCACGCCAAACAGACCGGCGTCACCGCCTCCGTCCTCTGGCACTCGCTCCGGTCCGTGTTGTCCTCCGCCAACCACGAGGTCCGTTCCGGCTTCCAGCTTAGGGTTGCGGCGCTTCTCGCCGATATTTCCGCGGCCAATGCCAGCCGCAGGGCCGCCATTGTGGGCGCCGGAGGCGGCGCCGTCGTCGATTGGCTGCTCGAGTCGGTGGCGGTCCCCAGGGATGGGTCCCGGACTCAGGCGGAGTCCGCCAGAGCGCTTGCGTTCTTGATCGCCGACCCTAATGTCTCCGCAGCCGTGCTCGGCAGGCCCAACGCTGTTCCTAATCTCTTGAGGTTTATCTATTCGTGCCAGCCTAAGCAATCCAACAAGGTGAGCCTTTCGATTATCTCTTGAATTTGGTTTGAGCTGTGAACAATGCGTTTGGTCAATCAATTTTACTGAATCTGTAAAAGTTTAAGTATTGAAATTAGGGAATGTGAACCGAAGCTAAGTGTTGATAATCCATTTGCACTTTTGTGGTTGAGTTTATCTATGAATTTGATCATTAGCATTTTCCTTTCTAACCTAAGTTTGGAAATAACCGAGACAAAAACGTGAAAAGAGATAATTTGGATAAAAGATATGTGCTTTGAGGAAAAGCCCAAGTTATTGTATAGCCATATGATCTAATATTGTAAATTGAATGGATGGACTGATGGAGAATATAGTAGGTATGTTGATTGTGCTTCGTTTATAGGTTGGGAATTGTTATGTGGATGACTGACTTTGGTTACTTTTAGTAGTTACTGATATCATGAATCAGATTTTTTTTTTTTTTTTTTTAATAAAAAAAAAATACTTCATACTTGAATTTTCCAATGCTTTTAATACTGTGGTAACCATAATTGCATTCCTCTGGAAGCAGCACTCGAGACGTAGTTTGCTCGATGTTTCTGATTCTTTGAGAGGCAGGAGCATGCTTGTAGCTGCCATAATGGATATTGTCACGTCCAACTGTGATAGTTCAGAAAAGATGTCTTTTAAGCCTTCTTTGCCAGGTGATGCTGAAACGCGGGATATAGCAGCTGGCCTTCAAGTTATTGAAGAAGGTGGCATGCGTTTGGATGATTCAAATGAACATGAAGGTGACGAAGATGGTGACAGTGGAATCAAGGGTATTGGTATAAAAGTTCTTGGGGGTACATCAGTTTTAGGACTATCAAGAACGAGTGGACTTATGGAGTTGCGGAATTCTGATAGTAGTGGTGTAGAATCAGTGAGGGTTACTAACCAAAATCTTCTCCTGCAAAGTAAGCATGACAGTTCTTTAGCACAAACCAACTTGTCTTCAGCTGTCGTTCCTGGGCTCTGGGATGATTTGACTTGTCAACATGTTGCTGTTCCATTTGCTGCATGGGCATTGGCAAACTGGGCAATGGCATCAGATGAGAATCGATCACGCATACAGGAATTGGATGCTGATGGAAATGCTGTCATGACTGCTTTAATGGCACCTGAGAGATCAGTAAAATGGCACGGTAGTTTGGTGGCTCGCTTGCTTTTAGAGGATGATAAGTTACCCCTGAATGGTTCTGTTTCTGATTGGAGTTCCAGTCTTCTTTCTACTGCTTCACAAGCAACTAAAAATAAAGACATTCCTTTGGCTAAGGTGGCTTTGTCAGCATTCTTGGTTTCTGTTGAGAAATGCCCTGAAGCACGGAAGAGAGTGATGGAAAAGGGTCTTCATTTGATAAGAGACACTGCTAAGCGGACAACGAAACATAAGCATGTGCAGGAAGCATTGGCAAAGGCATTAGAATTGCTATGCACTGGAGACTTGCATTTATCTCTTCAAGAGGGTCAAAAGTGGTCTGGTGTATTACTTCCATGGGTTTTTGGGCAATCTTCCTCTGATACCATGCGTGTTTCAGCGATAAAAATCCTTTCTCGCATTCTTGATGACTATGGACCCTATTCTGTACCAATTTCTCAGGGATGGTTAGCTATTCTGCTAACTGAAATTCTGGGTTCCAGCAAGGCATCATCAGTTAAAGGAAATACTCAGCCTAAATCTGATAAAGTTAAGGTCGGGATTCTTTTTTCCCTTCCCTTTATTCTGTTCTGACTTTAAACATGCTATGTCTAATCTTTTTGTAGGCTCCACCTCTCATATACTGCTTATCTGTGTTTAAAATTATAATTGTTGACCTTAATTTCTTTACCAGTATTCATAAAGCCAAATACTTTTTGCAGACTCAAATTGATCAGTCAAACATTCTTTCTGCTGGACAAACTGCTAATCAGTTGGCGGCAGCTGTTGTTAATCTAGCAGTGAAGCAACTAGGAACAACCCCTGATTCTGTTGATACATCTCCACTGGCAGATCTTCTTTCCATGGAACCTTTTTCCGCCCCATTAAAAACTCTGAAGAAAGATAGTGTGCCTAAGGTTGATGTGGCTGATTCTGCAATGGCAACCTTGAAGGGAATCAAAGCACTGACTGAAGTTTGTTCTGCGGATTCTTTATGTCAGGAAAAAATAGTTGATTTTGGGGTCTTATGTTTGCTCAGACGGTTTTTGTTGCGTGATGATTATGAGAAACTTTCTGCAATAGAAGCCTATGATGCTTCTAAAACGCTTGAGGCACAGGATCGAACCTCAAATATTCCTAAAGAATCATCTACTGCAGATAGTAATGATCCATCTAGTGTTAGAGTTCCGCCTACAGCACACATGCGCCGGCATGCAGCTAGGCTGTTAACTATCCTCTCGCTACTTCCAAAAGTCCAGAAAGTAATTATAAAAGATGAAGCTTGGTGTAAATGGCTTGAGGATTGTGCTAATGGTAAGATCTCAGGTTGCAGTGATCTTAAGATACAAAGTTATGCTCGAGCAACACTATTAAATATATTTTGTAATCGCCCAATTGATGGAGATTCTGCAAACGGTGACACTCCTGATGCTGGTACTGCAAACATTAACAAAAATTCTCCACGATATGGTGACAATATATTTTTAATCAATCCTGAATTATCCCATTGGAAATGTCCTGAAAAAGTTTATCAAGACGCAGCTCACCAGGATTCATCTTCTTTAGATGGGGCCAATCCTATTGACAGTGAGGATAAATCTGTGACCAGACTTTCAGATGATGTTAACTCTTCTAGTTCTGGGGATGCATCTCACAGTGGTACAGGCAAAGGGGAGCCTCCTCATCTGGATATAATTTTCGTGCATGGCCTCCGTGGGGGGCCTTATAAGACTTGGCGTATAGCCGAGGACAAGTCATCCACTAAGTCTGGCTTAGTAGAGAAGATTGATCAGGAAGCTGGGAAGATGGGAACCTTTTGGCCAGGTGAATGGCTTTCAGCTGATTTCCCCCAAGCTCGTATGTTTACCCTTAGATACAAGGTTTGTTTTGGTGATTAGTTGCATAGAATATGTTGTTTCTTGGAATTTCTCTCCAACCATATCATCCTATCCCTTGATACACACACTATATCCGTTTGAAGATTGGTGTTTTTTTAAAAAAAAAAAATTATTTCTTGTATGGGTTGCTCCTCACATTGGCATCTAACTCTTAGTTTAAATGCTATGCAGTCAAGTTTAACACAATGGTCTGGCGCTAGCCTGCCCCTTCAGGTCAGTGCTTTTGGTTACAATGAAGGATTTCCATAAGATGTTAAGGGGAATCTATTGATTGCCATTGATTTGGAATCTAGTGACTTGAGGAGTTTAGGTTTGCTGCACTTATGGATGTGTAGTATGAGTTGATTTTTGCCAATCATATACAATAGTGCTGCACTTATGAGTTTAGGTTTGCTGCACTTAACAATAGTGCTCAATTGGTCAGAGGTGTTTAATTACAAGTAGTCTTTGAGCTTCTAATTTGGTCTAGATGTTATTACTTTTAGTAATTGTTGCTTTTGTTGTTGGAGTATCCAGGAAGTTAGCTCAATGCTGTTAGAGAAGATTGTTGCTGCAGGTATTGGGGATCGACCTGTTGTTTTTGTGACTCATAGGTACGTACAGTGTTTCTTGTGTGGGCACCAAGTCATCAACTATTGTTGCTTTCAGGTTGTCATTTTTGATTTTCTTATGCATTATGTCTTTTTTTTTTGTGGTTCAGTATTACAAGTGATTGATGTTGAATGTGTTTAGATCATGGTAGTCTTTTCCACAATCTGTTGCATCTTCACTCACTCAGTTTTGGGTCTTTGCCAAATTTTCTGGTACCAAAGACAATAAAAAAAAAAAAAAAAAAAAAGGGCAAGTAGGTGGGTGAACATTTTACTTCTACTCACTTCTTGGCAGACACCAATGACGAAAAAGGCAGAGCCGAGAATAAATTTCTGAGAAGTATCTTCCGTATGCCCCCCATGCTTGGTCTGGGCTCTCAGATAAGCATATAGGCAGTTCACCACTCTGGAGGTTCTCAATTCTAATGTTATGTTTGAGTTATTTTTCCAATCACCATTACATTTAATGGGTAGGTTCATTTAATTTGTGGTAGTTATTAGCAAGATTACAGGTACTTCAAATCACCTCCTATTTTTTGTGCCACATGCAATCTCTTTCTCTCCCTAGTTCATTTCTGTCCCACAGCATATTTTTATTGTTAAAAGTTTTTGTGGATTGATTTATTTTATAGATAGTTCTCAAGTTTTAGTTGATACTTTTCTACTTTGATGCAATATATCCTGTCCGCTATTTTGCAGCATGGGGGGTCTGGTCGTCAAGCAGATACTATCTAAAGCAAAATCAGAGAATATCAATAGTCTTGTGAACAACACCGTTGGAATTGTATGTCATAGTAATTGAATATTTTACTTACAATGCAGTTCTTCTTTGACCCTTATTATCATTTCTATTAACTCTGGTGTCTTAATGTGATATCAGGTTTTCTATAGCTGCCCACATTTTGGAAGCAAACTTGCAGACATGCCTTGGAAGATGGGATTTGTGTTGCGCCCAGCGCCAACTGTTAGTAGATGATCTTTATAATGTTTTTATGCCTACACTACCAAATTTTTGAGGTTAATATAATTTCTTCTTCATGTTTCTTAGATAGGGGAGCTAACAAGTGGGTCTCCAAGATTAGTACAGCTTAATGACTATATTCGTCACCTTCACAAGAAGGGGTTGCTTCAAGTCCTCAGTTTTTGTGAGGTAGTCAAAGTAGTGTGTATATGCTTTGTATCTATGGGGGTCTTTATGAGCTTAATAATTTGTGCTGACTTTTTTCGCAGACAAAGGTGACTCCAATTGTTGAAGGTTATGGAGGATGGGCCTTCCGAATGGAGATTGTACCAATTGAATCAGCATATCCTGGATTTGGTGAACTCGTTGTAAGTGGGATGATTTTAAACCATTTTGAAAAAAAGTGATTTCATCACTCATTTATAATGAACTGAAGTACGTTATATCGATATGAATAGGCAGTAGTGTAGAGTATAGACCAAGTTACTTCCAACAACATATGTTCCCTATCCCATATTGCCGTTTCAAGTTTTGAATGGACCTATTCAGGTTTCAAACACTAGTACCTTTATCTTCAAACTTGTGGCTCATAAGTACTTATGTTTGGAACAGGTATTAGAGTCAACAGATCATATAAATTCGTGCAAACCGCTCAGCCGCACCGATCCCTCATACACAGAGATATTAGAGTTCTTACGGAAGCTGAAAACCAGCTCCAAAAAACAGACAGCAGCGTAAAGTAACTATGCCTCCGGAATTTTGTTCATGTATTCCCATTTCAGGGACCCGGATTGGCTGGTGGTGGTTTTGATCAAATTGAGATGAAAGTGCGCATTGGCACACAAGAGTGGATTGCATCTGCTGGTCCTGTATATCGGAAACTAAACCAGTCTAATGAATTTACAGACTTGTATGTACGCAGCGGTAATCATCCAACAGAAGCGCGGTAAATTCTTTTGTACATCCTCCAACCTCGAGCTTGTAATCTTCAACCCCATTATTCTTTAAACTCATTAACCTTGTTGTATTAGTAGTGTAACACTGTTAATCGGAAGATGTTGTATGTAGAACTCACTCGTGAAACTCCCTAATAGGGAGAATCATTTATGAACTCTATGTAGCATGTACAACAGAAAAAGGAATTACAATTTTTATTAGGGACTTTTTCGAGTCATTCTGTTTTGCACTCCCAAGGTTGAAACATCTTTCCCATGTAAATAATTAGTCGCGAGGAAAACTCATTAAAAATGGATATTTAATTTTCTTAACAAAAGCTTTTGTTGATGAAATTTTATTGATATTAATAGATATAACAAATGCGTTGGTGTTTCTAAATGTACCCAGCAAAGTTTTTAGTACAGTTAGCAAATTTATTTGTTTAAAAATATATCTAACTAAACCACCAAATTTCCCAAACTAACCTTATCTTTTAACCAAAAACTGACTTTAAACTGTTTTTGGGTGACCTTTTTTTTTTTTTTTTTTTTTTAAATTTAAAAAAAAATGTACAACTTTTACCGACGACATTTATTTTTCTTTCTTTTGTTAAGACTTAAGACAAGGGGCGCTTGTGGCGTTTCTGAACTGAGACGATAGAACACTGGCTGCTAAATTACCTTTCGTCCCTCCGAACTCTCTGAAGTCTGAACCGAAAACAATGCAATACGCAACGACGTCGTTAATGGACAAAGCGGTGTCCCCATCAATTCTTTACACCCTTTCACCCAAGCCCTCCCCCTCAATTTCAACCAGAAAGCTCCCCTCCCTGTTTCTCTGCTGCTCCGATTCGAGCACCACCGCCGCCTCCACCTCTTGGTCTCCGCCTCCGATTCCGGCCACCACGGGCACGGCGCCGCCGGTCGTGAGGCGGAGGACGAGGTACAGGAAGCAGTACCCGGGAGAGAGCAAAGGCATCACCGAAGAGATGAGGTTCGTCGCCATGAGGCTCCGTAACAGAAACGGCAAGAAACTCGACCCCCGATCTGACGGTGATGATAGTCAGAGTGAAAGTGACGATAATGCCCCTGACGACAGTGATGCTTCGGAATCTGACGGCGAGAAGGAGACTTGGCAGCCTAGCGTGGAGGGGTTTCTCAAGTACTTGGTGGACAGTAAGCTGGTGTTTGACACCGTGGAGCGCATTGTTGATGATTCAAACGACGTCGCTTGTCAGTTCCTTTCTTTCTCTGTTTTCTGCTTGTTTGAATTTCATGGAGCTAACTTTGGTAATTGATTGTGTGTGTTCCATTGCAGACGCGTATTTCAGGAATACCGGATTGGAAAGATCGGAAGCGCTTTCGAAAGATTTGCAATGGTTTGGTGAACAGGGCAATGTGATTCCGGAGCCCAGCAATCCAGGAGTTTCTTATGCCAAGTATCTTAAACAACTTGCAGAAACTTGTGCGCCATTGTTCCTCTGCCACTTTTATAATATATATTTTTCACATGTATCTGGTGGGCAGGTCATAGCAAGACAGGTACTTTCTGAGTTTTAGATCTCTTCTCATTTTATTTAAAGCCTTCAACTTTATGTTAACCAGATAGTTTTTTCTTAGGGATATGTGAAAAACATGTAATCGTAGCAAGATAGGTGGGTACTTTACTGTTGCCAATTTGCTTCAAGCCTTCAACTTTCTGTTGATTTTTCCTGACTACTTTTTGAGGCCATATGTGGAAAGAGCTTTAGGTTTTTATATTCAAGTGTCTGATTGATGATTTTACTTGGAAATGGGAACTTGTTGGTTTTAGGTATCTGAGAGGCTACTTGAAGGAAGGGAGTTGGAGTTTTACACATGGGAAGGTGATGTGCCAGAGTTAATGAGAGGGGTTCGTGAGAAGCTCAACAAGCTTGGAGAGGTTAATAATGCCTTTGATGCTATCTTGTAGTCACTTTGCATGAGTTAATTTTAACAGGGTTACTAAATCTACTCTACCATTGTGATTGCAGCACTGGAGTCGAGATGACAAGAACAAATGCTTAAGAGAAACAACCAAGTCATTCCGATCTCTGGGGCAGATAATTCGCCTGATCATCTTAGAAACCAAGTGATATCAAATTAACAGCTCAGAAGCTCACTCATGGGTAAGCCTGGATTTCATTTTGTCAACTCCAATTTTGAACATTAGTTGCTGTATGTCAATAACGTTTGTTTTCTATTCTGTTTACCAGGCAGCATGGTTCTACTGTGGACTCATATTCATACAAAGATGGTTCGTCACCAGACTGAAGTAGGATGCATCTCCGGAAAGAACATCATCTTCTCCTGGAAATTTTCCTTAGGACTCGAAAGACTGCACTCAGCAGTCAGCACAACAAGTACATTCTATTTCTGAGCCTCATCTTGCCAGCAGGATCTTGGCTTTTCTCCCTGTTTCAGGCTTGAAGGCCTTCTAGTCTCTTAAGCCTTTTGGATGATTTATCAGTTGGCTTGATTTCAAAGTGCTCTCATTTAGGGCTTGGTGGGTTCATTAGGTTAGGTAATGATAGAGCCATGTGTTCACTGTAGTAGGTCATCCACAAGCTATAGCTGCTGGCCTGAAGTACTTCAGAGTTAAACCTAAATAAGTTCATCTTCAAAGCTGTGCAGAGTGAAACTTGTCGGCAGTGTATCAATTTTCAACGAAGGAATCCCTGTACTTGGGCCTTTCGCCCCTCTTTAACAATTAGTTAATTACGCCGTTGATTATCATATTTTACCTGCATTGATTATTCTCCTGCATTCAAATTCTATCACAGCTTGGATTCAAAACTTCAAGAACCAGTAACATGCTTTCCAAATTAACAATGGCTCTTTTCACAGCTTGGATGCAAACACACAACAACGTCAATCACCCGTCCTCTGTGTTTACGAAGATCGATGCTTGGACTTATAAATTATGATCACCGTTGACCTAATTGAGAGTGAAAGAAAGAAACGCACTTTGAGAAATGTAATATAAAGTGTATGCCAATAAAATATTGAGCTGAAACTAAAATTTGAAGCTAAAAGAGAGGAGCGTGCTGGTCGTAAATGATGTCGTTCTTCACGAGGAAGAGCTTAAAACCAGTATATAACGTACACTACCACATCTCACTTTTCTGTAACTCAAGGAGAGAGACAAGAAGACGAAGATTGGATGCCAATTTATCTTTCTTCTCATCATCTCAAGATGGATGAAGAACTGTGTTTCTTCAACCAGGTCTGCTATGGAGTTCTTTGTGAACCCTAACCCTCCTCTCTTTTTTGTTCTCAGTGACTTTCACTACTTTTATCAACCAAACAAGTTGTCGTGTCTTTCAAAGATAGCTTATTGTTAATTGGTAATAGATATTGACCTTGGTTAATTGGTAAATACATGTCTAACAGTATGCTTGCAGACTATTCCAGCTGATCTTTTCAAGCTATGACCTTTTCTTTAGCCGTAGTTTTCTCATTATAGACAAACAGAATAAGACACGCTAAAATCCCATTTAAGAGGTTTTTTCCTTCTTTCTATTTCTCTACTTCAATGGAGGATCTTAGATGGAAACCACAGTATGCTTCTCTCTCTGTGATAGTGTCAATTTCTTGGACTAACTTTCTCACTCACGCAACACACACATAGTTGTGTTCTTCACTTACCATGCATTCTACTGCTTCTTGTACCTATCATTAATTCTTCATTCTAACTCTTGAACTGTATTACAGGATACACTTGTCATTAAGGCTCCTAAGAAAACTCCACTAATATTGAGGATGGTGGTATTACTTTTTACAATGGCTTGTGGTGTTTATATTTGCTTAGTCTGCTTGAAGCAAATAAACCCTAACAAAACGATGATCAAGTTCTTAAACATCAAGGTGATTGACTACGACAACGAATCATGCCCTGATCCTCATCTTGAGCAATGGGAAATCCCCTATGTGCATTACCCAAAACCTCGCACATTTGAGAGGTACCTTGCCAGTCATTGATGCATTTATTTGGTTGATTGATATCCATCGACTCAATACTTACAAGTGCCAAAATTAGTGGTCTGATTTATGCATCATTTACAGGAATGAATGCGCCTGCAATCCGGTACGCTACTTTGCAATATTGTCAATGCAGAGATCAGGGAGTGGATGGTTTGAGACATTGTTGAATAATCACACTAATGTAAGTTCTAACGGAGAAATCTTTTCGATCCCGGATAGGAGACGTAATGGTTCTTCAATTTTGAAGAACATGGATAAAGTATACAATCTCGATTGGTTTAGTAGTGCTTCCAGAAATGAGTGTTCTGCAGCTGTTGGATTCAAATGGATGCTTAATCAGGTTAGCTAAACTATTAAATGATTAACACATAGGTACCGATGCTAGTCGGATATTTGTAGCAATAGATTTGCTATCATATTGTTCTTAAAGCTGAATGGTACTTATTATACCATATGGTGCAGGGTTTGATGGAGAACCATGAAGAGATAGTGAAGTACTTCAAGAAAAGAGGCGTGTCTGCAATATTCCTCTTCCGAAGGAACTTACTCCGCAGAATGATTTCTGTACATGCAAATTCTTATGATAAAGAAGCTAAGCAACTCAATGGCACTCACAAGTCCCATGTGCATTTTCCATTGGAAGCTCAAATACTTGCAAAGTACAAACCCAAGCTTAATGCCACATTACTAATCCCAGAGCTGAAGCAAGACGAGGAGACAGCTGCGAAAGCTACACAGTATTTCAAGACCACTCGGCACATTGTTCTTTACTACGAGGACGTGATCAATAACCGCACTGTAATTACTATACAGTTGATCATAATCACTTACACATAATGCTACCCTTTTGGAAATGTCATTGATTATGGAGCTTTGTTTTGCAGAAACTCAATGAAGTTCAAAAGTTCCTTGGGTTGCCTTATCGAGAGCTCAAGAGCCGTCAAGTTAAGATACATACAACACCGTTGTCGAACCAAATCGAGAACTGGGAAGATGTTCAGAAGACACTCAAAGGAACATCATACGAAAGCTTCCTCGCAGACTATCAAGTTTCTTCTTTAGCACTACTTTGACAGTGTGAGGATGTATATAACCTGACCACTATCGGTTCATAATCAACTTATTATTTGGTTAGAAGGTTAGAATTAGATTTTGGCAAAATCACTGTCTGAGCTTTTCAAGTTCATCTATTGTTTTGAATCAATTGTATCAATCCCCTGCTTTTAGCCAGTTCACCTGCTTTCTGTAAATTTAGTAGAAGAAAAGAAATTTTGTACATTCAACATTTTTGAGGACTCTATTGCATACTTGCTCCTTGGGAAAGAATTTGAACTTCGTATCTTCTATGGACCAGAGATAAGTCTGACAGACGGAAAGTCATACACCAACTGTGCTAGGCCTCAACTATAGTAAACTCTACTTACAATTCTGTGTTCAGCATGATAGCTGGTGAGCTGGACTAATGGGAAATCAAGATGTATAATATTACCAATAAAAAATACTACTCATTTTTCTTCTTTCTGTTCTTTCATGGCTACCTAAAGGAACGTAACTACATTAATGTTACATAAAGAGCAAGCCTGGATCAGCGAATTACTGAACCATCACTTCCTGCTACGTCAGTTTTATCTGTTTGTCGAATTACAAAGTGATCAACTATCTTAACATTATGTAGTGGGTCTTGCTGAGCAGCTTTTGCACTCCATTTACTAGGAAACTTTCTCCGATGGCTCATCTGTTGCGGTTGTTTTGGCTCCGCATCCCAATCAGGGTCCAGCTTCCATTCTTTTGGAACCTGCATGTTTTAATTATAAGCAACTCTCAAAAGTCCCAAATAGGTCATTGGAAAGTAAACCAGCCTTTCTTACCTTATCGACTGCAAGAGTATACACTTCAAGATCCCCATCAGTATTAATGTGAAATCGAGTGAATGATTTGTAATTAGCAATTCGCAAGGAGGAGAACGCTTCATCAAAGTGTATGTGCAACCAATTAATGCAAACATATAGGTAGCTGCCAAACACCAAAGAAACCACTGGAGTAGAGAAGACCCAAAAATAAAGGAAGACAGAAGCATAATATATACAAGCACCCAGTCTAGAGAGTGATTCCATCCCATTCTTGCATATATTGTTCCGGGTGACTGCCATAACCTGATAATATGTCTTGATGATGAGAATCTAACAAATAAGGGGAAAAGTAAGTATACAGAAGAGATTTCCATACCTCTGGAACATCAAATGCAGACATGAAATACTTGATGCATGCTGGATAAAGACCAAAGGTCCATTGTTCTATACGAGCACGAAGGCCAGTTGGATCTGGAAAGTGCTCACTCTCCGCTGACCGGTACCACTCATATAATGTGTGATAGCCTGAAAATTAAAACTTTCATCATCAGACAACATACTGTTTGCTACCATTAGCATTTTGGTCAAAACCTATCATTTGAAAAAGTAAGAAATTACTATAAGATGTCAGGTGATTATGAAGATAATAACCATTGTACATATATGTTCTCGACCTGCAAAGAGTACATTTCAATCTGCTTACACACCATCATATGTATCTTTATGTCATATGAATATATTGACTGACTCAACCAAATACTAAAGTCACTTCACTTATCTGACAGTTAACATAATCACACAAACTAATAAAATGGTTCAGAACAAAAACCCATGACATAAAAAATGGCTACCTGAAGTTCCTAGTAGTTGATGCTGGACGCACATCTCAACACCCAGTTCCAACAGCAACATAAGAATTAGAGCTGCAGCCAGGTGCGCAGACACATGAAGAACTCCAATCATAACCCGTTTCTTACGAGACACTTTGGAGGGGACAAATGTGACTGCCACAATCAGCAACACCACAGCACCTGCTAACGATACATAAGACTGCTCCAGCATGTACACAAAAGCATTCCACACTGTTCCAAAGAAAGACCTCAAGTGACCAGGAAATGAGTCCTCTCGCAAGATATGATTGAGCTTACACTACAAAAGGGAAAGGAAAATTAGAAAATGTCACTGGCCAGTAAGGAAGTAATATTCAGATCTGTGTAAGCAGAGATGAAATGATTTGGCATTTGGAAAGCTCTAAGAAGCAAAAGAACTCAAATTTAAAAGATTGATGAGGTACATATTATTTCAATTCCAGAAAGAGACCAAGAAAGATATCATAAATTCATAATTGTTCAAATCCAATGGTGAAAAAGCAAAGTCAGGGGGGATTATCATTGAATATCACAAAAAACAGAGACGCAATTAAAGACTCACCTGTGGGAACATAGAAAAGACCAATAGAAAGTATATAATGCCACCAATAAAATCAAATTGCCAGTTCTTCTTCCGAAACTTTAAAATATTTCCTAAAGCAATCTGCATACAAGTGAAAATAACTCATTAGCCCCAAGATTTGAAAGGATATACATACAAAACTTGAACTTGGTAGTGGCAGTTGGACGAACACTATAATTACAACTTACCCTACTTGAATCTTCAAATGAAGGATAAGCAGCCTTGGTCTCGTACGATGCTCCATAAAATTTCTTAAAATTACTGAACACATGTGTGGGATGTAGAAAAGCCCCACCACAACCGTTTACAAGTAAATGTTGCACTTGAACTGGGTCCTCTGACCTAACAAATGAATGACGCATATAATGATGCAAATCTCCAGCCACTCGTAGCTTACACCTTCCTTTCAAATGATCGCATATCAGATGTGCAACATTCTTTCCAGATACATCATTCCAGTACCAGTCAAGAAGCCAGTTTGGCTCATGTGTCATAATGATTACAGAATCATCTTCTCCTACCTACAATAAACATGAAGAAATGAGAATTTACCATCAGATTTGAGCAAAGAAGTAAAAGCCCCACAGGCATCCCTGGTCAGCATATATTGCATCACATATGACGGTTCACATGCATCAAGCACAGCACTAGCATTCATCACCTAATGCTGAATGTGAAATTGGGGATTCTCTCTAGTTCACTATTGGAAAAATGGAGCACCTAGAAAAAATTAAAAGGCCTGTATAAATGGTGGCCCAAATTATTAATCTCCAACAAGTTTAAGAAAAGCAGAGGACCAAAGAAACAACTCAAAAAGTAGCAAGTAAACAATGGGTAAAAGTTTAAAGGAAAGTTAGAAAACTATAAAAATAAAAAAAAAATAAAAAAAAAGAACAAAACAAGAAATACCTTGTTCTTTACTAGTTCTGAAAAGAATTTGAATTGGTACACATCAATATCGCCGTGGAGTGCCAGATCAAGACCAAACACCCACCATCTTTTAGGGAGTTTCAGAGCAAAATAACTCTTCTTTTGAGGCATAAACCACCCACCCAACCAGCTCTTATGACATATATACCTCATAAATGTATTAAGTCCATCAAACCAATCTGTAATGCCAAAAAGAAAAGAAATTGTTACAGCCCCATATTAACAATCTAGTTTGTAGGTTGATCTCTCTTTTTGTTGTGTTGGTGGTGGGACAAGATAGAAAAAGAAGCACAGACTGAGATATAAGGCCTACCATGGTTTCCAGGAATGACAAAACACTGGGGCCCATCATATTGCTTTAGTTCAGACACGCCACAAGGTAGCTCAGGTTTATCTACAGCTATATGCTCTTGATTAGACCATGAAGGGGGCTGGAGAGCATACTCGAAAGGACAAAAGAGACGCCTTTCATAGGTGAAGGCTGAAGGATTAGGATACCTAGACCAGAAGCATGACGTATCAGACTATATTAATATGTATTCAACTAGATAAAAATATCATTGTCAGATATGTTTACATATGCCTAAATGAATAAACAGCAGAAATCATGAGGTTGAGGTCTCTTGGTAAACAGAGGTCCAAAAGAAACATCAAAGGAAAAAGAAATTTGGAAAAAATTTTAACTGTGTAAACTCACTCAAAATTTTTAATCAAAAATTCAATTTACCTAAAATCATTTTGAAAAGCTAATCTATCTAGATTTATCCAATATCACAACTGCAACACAGATTAAAAAGAAATTGTTTTACCTTTTAATTACCAGAAAACAGATATCTATATAATAATTGATCCCCGATGCCCTAATAAGAATATTTAACTTACGCAAGATCTCCTCCAATAAGTAGTAGGTCTCCACGTGGTAGGTTAAGTACAGAATCGTCTTTGCTGACATTGATGGAAGGCTGAGCGAGGAGCCGAGCCACAGAATAAGATGAGTTTCCACCATCGCCAGTATCAGCCATGAAGTCAAACCATAGATCATCCTTCTCAACAAAATCATCATATAGAAGATCCCCTTGTGAAGCTCCGTCACTGATCTTGCTCATTGCTGCCTAATGATTGGAAAGGGACAAATAAAAATGCAGAAGGAAAAAAAAAAAAGAAAAAAAAAAGAGCCATTAGCATTAAAAGAGGTGGAGGAGATGCCAAAAAGTTAAGAAAATAATGTGTATTACACCCTTTTCAATTACTACACCATCTTACAAAGTGATCAATTTTTGAAAAGACAACATATGAAAGATGATTAAAAAAATACATTTTCTTCCTTCATAATTGTTAAAGTATAAAACATCTATTTTATAGAATACTATCCACCTTATCATTTTTATCTTTGTGAATTACAAATAAGGGAAGACATCTCATAAAATTCAATAATACTACATAATGAAATAAATTTACAAATAAATAAATTTCTAAATGGTATGAACTATCTTACCTGCATCATACGCATGTCAAACCGGCCAACAAAGACAGTTACTGATACCAGGAGGTCAAAAACAGTCTTGAACAAATCAGCTGATGTTCTGCAACGTATAGCCATCAGCAAAGGGAATGCAACTATATGAAGATATCTCTGTTCAACTCTCCTTAAGAAGGGCACAGAAATAAAGGGGAGATGATAGAGAGAGAGAGAGAGATACCCTGAATACCAAGGAACCATATCCAAAAAATCAGGCTTCATTTGCTTGTTCTTCGACTTCTCATGTTCTTCTACAGACAAAGGATGAGTAAGAGCCCACCTGGTTATTTGAGGAACAAGAAGCACAAGGCAACTATTATAAAAGTAAAGAAGTGTAAGGACATAAATCAAATATCTAATCCAATTGTAAGCATTATGGGATCAGCACCTAGCTACCATATTCCAGCTGAAAGTTTTACACAATAATTACACATGCAAGGTAACTGTCAAACTATACAGGCCCCTTAGTTATAACAACAAAAAGCCAATACCAGCTGTCCAAGTAGAGTGATAGACAGTGAAACACAGATTAGTTTGTCATGGTTGACCAAAAAAAAAAAGAAAAAAAGAAGAAGATTAGTTTGACATTCTATACCCCTCCAAGAAAAATAGCACACCATGTATGGAGTAGTTATGAAAATAACAGAACTTTTTTCAAATTACTCCATTCTTTCGTTTTTATCTTTTTAATTTGGTTTACAATGAAGTCACATGATAATATAAGCAATTAGAAACTTTAAACTATAATGTCATTTGTTTAAACCATGATAATATGTCATTTGTTTGGAGGTCACAAGCTCATCATGTCTAAGGTTTTCCACTTCAATCTTCACAATCACATGTTCGGTTAACAAGAGAGATGGAATAAATTATACAGCAACCAAGAACACCAGGTCCTACCAGCAATTTGAATCCAACTATAGCCATGAAGGTAACATTTACAGAACAGACCATGGAAATCCAAACTTTAAACAAAGAAAGTTAAGTCGGAAGAGATATCATTCTCTACAAGAGACAACAATCAATTATTTATGCATAATACATAAAACATGTTGCAATATATCACTTACCCTGTTGACCTCTCCACTACATAATTAGCAATATACAGGCCTATGAATGTGGCCCATAATGAGTATAATGGGGATATTCCATCCGATGAACCAGCACATGAACCATTGCATGCTAACTGAGAAATAGAAATAATAATAATAAATAAATATATGACAATAGAGTTATAACACTAATATTATAAATAGCACAAAAATACAAAGTGGTGGGAAAAATCATTTACTTGTTCTACCTGTACCTCACCATAGATGACCCACTTGGACAAAAGTGGATAATCACTTGCAGACCCTACCGGAGCAAACCAGTATGAGCAGACCTCATCTTTCAGCTCATTCATTCGAAGGAATTTAGAAAGCCACGTATTTCTCTCATCTTTCTTCCAGAAATTAAACCAAGACAAAGAATTTCTTCTATCCAGTTGTCTCTCTCTCAGGATAGCTCGGTTGCCACAATGACTGTAAAATATACAGCAGGCTACGCTAAGAACCTACATGAAGAAAAGAAAAGATGCATGAAAAGACAATCCAGACTTTATAGTTTGTTGCATGAACATTCCAAGTTTCTTCTCTGCTACATAGCAAGTAACTAAAAAAACTGGAAACATTAACAGCTAGAAAAATGATTTTAAGACTTACAGCACAGTTTTGGAGGATTGTTAAAATTGCTGGCCTCCTTCCAGCTACACGTGACACGAGACCGATGTACCAAAGGCCAATAAATACAATGTGGAAGAAAAGAAGAAACAGGACAGAAGTGACAAATACATTAAAACCCAAAGACAAACTCATCCGTATATCAACTCCCATTGATTTTAATTTTGGGAGATGATAGACAGCTGCCACAAAAATCCAGGTTATATACCTGCAAAATTATCCCCCAGAGTTAGAACTCCTATCGGCTCTGTATTTATCTCTATGAATTCACATACATTTACATGCATGAATAATTTCAGTGCAGATGAGACAGTGCAACGTACAGATACAACTGGCATAGGATTCATACAAATGTACTTACCACCGACTAAAATTTGAATAACTTGGTTTGATAGTCTTCCCTACGAATGGAGATGAAAAGAAATAGAAGAAACCCAGCAAACAGGCATACATAGACCACCACTTAATATTGTTGTCTAGCTTCTCTACAAGAGTATTGATGTTGTCGGAGGAGATAAAAAACAAGCAACCCACAACAACAGCAATTATGGCATGACGTGAATGCTCGTGGGGATAAGGATATGTATGGGTTAGAATTGTTCTAACCCTCTCCATTTTTAAAGTATCTAGAAAACCAGCAGACTGCTTATTAGATCCCATCAAATGAACACGCACTGCTTCAAGTGATTACAAATAAACCAACAATGTGTTTGCCGGAATCACGGCATAGACCAACTCCGATGTCCTGAGCAGAAAAGATTACATGGGAGAAGTGTCAACACAGGAGGAACACTAGTAAAAAGAGCAAAAGAAACTCATATAGGAAAGATGTAAAATAATAAATGTGGCCAAAACAAGGATCATCATTTTCTAGTCGACTTTCCGGGTCTTTGATGCACATCACAGTTGTACAGATAAAAGCTTCAGCATTGCAAGTAAACATCTTTATTTTACCATCATCATTAAAGTAAACAACTTTCAAATATAAACTACCATATTTTAATCCCCCGCGAGCTAGAAAAGGAAAAGGAAAAACAAAAAAAATCCGCTGAGCAAGACTCGGTCATCAATCACACCACCAAATTCCAATCCCAAAACAAACTAATGAATCAGACAGCAATAATCAAAACCACATTGCAGTTACAAAAACAAAAATCCCAACTTCAGTAAGAAAGGAGAAGTAAACCCAACTCATTAAACACACAAAAAAAAAAGCCGAAAACTAATCGAACTACTGAAAAAAGAAAAAAAAAGGAGAGCAACACACAGCAAAAGCCAACTGCAACTCAAGCACACACGCAAATTCAAATTCAGCGCCAAAAACAAGGACGACTAGGGTTGGATTTCATTAATTCAAACCAAACCAGAACAAGCGGAGCTAATAATAATTAAAACTGACCTGGTAGGTAGAACCCGAAATCGGAGACGAAATTGATCGGGGATGCGGAAATCGTAAGCGGTGCATGCGGAATAGAATAATAAGAGGTGCGAAGCGAATAGGGGTTGGAATCTAGGAATGTCTGCGACGAACTTAGAGCATTTAGGAAAGGGTATATTCCTTTTGTATTGCGCCAAACACAACACCAGCAACGTACAATGCGTCTTCGTCTTTCTTTTTTTTCTCTTCTCTCTCTTTATAAATTTCTTTTTTTTGGTTACAACTCTCTTTATAAATTTCAGAGAGAGTGCTTCTGCTTTTTTTTTTGTGTGAGAATTACGCAAACGAGATTTTGACCACATTTTGGGCTTTGCCTTGGTCGGTTTGAAAGAGAGCAATCTTCTTCCCCATATTTTCCTCGTGGCAGAGTCGGGTCTCTTTTACGCGGCAATTGACCGTTGGGTGTAGAACCTCAAATGGATTGGGCCGTTTTATGTGAGTGGGGATCTTTCTGCAAGCCCAGGCCCGTTTTAGTTATTGGGCCTTACTCAGACATCTAGCAATTTTTTTTTTTTTTTTTTTGAGTCGAAATGATTCGTTCATCGATAGACCGACGGCACAGTAGTTGGAAAATGGCAACAAAAAATTAATGAATTTTTAAAATTATGATTTCTACCTAAAACTGTGGATAGTATGCAATTTTTTGTCTAGATTGTATGTTCTTATTTTTCTACAAATTTTTTTTTCACTCTTAAATAATGATTTTCAAACACTTTTCTAACTTACGAAATTTTTCAAAGTCTTATTACAATAAAATTTATTAAAAATATATATCGTTTGAGGTTTCAGTGTTCCGTCAATCGGAACACGTTCTAAACATCACGCTCTATGAATGGTCAGCATGACATGGCATGCCATTCCGTTCTATGGATGGTCCCATGACACCTCCAGCGTCTCAAACCATGCAAAACTTATATTTAAATTCTCATGTTTTATAATCTCATTATTATTGGTAATTTGATAAAGCATGTATACAGGCTTTTCAGACTAATAAATTGAAGTCGTTGATCAATACTTTTAAATGTTATCATCTTTCAAGTCCAGTAGCTTATTTGAAACCCCAATAGCTAGGGTAAGCTATTATGACCCTTATTTCACTAGAGTCTCTTTCTCTCGCCTTTCAAAACTTGTTTTTGTATACATATAGCTACTAAAGATTTATTTTTTCTCTCGCCTGTTGTATAAACTTACAATAAAAATTGTATATCAAATTCCGATGAACTCCAAGTTATGCGCCTGCTAGTGGACTTCAACATGTTTAGAATTTTGACGCTTTCTCATCGCGGAGACTCCGGCCATATTCCGGTACCGACACTAAAAACCACAGTTGCAGGTCCAATCTCTCGATTTGACATCTCTCACAAATTTGCGCCGTCAAAGCAAGCGGAATCACTTACCACGTACAGCTCTACCATCCATGTTATACGTGCAGGTCCTCGTCTACCTTTCATATCAAAAGAATATTCCTACCCGATCATTTCGACCACGACTCACACACACTGACACACACATTGTTTTCAGAGACTCAGATTTGACATCTCGATCATATAAATATCACGTACAGTACTTACAAAGCGACTCACCATCTTCTACGGTCCGAGCTGCACTGACCTCGCCAAACCAACTTCTTCCCTGACTCTGGGAGCCAATTAACCACCGCCACTCCCTTCATTTTCACCAAGAAGAAAAGCGACCACGTACAGTTTTAACTAATTTGAATTAACATTAATCAATCAATTACTTTATTGATTTCCTACCAGCAATCCTGCATAGCTGCCTAGCTGGGGCTATAAGGGGCTGCCATGGATGTATTTGTGTTTGTGGGGTTTCAAGCCCTGTGGTCCTTTCTTTTCCTTGAATGAGTTAAATTTGAAAACCTCAGTGCGCATGCACTTGGTCAAATATTTGTATCACTTGCAGTAGTCTGTCCGGCACTTCTAGTAATGCCTCAATATCCTTAATTAATTTAGTTTTGATTTCCCGCACGCTTAACCAAATCTCAGTTTCTTAAACTTAATTGATTCTTCTTCATTGGTCACCATTAATTTTTTGGATCCAATGTAAACGATGATTCGGAATCACTGTATATATGTATTTTAATGTACTAGTGGCTTCTCACGTTAATTTCCTTTAAGTTGTTTCCCACCCTCAGCAAATTAAACTTCGACCCCATTAATTAAAATGTCTACTTGTTACAATATATGTTGCATTTGTTTGTTTTGTCGAAGGATCATATCTATGGAATCCCAGATCATTGTTTCTTAATTAACTATCGACCAACTTAGTCGAGTCATGGTGATCTCATAGTTAATCTGGGGGCGGAGGACTTGAAGTTAAGAGAAATTATCCGTGGCCGGGCTCAAGTAAATGCTCAACTAGAAAATGGCATTACGTACCTAGAGTTTGTATCGAACTCGAATACTCGATCATTGAAAATTCGAAAGGAGCTTAGCCCCTCATGTGCGATCCTAGATTCCTATCATGATGATAACCTCCAACGTACAGGCGTCTATAATTGAATTCTTTGAATTCACCCTCTTAATGTCCTCTCGTTTTCACACATTTAATCTGTTACATTTAGACCTAGACCAGTTAACACATGCATTTTTAGTTCTCCAAAGCACTAATTAATAAGTTGAAATCTCAAACATCAAGGAATTTATTAATATTTTTCTTTAACAAAGTATATAAAATAGAGTAATTAGGAAAGGCGGGGGAGGGGGGGAGGGCGGCCGGGGTGGGTAACTTTATAATTTTCTAATTCAATCAATCACGTTGTATAACATAATACAAAGATTACCTTTGTAAAAAATCAATCAAATTGAAGACCTTTTAATTATTCATTTCTATGAAATATATGGACGGTTCATCATAATAGTAGTAAGTGTTGTTAGAATCATTCATTTGTTTGATTCAATTAGATAATTAAACGATTTCTGATTCGATTGATTTTTCACAGAGATGATTTTTAAAGGCTAATTTAATATATGGACCGTTGGATTATAAATTTATTAAGTAAAAATATATTAATCGACAATTGGAGTGAATATGCTCGTTTACCCTAGGAGTGAAACTAAGAATTGTCCGACCTGATATAACAAATTATGATATGCAAGTTTAAGTCTTAGATATAGTTTTCATTTTGATCTAATGTTACAAGATATGAAAACAAAGTATGCATTTATTATTCCAACATATTTGAATAAGCACTTACCGCAAATCACACAATTACAAGGTTTAAATTAGGGAAGTGAAATTCACACTCCCCATTTTACAATCCACACTCCATGTATCATTTTTGAGAGTTTCTATTGAGACCTCCAAATTTACTCACTTGACCTCTCATACTCTCTACACCTCATTTTTCCTTTTAAATAAAAGAGTTTGCTCACCATACCTCTTTTTAAATTCCTAAAGCAACCTTAGTTATATTATTCACACACAGAACAATAAATTACTCATTATACCTATAATTCACTCATTAGACCTCCATCCCTCGAATTTTTTTTTCAGGCAGACCCAAAAACTTTACCAAAAAAAATTCTAAATTTTTGTTCATGAATTAAAAAATCATAAATCTCTCATTTAATTGAACCAGAAACACATGATTTGACAAAAAAGTTTTCGATTCAGGCTTCACATATATGTAATGGAGCAACATATATAATAGTAAAGCTTTGAAATTGCATGAATGGTAGCTAGCATATATATATATGCATTTTATTTTTCATTAATTTATACCATGATCTGTCTAAGATTCTAATTCTTCACTGCAATTCTTATTCCGGGAGTTTTCATAAATTATCTCTTGCTTACTACTTGGATAATAATTCATTCTGAATAAAGTAAAAGTCATCGATCAACAAAACCTCTGGAACGGGGAAAAAAAACTCCCATCCTCCACCAAACCTTAAACAAAGAAAACATTTAGTTGCTTATTATTTATTGTCTATAATTGTCATTTTATAAAAGGATATATATATATATGTAATTCAATAATTCAAAAGAGATGGAGTCGACTTTTGCTCTGCTAAGGTTTTCTCCCTAGCCGACAGACTGATCGAGTTTGGCGTAGCGATGGCGGCGGAGGGTGCGGCGGTGTCTCTTGCCTTATCGAAGGAGGCCGTAGTGAACCTGGTGGGAGGCGGGGATGTGATCTCCAATCCGTTTTTTTACTTGTGTGGGCGTCTGCTAACCAAGAAACCGATGGTTATCCCATCGTTCTCGACGACGATGACCAGAGTGTGGCGGCTGAAAGAGAGGGTTCTGATCCGTGAAGAGGAGGGAAGAATCTTCGTGTTCCAATTTAAGGAGCAGGAGGTGAAGCACCGTGTTCTTCACGGTGGCCCATGGTATTACAGCAACTCAATATTATTGCTGGCTGATTATGATGGTGTTGGGGCTCTGGCTGAGGCTCCTCTGCATTTTATGGAGGTGTGGGTGGTGGTGACGGGACTGAGAGTGGCTATGCGCAATGTGCAGGCTCTCACCCGGATTGGCAACTTGCTGGGTACTTTTGTGAAGGCTAATCATGTGGTGGTGCAACGTAAGGAAACTACCCAAAGGATCTGGTTGGTCCATGACGTGCGCCAACGAGTATGGGCTTGGCGGACGATATGTGTCTCACCAGAGGTTTCAGTGGACCTGGAATTCCGCTATGAAAAGTGCCGGGGAATATGTAAGGGTTGTGGTTTCTTCACTCACGGTGGAGGGGCATGCGACCGAATGTTGGTGAAGGAGGCGGCGGTGTCGTCAAAAGTTCTGCAGATGGAGGCGGTGTTGCCATCCATGGTTATGGTGGAAATCTCGCCGTCGTCTCTTGCTCTCGTGGAGGCGTTGCCGTCCGGCCCGGTGGATTTGGTGCCATCGTTGGGCTCTGAGGCCATGCATGTGACGGCTCTAAGGCAGGAAGCGGCGGGGATGGAGCTGAACTCGCAAGTGGCTGTCCCGAGTTTTCCGGCGGTAAATCCTAATTTCAAATTAGGGTTGACCGCTGGGTCTGGGTTGACCAATTTGAGTGTTTTTGGGCTGGGTAATGGATCAGTTGGACTTGAAGGCTCTGGGCCTTTTGCTGATGGTCCCCTTGGACACTCATCTAGGGTTTTGGGTGTGAGACGGCTTCGTGAGGAGGAGTGGCTTGCGGATGGGAAGCCCCTGAAGTTTTCTGAAGGCTTAGTTGAGGTCCCAGTCACTGATGGGAAACTTCCAAAGAAGAAGGGCTGACCACGCGGTCGTCGGAACAAGCCCAAGTCTACACCCATCTCAGGGGTGGATGTTGGGGGGTCGTCTTCGGAGGAGCTGAATGCCCTTCCTCAAGAGGGCTAGGGTTGTAGACCTACATTGACCCGACGAAGCTTTGGCTATGATGTTTGCAGAGACGTACACCATTGGGTCTTCAGGCGTTAATGCTTCATTATAGTTGCTTTGTTTCGGGTTGTGTAGGTTTGCATTTTTATCTTTCTTTTGTCTTTCTCTTGTTTCGGGTTTTTGTTTTTGCATTTCATTTCCTAGTCCTATATCTGTCTCTTGAATGCTTCATTCTTGGATGGTGTAGGATTGGGGAGTTTTATTTTTCCTTGCAGTTCCTTTAGGTTTTTAGTCTTTGGTTAGGAGATTTTGGCTGCTTTGTGCAGTCTGTATTGTGCTTGAACTTGTATTATGAGTGGTTTCGTGAAACCCTCTCGCTTGACGCAGTGACGTCGTAATATATCTGGAACCTGATTCCATTTCCCTCAAAAAAAAAAAAAAAAAAAAAAGAGATGGAGGTCAAGTGAGAAAATTTAGAGGTCCCAATAGAAAAACTCATCATTTTTCAGTACTTAACATCATATAGTTTACAACCCATATTACAAAATGACAAAATTTAAGATACTAAAAAAGGAAACACGGAGTGTGGATTGTGGATTGTAAAATGCGGAGTGAAAATTTCACTCCCCTAAATTAACCACTCATACATCTTTTTGGTGAATGAATTTCACACATACTATTTTAGTGCTACTACTTGCAGATTGATTCCTAGTTGCCCACTCAACTTTGTTAACCTACCAGAAAAAGCATCCGAGAGGCAGATACTATACTATTTAAGGTCAACTCTGTTGGGTTCGTACCAGAAACGTCTCATCAGGGTGCGACTAGTGGCTTGATCATCGATGTTTTGACACCATCAGTTCAACCATTAACATTTTGATTCGTTCATATATACAGCTAGCTGGCTTAGCTAGAGTTGCATGCATGGCACATGCAAGTACTATTGCAGGAGCAGATTCTCCAAAAACTCTAAGGAGAATCTTGGAGGGTGTAATCATTCCCCATTTACATTTACACTTTGACTTTGCTCATACAGTATATGAAGAATTTCGCTTCACCATACCATGCCAAGTCTCATCTAAACTCTATAAATACTCTTCATCACATTCAGTTGGAGGCACAGCACCACCTCTCGCTCCTCTCACTCTCTCTCTCTCTCTCTCTCTCTGTCTTATTAATTTGCCTTCTCTAGCTTCTCATCAGCTTTCTAATACGCTGAATTTCTCTCATGGCAGCCATTGTCAATAAGCTTCTGTTTTCCGGTGTTTTTCTTTTTTTCATAGTTCTCTCTTATGGAGTCATTTCAACTGAAGAAAGGCTGTTGAAAACAACAGATGGAAACAATAGTCTGAATTACCATCTGCTGCGGCGGTACCTGTTAGAAGCTGCAGCAGATTCTGTACCAGTACTGCCACCCGCAATAGGTGATGACAGTACTAGTAGTAGTACTCCTAGTATAGTCGGCAATGTTGCAAAAGTCGATGATTACAGACCCACAGAACCAGGTCACAGTCCTGGTGCTGGTCATGGTCATGGTCATTCTGTTGAACCAGCAACAGTAGAGCTAAACCAGTAAACCTAATCCACTATACTAGTCTTATATGGTTCCAAGTTCATGATTACTGTACGTGAACTGTAATCATATGAGAGCATGAACCTATGACTATAGTTGAATAAGTTGGGTGTTAAATTTGTATGAGCTTGTCTCCGTACGTGGAGTATATATGATGATCTTAATTAGTTATCCGAGCAGGCGCTATGTAATATATATTGTTTCCTTTCCTCTGTGTATTTGGTTGTCGTCCAATTGTATGAAATTTCTCACTTAATAAAGTTGGATTATCTTTCATACGTACACATAGAATCACTTTTTGGGCTTTTATTTATTTATTTATTACTAACAGTATCACATTGTATGAATTAATATTTGGTTTAACGTGTATGATGATTTTGATCACAAACCTATATATTTCATTGTTTTGCGGTCAAGCTCATCATTTGTGTAAATTTTCACAAGGAGTAGGAGTAGGTACTCATCATTGTTTAACGTCTTCCTTTTAATCAATTGTGTAAATTTTCACAAGGAGTAGGAGTAGGTACTCCTTTGGAAATTCATGCAAAAGCTATTGCAACTGTCTTTTAAGGGTGTATGAAGATTTTGATCACAAACCTTTTAAGGCCGGGGTGTCATCACCATAATTCGATACAGTGTGATATTATTTTCTTTGGGGAGTAAAAAGACAATTCTTAGGTTCACCCCTTGGGTGAATAAACATATTCGCCCTCACTTGTGATTAATGCATAATAACTTTATAATTTTCTAATCCAACAATTCATGTTATATAACGTAATACAAAGATTAGCTCTGTAAAAAATCAATCAAATTGAAAATCTTTTGGTTATTCATTTCTATGAAATACATGGACGGTTCATCATAATAGTAGTAAGTGTTGCTAGAACCATCCATTTATTTGATTCAATTAGATAATTAAACGATTTCTGATTCGAATGATTTTTTATAGAGATGATCTTTAAAGGCTAATTTAAGATATGGACTGTTGGATCATAAATCTATTAAGTAAAAGTATGTTAATCGACAATGGAGTGAATATGCTCGTCTACCCTAGGGGTGAACCTAAGAATTGTCCGGAGTAAAATGCACACTCCCTATTTTACAATCCACACTTCATGTTTCATTTTTTAGTAACTTAAATTTTATCTGTTTATAAGAAATTCAACAAAAAAAAAAGGAGGAAAGAATGAGTGTTGATTTTACATGGAGTGTGAATTTCGTTCTTTTTTTTCTTCCCTTAATTATTATTTTTGTCCTTTTTAGGTTCTATCAAAGTAAAGATATCAATGAGACCACAACTTTCACTTTCAACATTCATCAATTATTAATGAAGATATTTTTATAACAAAGAAAAAGAAAAAGAAAAAGAAAAAGAAAATACATGAGTTACAGTTGTGTGTTCTCTTCTTGTAACAAAAAGAAAAAGAAGTACATGTGTTCTTATGAATGAATAACCACTGCAAGTGGCCTAGTGGTTCTTGCCTAGTTGGGTGTGCTCCCCAACTTAGGTTTGAACTTCAAAGCTGTCAAAGTGGCCAGACACTGTGCTGCAATGCACAGTTGGAGCATTTCATACGCGCTGAAGGGGTTTATCTTGGGCCTAGGAAACATTTGGGTTCCCCTTGACAAAGTAAAAAAAAAAAATGAATGAATCAGTTTTCTCTCAAAAAAAAAAAAAAAAAACTGTTGATGATGGTATATTTAATTCTGCGCCTCAAATGAAATGGGACTATGCATGGATTGATGATTAATCCATGTTGCCAGTCACAATCTTAACTTAGTCGTGTATTTGGGCATTTTTCATCTTATAATCCCGAAAATACCCTCTTTGTCTTTAACCCTAATCTATTGCTTTCACTCAAGTTAGCCATCTGACCTGAAATGAAATGAAGGGTATTATTGGCATTTTGAAGACAAAATCATTGAGCTGCGTACATTAACGTTCCCGGAATGGGCAATTAAAATATTTGATTTTATAGTATATTTTTGGTCCCGTATATCCTTCAGGGCAAAAAAAGCCAGAAAGCAACTTCTTATTCTACCTGATCGAGTTTCCTGATAAAGAGTGAACCTTAAAGATCCTCCGCTCTGGTTCCCTCACCCCGTACGCATCCATTTTCGGTAAAAACCAGGATTTTTTCACGGCAATTAATTCTCACTGAAACTGAAAAAGATCTCGTGACGTCACGCTGGTGAAGGTTAAAAAGACCAGAATCTAACGAAAGCCCTAGAAAACTAAAAAGAAAAAGAAAAAGAAAAAGAAAAATTGTTATGGTACTCGAGGGCAAAACCAAAAACCAAAAGCAGGTGGCGGCGGATTAACAAAACCACAACAGTGTCTAACCTCACCTCACTTGGGGTGTAACCTCATCTCACTTTTGGTGTGTGGATTCGACGGTAGAGATAAGCCCTCACCGTTTCATCCGATGGCTGAAACTACAACCGCGTTTTTCGAAGCAAACCCATGAATCCGTCATCCTCAAAATAAATCCCTCCCCCCCAAGCCCCCGCCCCCTCCCCTTGTTTTACTTTCTCTAAACCCCCAGATTCGGAAACCCTCTCTCCTCTTCTCTCTGCAACTCCCTAACTCTCTTTCAGATTCGTTGAATCCTTAAGTTTCAAGAGCAAGGCTTTGTGTGTTTGGAGGGAGAGAGAGATGCAATCCAACGGCTCGGATTCCTCCCTGCAGCAGCAACAGGAGCAAAGTACTCAGCCACGTCAGCAGCCGCAGCCTCAGTCGCAGCCGCAGCCGCCGCAGCAGCAGTGGATGGCGATGCAGTACCCAACGGCCGCGATGGTAATGCAGCACCAAATGATGCCACCGCAGCATTACGCGCCTCCGCCGCAACACTACATGGCGTACCACCAGTACCAGCAGCACCCGCAGCAGCACGTGCAGCAGCAGCAGATGGGATCTGGCGGCGGCGAGAACAAGACCATCTGGGTCGGCGATTTGCACCACTGGATGGACGAGAATTACCTCCACAGCTGCTTCGCTTCCGCCGGCGAGGTATTTTTATATTGTTTTGTTTGCTTTTTGTATTATACGTATATGAAAGGTGATTTTGTATTAAGAAAAATTAATATGTAGTTCTTTTTTTTTGTTAGATTAAATGTTGGGTCTTTAGAGTTTTCTGCTTAGGGTTTGCTTCTGAATATTGTTTGTAGGGTTTTCTTCTGTTTCTGTTAGTTTTTGTACTTGGTTGAGTTTTATAGCAGATAATATTTGTCTGAATGATGATATATATGACCTGACAAAATGTTAAAAGTAGAAGGTTTGTGAGTGAAACTGAAAAAGCAGGACAGGGATTTTTTTTGACATAATTGGTAATTAAAGTCCAGTAGGAGGATATGAATGGGTGTAGTGAGAGTAACACTTGTAACTGAAAAAAATAAGTGCAGTTGGTTCTAATTATATGCTATTGGAAATGTTGTTCATTTGGGGCCTGGGTGGGTTTGTGAATGGCAACACTGACTTTTCTGGCCCTTGTTCTTTAGTGTATTTTGAGGCAAGAACCTTTCTTTTTCCCCCTTTTTGGCTGTTAGAGGCAACATGATGTGAAAGTATATATGATTTTGCACTTAGATTTTGTTTTTGAAAAAAAAAAAAGAAAAAGCATGAGAACTAAATTTTTAAGTTTTTTTTTTTCCCTCTCCAAAGGTTGTGTTTCTCTTATTTGTGAATTTTGTTGTCTAATGGTGATTAATGCCATTAATCTATATCATAAGTAAAGGATATTTTAGTACTCAGTCCAAAAGTTAAGTTATATAATGTGATATTAAGTCTTACTTGATGAGCATGCCAAGTTAGGAAACTCTTCTAATTTCCACTGAATAAAATCAGAATTATGATGTATTGGCCTTCAATAAGGCTTGGTTGAGTATATTTAAGTATTATGTGTTTCTTTGAAGCTGCATTTTTTTTACGTGTTCTTATGAAATTTTGATTTATCACCTCCTCTATTAATTAAAGGGCCAAGCTCCTTACAGCTAGGTTCTGTTTTAAAAAAGATTTTTGTTGTAGTTCCTGTCGGAACTGATTTAAACGGGAATGCTACATATTGCCTCCATTTCTTTAATAACACAAGAGGGTTCCCCTTTTCACTTACATTTTTTTCTAATATCATGTAGATTGCCTCCATCAAGGTTATCCGCAATAAGCAGACTCTTTTATCAGAGGGCTATGGATTTGTAGAATTCTTTTCACATGCTACAGCTGAGAAAGTCCTACAGAACTATGCTGCAATTTTAATGCCTAACACGGAACAGCCCTTCCGTCTGAACTGGGCAACATTTAGTACGGGTGACAAGCGTTCAGATAATGCTCCTGATCTTTCCATTTTTGTAGGAGACTTAGCTGCAGATGTTACAGATAGTTTATTGCACGAAACTTTTTCTAGTAAATATCCATCTGTTAAAGCCGCAAAAGTTGTCTTTGATGCCAATACTGGCCGTTCAAAGGGCTACGGTTTTGTGAGGTTTGGCGACGAGAATGAAAGGTCACAGGCTATGACTGAAATGAATGGTGTTTATTGTTCTAGCAGGCCTATGCGTATTGGTGCTGCAACTCCTAGGAAATCATCTGGATATCAGCAGCAAGGTATTTAGTTCTACTTGCGTTTTCTATTTTGAAGTGAAGCTTAATTTGGAGGTAAATCTTTTATGTGTTGTTAGACTTTACATGAGCATGAATGGGTGTAGTATTAACTCTGTTAAGCAAATAACTGGTAACATTTTTTTTTATCTATTGGTAGAAGTTCATTGCACGCTTTAAGTTTTCATTGTGGTAGAAGGAGCAGATTTTCCCATGCATTTCACAATAACTAATATTTATACCTTTCTGAATAGTCACAGTTCATCTCTGTATTTTCTCTTAGTTGGATCTGTTTTTTGTTTTTATTTTTATTTTTTTATTTGTGATTTTCTCTTCCAAAACATGGTTATTTACATAGCCATGGCGTGAATATGATCTTTATTTATCCACTTTAGTTTTGCTCGGTTATTGCAGGGGGGTATGCTCTGAATGGTACACCAGCCCAAGGGTTCCAATCTGATGGAGATGCTACAAACACAACAGTGAGTAATCTTCGAGGTTCTCATGGTTTTAACCAATGGTTACTTTTCTCCATTTGGCTGATTTGTGTGTCAATAATAGATATTTGTTGGAGGGCTTGATCCCAATGTTACTGATGAAGATCTCAGGCAGCCTTTCTCTCAGTATGGCGAGATCGTCTCTGTTAAAATACCAGTTGGAAAAGGATGTGGGTTTGTACAATTTGCCAATAGGTAAATCATTTGTAATACTCTGTCCAACATTAGTGCTACTCACTATTTAACAAGTTATCATATGATCCGTTTTGACCTCTTGTGACAGAAATAATGCTGAGGAGGCATTGCCGAAACTGAATGGCTCAGTAATTGGCAAGCAAACAGTCCGACTTTCATGGGGTCGCAATCCAGCAAATAAGCAGGCATTCTTTCTTTCTTATAACCTTCTGTCCCGAAAACACCCCAACCATTATTGTGCTTGTTGTGGGAGTGGTCTGTTCTTCACTTGGAATAAGGCTTGTTATTTGTTTTAGTTTGAGTGACAGTTACTGCTGTTTTAAGAAGTAAAACCATCTTTCTTATATGTGGTTTTTTGGAGTGACATTGACAAGTAGGATATTTTGTTTCGTTAGAACTTAGAATACATTATCTTCTATTATGCCATCAGTTTCATTACTCATTTATGCATGTCCCTTCTTTTTTATTTTGTAACAGTTTAGAACTGATTTCGGCAACCAGTGGGCAGGAGCGGCATACTATGGAGGACCTGTTTACGATGGTTATGGTTATGCTCTGCCACCACAACATGACCCAAGCATGTATGCTGCAGCTGCTGCATATGGCGCTTACCCTGTTTACGGTACCCACCAACAACAAGTAAGCTGAGAAGAGAAAGCTGCCCCTATGTGTTGGTGGCTACCAAGAATTGAGTGAACTGAGCGAGGTGCAAGGAGTAGTAGTTTTAGACTTTTAGTAGAGACATGATGACTCTAGAGTTTCTAGTTCTGTAATTGGCTTGGTGCTCTAGAATTCTTATAAAATCCCTCCAATTGTGGAGCGGAACTGAATTTTGACAACTTGAGGTAGTTTTGTAAGGGATTTGGTTGATCATTTGGTTAGAATCACGTGATTTTAACACAAAACTTAATTCTTGGGTCAATGCTTGCACTTCTCATATTTTACGTCTTGTGGTTTATGTGCTTCAAAGGGTCAAGTAGAGTTGTCAAAGAGTACTGTAAATAATGGTATACTAGAATATAAGATGGTTCTAGCCAGCAGATGCTATTTAGTTTCAAGTAGCATTCCTCTGTAGACAAGTTTCTGCATTTGCCGAAAGGTGAAAGTAGGATTCCAGTTCTTTTACCTGTGTGATTCAGTGAACCCTACTAAAAACCCTTGTTTGGGGCTGTGGTTGCACTTAAAACCCCATTTGTACTTCTTGATAAAGAATGGTTACTAGAATATAAAGCTCTAGTTGGGCTTAGAGCAAGTGCACGGGTATGACCTTGGCTGGTCATAGTCAAGAAAAGCTGATGTGGTGACCGGTCATGGGAGAAATGCAATTTGCAGCGGAGGAATCTTGTCCGGGCAAACATTACCCCTTCATGACTACAGCCAAAGAAATAGTGATTCCATGACTATTTTCTTGCCCGACCAAGCCGACATGCCACACAAGCCCAGCCCTTCACGTGGCTGACGTGATGAGGAGCTCAGCAAACGACGACGCGCCAAGGGAGGGAAGTGGACGACAGCTTGACGACGCGTGGCGCTGAGCTGCTGGGAGGGACGCCATTTTTGTCGCGTAGCGCCAATGGGAGGGACGTGGCAGTCATCTATTGGGCTTTTGGAATTTTAAAACCAACGGTCAATTAATCTTGGCCGTTGGTTGCAATTGATGTGAAGATCTGATGGTATATAATTAATATGTATGATTATATAGGTAAAAGTTTAAAAAATGAACAGTGGAAAAGTTGATGAACAGTGAAAACGACGATGAACAGTGGAAAAAGTGAACAGTATTGACCGGGCAAGGAAAAAACGGGTGCAAACCTATGTCCAGTGGCAGTGAATAGTAACTTGACTGGTCGAATTCTTGACTTCTCGACTTTGCCTTTTCTTGATTACGGGTGCACTTGCTCTTAAACCCTACTCTTTCTGCAAGTGCTTGGTACTCGTGGCATAAATCTCATCTGAATCGCAAGCTCCATGATCTGAAGCCCCGTTAATTGTCTGATTTTTTTTTTTTGACTTTGTCAAGGGGAACCCAAAGGCTTCCTAGACCCAAGATAAACCCATTCGGCGCATGTGAAATGCTCCAACTGTGCATTGCAGCACAGTGTCTGGCCATTTTGACAGTTTCGGGGTTCGAACCTAGGTTGGGGAGCACACCCAACTAGACAAGAATCACTAGGCCATTTGCAGTGGTTAATTGTCTGATCTTTTAAGAAAGCGAATTGAGTTGTAGAACAATGTGGGTGGCATGTGCTGATGATACCATACAACGAATATCATCATCACTGTGCAGGTCCCAAGCTTATATTATTACTCTGTACTACTCATAGGTTGAGAGTCTAATCAAATCTAAGCAGCAAAGATCAGCCGACTGGAGGCTCACAAAGCAGAACACCTGCATATAAAATAGAATAAAATGTAAGCTGGAAAAGTGTTGGAACCGTAGGGCGCACAGCACCCCATTGTTGGGTTGGCCGTTTGGGACACATGGGGAACAATATTTAGCCCAGCAGGAAGCAGATTGATACTATATATATGGGCACGCAGGGTCAGCAATTCCTGTTCGTTTTCTACCTATATCACTGCTTGGGATAACCTTGAGTTGAGGGGTCGAATTTGTAAATATACAGCGTTGGACGATCTTATAACCCTTACTGATCATCAATGTGAAGAAATTCAAATGCTGCAGTGGTTATAACAAGACAATCCATATGAAAAGCCGGTGATAAATTCGTCAATTGAGTGAAGACAATCTCTCTTACTTAAAACAGAGAAATTTTCTCGTTTCTCTTAAAAATTTGAAACATAAAAAAAAAAAAATTGTCATCAGTTAAAAAAATTTAGAAATTCGCTGTAAGTGAATATAAAACGCAATCCAAGTTTCTCCATGACACACACCCCCAAAAGAAAATAGATCATGTTACCTGTCAAATCCTCCATAAGTTTCGGTTCAAATTTGTTCCCACATTTCTTCATCCTTTGGAAAGCAGGAAGTGACGGAGATGCATGTGTCACCTCTAAACCGGCCCACTCGTGCTGCACTGGCCGTTAATGAATAATGATAAGTTGATAACTAGGAAATGAATAAAATAATGAGACGTACTTCAATTAGTAATAGGTGTCCCTCTGCGTGGCAACACGTTTCCAATGGCACAGATTTCCCTTTCCTCTTCCTCTTCTTGTCCTCTAATTCACCGGCGAATCTTTCTTCCTTGTGCTTTTTCAATCCAAGCTACCTCGACGACTTCAAATTCGCAGCCGCCGAAAGTCGTCGTCACCAGAGAGCGCGGCAAGAATGCCAAACTCATCACCTCTCTGGTAATATAATTATCATGCCATTTTTTTTTTTTTTTTGCTCACAAATGTCTGTGATTTTCTTCAATTATTGCAATTTTGCCTTCTTTTTTGGATTTCTAGGGTTCTACATTTCGTTCCACTGTTTTTTTTTCATTTCCGAATTTCAATCTTATAGATTGCTGTGGCATTGGAATTTCAGTTGTGTGATTTCTTGTGCAGGGTGATCGTAACTTTTCACATTTTAGAGTAGTAATTGACGTATCTTATCCAGATAGACACAGTTGAAGACTATAGATGTGTCTGTGTGTATCTATGCATTTGCATTTGTATATGTGTAATCTCTGTGTTTATGTGTGTGTGTGCAATTATAGCAAGTGGCTGTGGAGTTGTGATGGAATTTTGATTTGTTCGAGTACAGGCGAAGCAGGGAATCAGCTGTTTGGAGCTTCCCCTCATCCAGCATACACGCGAGCCTGATCGAGATAGGCTTTCTACTGTATTGACTGGTAATTTCTTCAACTGTTGTCCCCTTTTTTTTTTTTTTTTTTTTTTTTTTTTTGAAGCGGAGCAATGCCATAGTTTGTGCCATCATATTGGACATGGTTAAGGCAGTGTTTTGGGTTGATTTTAAGATCTTTGTCATGAATCTCCGTTCTTTCCTGGGATAAATGTAAGAACAGCTGTTAAGCACAAGCGTTTTCAGTTCTGTCACCAAGTTTGATATGTGCTCACGTTGCATTATTCAAACAACTGGGGATACTGTTTGCGACTAACATTCTTTTTTAATGCTCCGTGTTGGCAACAGATACTGCGTTTGACTGGATTGTCATAACTTCCCCTGAAGCTGGTTCAGTCTTTTTGGAGTCATGGAAGTAAGGGATACAACTTTCTAACTAGAAATCTGGCCATTTTGCATTTAAAGATTTCTTCTGCAGCTTTAATTTAAACTTGTAGCTTCAGGTTTCTTTAAGCTGTACTAGTGTGTCTTTTTTATGTCATTGCTCACTCTGTATGAATCTTTTCTTTGCTTCAAGTTCACCTCTACACCCCAAAATCAGTATAATCTTTGATTAGCACATCTTGCCTAATCTTTGCTTCAAGTCCATGATCATTTTGGATCATTTCTATTCTCCAAAATGACAGCAAGCTTCTTTTTGGTCTTTAGGGCTGCCGGAACTCCAACTGTTAAGGTTGGTGTCGTCGGGGCTGGTACAGCAAGTGTCTTTGAGCAAGTACTGCAGTCATCAAAGAACTCCCTCAGTCTTGCCTTTGTGCCATCAAAAGGTAGTTATGTCGTGCTTCTACATTACTTAGGCAAGCATCTAATTCTGTACAAATCGTAGTGCCACCTCTTATGCTTCCTTCAGTCACTCAGAGGACCCAAAAAGAAACATCATGACATTAAGACTATTTGGAAAACACTGGAGAATACTATTAAATTGAAATTTCTCCAAATGAAAATGCATCGATTGTGCTGAAGTTAGATGCTATTAAAACCTGATGGATTTTGGATTGCTTAGTTTGATTTCAATACATCTAGGTGGCTTTTCAGCTACTTCATTTTGGTGGTACTTAGTTGCTACATCAGGGATAGCTCTGCATCCTGATATTTGTCTCGCGTTCTTTTACTTGGATGTGAGACGATAGAATCTATGCATTTGCACTAATTGGTTTATTGTTATTTTCTTTTGTTCAAGATCAACCAATCTTGTGGGATCACTGGTCTCTTTTCTTTTTGATTCAGTATTGGCTTTTAATCATTGCCCACGTTTTCTTTTGTAAACTGTAATGTTCAGCAACAGGCAAGGTTTTGGCTTCAGAGCTCCCTAAGAATAGGAAAGACAAATGCACAGTCCTATATCCTGCTTCTGCAAAAGCTGGCAATGAGATTGGTAAGTGAATGCTTCAATCAGTATGAGTGCAAACACACAAGTCACACAGTGAACAGTCTTTGGAGTACAAAAGTAGTGAAAATTAGATGCATTTTTGTAATGAACATTGAAATACAGGATCTATGAACAGTCTGGCATTTATGAAAACAGCAGTTTGGATTAAAATCTCTTTGGTTGTGGAGCACATGATGCATTTTGTATTTTCTCTTTCATAGACAGGAGATTGCTCTGCATTTAAATTTGTAATGTGGATCTTCATCTATCTTAATAGTGAGTTTAAATGTAATAGTAGATAAAGAGAAATATATGCTCAGGTGTCAACCATAATGCTAACTGAGAAATAATTAAATTTCAAAAGTTCCTGTGTCCTGTCATGTGTAATCTTATTTTCTAATTTCTTCAGAATGTAATCATACTCTCTAAATCAAACTCATATCTAAATGGAATTCATGATCTTCAGAATGAAACATTACTGTCTGAATGGAACTCATATCTAAATGGAACTCATTAATCTCAGAATGTAATCTTACTGTTTTTGCGTATCAGTTTTCAGCATTTCTATTTTGTTTTACCATCTCATTTGGGCATATTTGTTTCAGAGGAAGGCCTGTCCAATCGTGGATTTGAGGTCACAAGGCTAAATACGTACACCACGGTATGGTAACTTATCTTTAGGCATCTAGTTACAGTTCTCGTTATATGGGTTCTAAGTAATGTATTATTCATATTTTGGTTTGATGTGTCCATGAATTTGTTCTTATCATTGTCTGCCATCTTATCTATGTGTTGCTCTTGAAGTCCACTGAAGATAATTGCACCTTTTTTTTCATTCAATGTTTTGTTACTTGCAGCACTTGTCTACTGTAAATTTTAGCACATCATTCATGTTCATTAGACTGTTTTCTTATTGTAATAATATACTCTGGTCACTCTATTTCCTGAATTTATTTTTCTATAAATATGTCGAAGATGGTATGATTTTATTAGTATATGGGTTAGGTTATACTGTGACAGTGGTGTGGAGCCAGAGCTGTAGTACATCTGTATATTAATTCACTATGGTTGATCCTCATGTTAGTCAGAAAATAGCAGGCATCCTGTTCTTCTCTCAATCACTATAGTCTAATGTGGACGTTGGACTTTGATGTGTTTGTCTGAACCTTTTTGTTTTAGCTTCCAGGGTTACAATCTTACATGAACACTCTTTTGATAGTTAATAATTTAATTCAATTACAACATGATTCTCTAGGGACCTGTTGACCACGTCGATCAAATGGTTTTGAAGCAGGCTCTTTCTGCCCCTGTTGTTGCAGTTGCTTCTCCTTCTGCAGTTCAGTAAGTAACTCGTTGCTATTCTTTTTCCTTTTCAATATTACTTGTGTATAATTTTCTCTGAGCTCCTTATACAGTGTAATTTCTCTGGAGACTATAGTCTCAATCGTTGAGTCCATTCTTAATTTGAACTCTGCCATTCACTGACTTAGTTGAATACTTCTATACATTTCCATTCACCAACTTTTGAGCATCTGCTGATGTCTTGAAAATATTTGAATACATATTTATTTTCATCATTTTCAAAATTTGAGCTATCTAGGTGAAGAAAAGATTTCTAGAAAGACAGTATTACCTAATTTGAGCTTGTATATCTCGACTGGAACAGTGCTTGGGTCAATCTTATTTCTGAGTCTGAGCAATGGAACAATTCGGTTGCCTGTATTGGTGAGACAACTGCCAAGGCTGCTAGGAGATTAGGCTTGAGAAATGTTTACTATCCAGTGCAACCAGGTCTTGAAGGGTAATATTCACATTTCTAACCTCTTTTCCTCTTGAAGGGTAATATTCACATTTCTAACCTCTTTTCCTGAAATAAATTGGTGGGCAGTTTAACAGTTTTCATCACCTAATTTGTCTGAATGACAAACTTAAATTGCTAAAATCCCAGTTTCTTTACTTTATATATCAAGACAGCAGTAGACTACTGGTTTGTATTATAAAACAATATCAGCTGTACTGACAATTGATTTTGAGATTGACATTATGTCCATTCCCTAAGGCATTCATTATCATTTGCTCTATTCGAAATGGTGAATTCAAGCATGCTTCTATAATTCCCATGGTCTTGATTTTCTCATATCAGATGTTGTCCGTGATGATTGTTTTGGACTTGTAGTATGCTACTCTGAGATGCTTCCTTGAAGCTTTTTTTTTCGTAATGTAATTTTTTTTTTGGATGATAGATGGGTGGATAGCATTGTTGAAGCATTGGGAGCAAATGTCCATTTGTAGAGGTGATGTTTTCTTTTCTGGTAACCTTTTTTCTTCTAAATTTAGTTAAGCTAACATTGTTTTTTTCCTGTGCTTATGTTAGAAGAGCAGTCTGTCCAGTTTTCTTGGCGGCAGGGGCAGACTGATGAAGAGGTAACTGGTGCACAGTTGAGGGAGCACGAACAAACACATGAAATGTGAAATTTCACAGCTTCAGCACAAACTAGATGCAAAACAAGGACAAAATATTTTCAAGCTGCAGGACAGAAAGATGTGGAGATATGTGACACCCAGAATCTCGGATCATCTTCATTCGGCAGAGCTTTCTTTGACGTTTGTGAAGTCACTGTATTGAGATCATATTTAGAAAGAAGGCCTACTCTTATTTGTATGTATATTTCTTTTAACATTACCATGTTGACCTTAACATCAATTTTGCTATCCTGTTTGGTGAACTGGCTACATGTAAAATTTCTTTGTTAGATAAAAGGAAGAATTTCTTCTTTCTAGCGTTGTACATTTAATGATCATAATGGAAGCTTGCTTTACTTTCAATGACAGTACTCTTTTTTACTTTTGGAGTCCGATACTGCCTATTCTTTTAAAAATAACAAAGGTGTTGTAGGAGAATAGAATTGTTTATTATTGATAATAGGAGCCCTTTATATAGGGAGTTTACAGAGTACACAAAAGGTAACAGAATCGAAATACAATTAGTATACCTAGGGTACTTTCCTATTACAACTCTAACCCTAGTTTGTAGAGGCACACATTATGTCGATATCCTTCAACACTCCCCCTTGTGCCGCTCAAACTTGGTGATGACGCTTTCATTGTTGCCTCGTTAAAAACCTTGCCAGGTAACAAAAACCCTGTGGGACAAAAATAACCCTGGTCGAAGGACAAAAAGAGCACAACACGTCCTTCACTCTTCGAGATCGAACATGTAGACATCATACCTCCCCCTGATGTCAATATCTCCCCCTGATTGCTACAATCATGGGAGTTCGGATAACTTCCTTAATCCGATGCTCTTCACATGTTTCTCGAAGGTGGATTTTGGTAACGACTTAGTAAATAAGTCTGCTACATTATCCTCAGATCGGATTTGGTTCACTTCAATATTTAGAAGTGCCTGTTGTCATTTTGATGGAGGGGAGGAGGAGCACAGAAGGTGGCATTTTGCCTTGTGGGGTCCGATCCCACACTTCCGTTATCTCTTTTCTCTGTAGGGATAGAACAAGCCCATATCAATCGTACCTCTCAAATATCGAAAGATTGTCTTTATACCAATCTAAATGGTGTTGCGTTGGCACGGGGCTATATCTAGCCAACAAGTTCATAACAATTGAGGTGTCCGGTCTTGTATTGTGCTAAGTACAATAATGCGCCTATTGTACATAAGTAAGCACTTCTGTTATTAACACGTCTTCGTCATCATCCCTGGGACGAAACGGATCCCTTTTAGGGCCAAGACTACGGACGACCATGGGAGTGCATCTTTGACTTTATCAAAATACCTATTGACACGGTATACAAGTTCTGAATCTAGACAAAACCGTGTTCTCCCAAGGTCCTTCCTCTCAAACTTGGATTTCAGGTGTTCAGCGGTTTCCCTTAACTCTCAAGGGTTCCAATTATGTTTATCAACATAAACCGCGACAATTGCAAATCCGGAACTTGTCATGGAAACGCGTGGGCATAGTTCATCATATCCCTTCCCAATCAAGTAGTCACTTTAGTGAGCATTTCAACCTCGTTGCAAATGCGCTCCGTGGTCTAAAGCCACTTGACTTGGGTAAATGAAGTCCACAAGAACCTTCATTATATTCCGTATCTAGATCCTCATAAAGATACGTAGTGACCACATTCGTAAGCTGCATGTTCAGTTATTTGGAAGCTACCAAACTGACAAGGTAGTGGAGTGCAATGACATCCATTACGAGAGAATATGTCTTCTCGTAGTCGATTCCAGGGCGTTGTGAGAAACCTTGCGCCATAAGGTGAGATTGCCATCTCTTTTCCTCATCACGCTATCTAACGAAGACCTGTTAATGTCAATAGGTTTGATATTAGGAGGTGTTGGCATCTCAGGCCCGAAATCCTTCCTCTTCGTTAGTGAATCCAATTCAACCTGGATCGCATCTTTCCATTTAGGCCAAGTTTCTCTACGTTGGCATTCTTCAACGGAGTAAGGTTCAATGTCATTGGTCTCAATAATTCCACGTCCTCGATCATGTACACTAGTGTAGTTCGTAGAGATCTCTATATTATCAGGAATTGGTTCTAACATTGAGGCGTCCCCCAATGATGTCTCTTGGACATAACCACAATCCAAAATATTCTCATGAGACGGATTTTGAGTATCAATGATCAATGGATCAAGTTGTGCCAAACTCGCTCTCTTCTTAGGGCGAGAATCCATCGAACCTATGGGTCTCCTACGCTCTCTAGCGGAACCCATGGCCTATGACGCCATTATGCCACCTTGTGGCGTCACCATACCACCATCCATGGTGGTGGTGCCGTACCCATCTTCTCTGGGTGACACCATGTCCTCTTATGGGGACATCAATCCTTGCAGGCATGTTTGCAGCAGGTATATGTGATCTCGTCACTTTTAGGGGATCAAGATGAGACATAGTGGGGACAGACCACGACAATTCCTGTCTTTCCTGTTGAACATTGACGTTCTAATCTCCCCCTAACGACGGGAAGACTGTCTCATCAAAGTGACAATTCGCAAATCCAGCGAAATAGAGATCGCCTGTCAAGGGTTCTACGTAGCGGACTTATATATATATGCATTCGTTGCAATGACTCATGTTGATGCGCTGTGGCGGCGCAATTGGCACATGAACCGCACACTCAAATATGCATAAATACGAGATATTAGACTTGAACCCAGTCACTAGCTGTAACGCAAATAAAAGTTGAGTGGCTGCTATGAGTCGTAGACGAATTAGCATAGCTGCATGCGATATTGCATAACCCAAGCGGAAATATTGGTGCGCATTACCAATGTCCGGGCTACCATCGTAGTCGTTTAATGGTGGCTTTTCCGCGAGACCAATTGGGTGTGTACATGGGAATATGATACTTGATATCAATATCCAATGATATGCAATAGTCATCGAAAATTGTCGATGTAAACTCTCTAGCATTATCAAGTCAAATTGACTGAATGAGATGATCTGGGTAGTGAGCCCGTAGCCATATGTTATGTGCTAGGAGTGCAGTATAAGCAGCATTACGAGTGGATAATGGCACAACACGTGACCAGCGTGTTTGCGTATCAACCAACACCATAAAACATCTATATGGTCCGCAAGTTGGTTGATCAAATCCATAGAATTCCCTTAGATTCTTTGTGAGAATGGAATTATTTCCTCAATCTCCTTTGCATAGGATGGTCTCAATCCTAAATAACAGGCTTTACAGAACGAAACATGGGCTTTATAATCAACCAATAAAGGTTTTGGTGAAGCCATAGTGTCACAATAGACTTGAGAAGTAGATAGAAGAGTTTATGGCGTCAATGCCATGTATTTGCCGCAGGGGGTGGGCGGCACTGGCCATGTATGGCCTATCTTTGCACAATCATGGCGCTATGAGGCGCATGTGCAGCTCCTCGAACCAATTCTTGGTTCTTACTTTTCTTCGTTCTGAAAATGGATGTTCGTGTAAAGTCTTTAATACACGGATCATCATGTCAAAGCCTATATGTGTCAAAATCCCATAAGTCGTCTCTCATGACATAGATGGATTCAATAACTCAAATAGTGGTTGCATACAACCCACTAGAGCGACACATAAGTTTCTCTAATACTCGTTTATGTCCGTAGTCATTAGAGGTGATGCAAAGGAACTCTGTCCATTCTCATAATGTGTTTCCACATGAAAATCATTGGCTCTTATATAATAAAGTTCGAATTAAGGTATGTCCAAGACATTAAGTAAAAGAATTGACACTTTATTAATAGCCAATGATTACATCAAAGTTTCCAAAGTCTAATCCAAAATAAAATCAAAGTAAGACACATTGTAGTCACTCTATCCGTTTGGTAACTCCAATCAAATATGACCAGGAAAGTAGAGAGAGATGTTGGTGGAGCGAGGCTCTCTTAAGTACCAAGAATCTCAATGACTTTCCTAGACATCACATTTTATTGGGTCTGCCACATAAGAAAGAGTTAATACAATTGTCATTTATTGACTAAGGCAAATTGCCATTACAAAAGTTCTTGGAAAAATAAAAAGGACTAATCTAATCAAAGTCTGTTGCATCCATGTGCACTTCATCTTCAGCTTTGAAGTCCTCTATGGTGAGATTGACATCTCCACCATCTTCTTCTTCTTCTGCAAGGTACACTTCTTGCTCTCTCATGTCTCTATATGCCCTGTAGCTTACAGCTAGTTCCTCACTTGCCTTGCATTGCTTGAACCAATGCTCAATTGATCCACATCGATGACACTCATCATTGCGGTTGCCTCCCTTTAATTGAGGTGCACGTTGTGCACGTTGCGGGCGTTCCCTAGGAGGGTTGGTGCCACCACCACGACCCATTGAGCCATCATTACGACTAGGGATACCACGACCCCCTCTCCCACGTGTGGCATTACCACCACGTGTATCCGCACCAAACTTGCGGTTTCCTTCCTGGTTAGGGCGGTTATATGGGCCCATACGTCCCTCTTGTCCCCCATTCTTAGGGTACCGCTCCTTGCGCCCTCCTTTGGGTTCATTATAATTTGCCTCATGAACGCTCTTAGTTCAAATGGGCCTTGAATTATAATTCCTCACGAGTATGTTATCATGTTTCTCAGCTACAGATATAATATTGATAAGCTGATGAAACCTCGTGATCTGTCCAGCATTGACTTCAGTACGGTATTGCTTTGATACCATAATGGCTGAAACGGGGAAGGTGGAGAGAGTCTTCTCAATTAGCTCTTGCTCTGTGACAGGTTGCCCACAAAATCTCAACATGGATTGTAAGCGAAGAGCCTCTGAATTATATTCAGCAACAGACTTGAAGTCAGCAAAGCGCAGATTGTTCCATTGAACCTTCAAGTCAGGGAGGAGGGAATCTTGGACATTGCCAAAACGCTCTTCTAGCGCTACCCATAGCTCTCTTGCATCCTTGATCGACATATACTCCAATCTGAGTGCTTTGTCCATATGACGTCGCATCAAGATGACTGCTTGAGCATGTTTTGCAAGTGTTGGGATGAACACAAGATCCGGGTTAGGTGCCTGGATTATGGGCAATATTCCCTTTGAAGTGAGATGGTTCTCAACATCGGTTACCCAGCTATGGTACTCCGAGCTTGTTGAGTCAAGCATGGGAAAGTCGAGTCTAGGTTCATTCGACATCCTGAAAATAAGAAGAGAAGATATATTAGTTTCGGAGCTAAACTTCCACGAAAACTAAAATAATAAGATTTCCGAGCTATGCTACCAAGAAATCAATTTCCAAGAATCTCTTTTGGATTAGACCAAACCATGATGTTTTAATATGGTCACAATTTGATGCTTACGGACGCTCTTAGTCCAAGCATTGTGAACGCTCTTAGTTCACACGAACACTCTTAGTTCGTTTAATTATGAACACTCTTAGTTCATACGAACACTCTTAGTTCGTTAAGCGTGAATCCCCACAATTCCGCTTTGTTAAATACTCAAAACCATTTGGCAGCATATATTCTAATATTTGCAGAAAATAAAAGGAATTTAAATACAAGAAAGCAGCAACCTTAATTATAAAAACTTACGTGATTGTTCTTGGCTTAAGGACACGCGCGTGTTTTTTTTTTTTTTTCTTGGGCTTTCCTCCCCTTTTTTTTTTCTTTCTGGCCGGCCGGGTCCCCTCCTTTCCTTTTCCCCTTTTTTTTCTTTTCGGGTCGGGTCCCTTCTTTTTCTGTTTTTTTTTTTCGGTCTTCCTCCCTCCCCCTTTTTTTTTTCGCGACTTTTCTTCCTCTGGTTCTTCTCCCTGCAGTTCGCCGTTGTGCAGATCGGAGGAGGGCTGGGCTGTTGCAGATCACGGCCTGGGCTGCTGGGCAGGGCAGAGGGCTGCTGGGCTATGCGGAGGAGGGCTGCTGCAGTGGGCTTGCTGCTGCAGTTTCGCCGGTGGTATGGGTGCAGGGAAGCAGGCGGTGTGCTGATCGGAGGAGGGCTGGGGCAGCAGTGGTGCGCGGGTTGCAGGATGCGCGGGTTGCAGAATTGTCGTGCTGATAACATGTTGTAGGATGCAGGGAGGCTGCGCAGGAGGCTGGGCTGCTGGTGTAGTTCGACGTGGGCACGGGGGCGCTGCTGTTAGTCTGCCTCTCCTCCTTTTTTTTTTTGCTTTTTTTTTTTTTTTTTTTTTGGGTTGGCGGCAGTGAAGAAGTTCTAGGGTTTTTTCTTCTGAAGTTAGGGTTAGAACTCGTGCTGATAACGTGTTGTAGGAGAATAGAATTGTTTATTATTGATAATAGGAGCCCTTTATATAGGGAGTTTACAGAGTACACAAAAGGTAACAGAATCGAAATACAATTAGTATACCTAGGGTACTTTCCTATTACAACTCTAACCCTAGTTTGTAGAGGCACACATTATGTCGATATCCTTCAACAAAAGGCGATTTTATTAATTGTAGCTGAGCCCTCTTAAACATTTGGGTCTAAATGTTTTTCTTCTTGAGCTTCAATGTTCATTATTCAAATAGGTTTTACACATGAAGTGCTGCTGAACATGTGCGTAAACTAGTTGAATATTCAGTATTACTATTGGGATTTGGCTGGGAAGGCAGGAGGAAGCGTCCCTTGAAGAAATGATGAGATCAAGGTGAGTGCTCGCTGTGGTTGGTAGCTGGGAACCATATGGCCAGCTCCCCTTACCGTAGCAAATGTTAACCCCCTGTAGCCAATCACATATCCTCCAACCTCTCCATTAGCGTTCCATGGCCGCCATGGCTTCTCAATCGGTAGCTTGAGCCTGTTTATGGAGTATCTAGAGGACGTGCCTGGCACACTTGCATCGGTGTCTCCACTGCAGGGAGCATTCAACATAATTCCGAATCCCAGGGGCTAAATCAGTATCAGTAACATATATCATGTATATATTCTAGTCAATATGTCCAAGTCTAGTCTGGTTCTGACCTGTATATCCATAAACTCATCCCACTTGCTATAAGCTGCTTTATTCTGGGTAGAATGGTTGTTGGGCCGTCTGTCCATCCTATACCACTGGAAACAAAAACAATGCAGACATTTGGTACTTTGGCGAATCGTATTTAGCATGTGTGTGTGTGTGGTGATTGGTGAACCTTATATATGTTATTATGTTCCCAGGTGCGTACCTGCAAGCTGTCCAGTTTGTGGGTTTAACATGAAGAGCTGCTTTCACCTCGGCGAGGTTTAGATAGTCCTCCACATATTTATCAGAGCATGGATCAAAACTATTAACCTGATCAGAATGTAAGATGCATCAGATTAAGTTGCCATATTCGGCTTAATTACAAGATCAGTTGGTCTGTCATTACTGGTAAGCTAGCTTTGGTTAATCAGAGGCTTACAGAAGGAGCTTCTGAGACATATTTGGATCCAGATGATATGTTGCACTGTGGAGCGTAGATGTCGTAAATATCAATGTCTCCAAGCTCGTCGGCTGATTTGTTCATATAGATAATACACGTCTGCGATATATTACCCGAGGCAAAGTCACAATATTTTTGTATTCCGGCATGAGTTTCGTCCGAGTTCAAATCATGTGTCCACAAATAATCATAACCACCTAGTGTGCCATCCTTGTCATCGATCCAAGGATTCCCAATCTGGATATTGATAACAATTAAGCTCAAACCTAATTAGTCTTAATTGTAGACCTTAGGTCCCTAGTGTCATAGTGTGTGCGTAATGGGGGAAGACTCCAGAACTCACCGCAATGCCTTTGAGATTGATTTTTGTTTGCTTTGTGGCGTTGTTCTTTGAGAGAATGGTGTGAGCAAGTTGAGGTGCGTAATGACCAGCGTAGCTCTCTCCAATTATGAAGAAATCTCTACTCTTGTATTGAGGAAATCTCTCTAGCCAGTTTACAAGAAATGTGTACGAGTCTTTCGCCGTTCTCTTGTCACCAACGTTTTCGTAGTCCGATTTGTTGTTTGAATAAGAGAACCCAACCCCTGCCGGAGACTCCAAGAACAGTACATTCGCCACTGTGTAGTATCATTAATTTTTGCTGCTTAATGTTCTGGATAAAGAATAATCTTGTAAAGACTTAAGAATTTAGAGTTGCAATACCATTGTTCCAAGCATGATCGTTCCGGAATAATGTCTTTCCATCACTGTTAACTCTGAAAGCTCCCAATTCTTCCATGGCTCCATACCCAAAAGATGAACATCCTGGTCCTGTACCTCAACATCAGTATATGGATCGATCATTAATTATCTTATACACTCGAAGCAAATACAAATGAATCTATCCTGCTCTTACATCATTATCGTTTAGGGGTATACTACCATTTACGAAGCATGCAAGAAGTAATTAGTAATAATATGTCTAATTACCTCCATTTAACCATAACACTAGAGGTTTAGTTGAAGAATTTTGAGGTGACTCTACAAAGTAGTAGAACAGTGCTCTCCCAGCTATAGGATCCACTGTAACATAGCCTGCATATTGATTAAATTTTTCTCCGGGACTAAGATTAGGTTGTCCTGGCAAAGCATCAATCTTATCAGCTTCCTTCAACCCATCTTGGGGTCCAACATAAACTGGAGAAGAAAATTCGTGATCCTCGACATCCGAAACAACGAAGGATTGCGAATGAGGAGGACGATTAGTTCTAAATCTGCGAGATTTGATCAACCTGTTGAGGTTGTCAATTTGGTTGGCGTTGCATGGTAAAAGAAAGGTCAATTGGTAGCTACACAGGAGGAGCAAACATGTAAACTCTGATAGCTTCATGATCTTCTTGCCATGGCACTGAAAGTGCTTTCAGTATTTATTGACCTAATTAGGTGAGTACTACAACCTTGATTGAGACGAGAATACATAATACATCAATGCGTGCATTTAGACGATCTTTGGATTCATAGACTTGCCAAATATAAAAGGATTCTTCACAACGGTTGGTACAATTTTGTTCTTTTTTATGGAATATACAGCTATATCAGTAACGGTTGGTTCAATTTTGTTCTATTTTTATGGAATACATAAGTTCATTTGAATTACTCGATCTGGGTTGAAACTGCTATTCAAGCCAAATTTGGGTTGAATGGTATGTCAACTTTGAATTATTATTATTATTTTTTTCTAGTTTAATAAGGTTTACTAATGGTTCCTACTTTTCTAATTTGATCAGGTCTCGTAGCCTTCGTTTGATGTTTTGACCTAATTTGGTTACTGTTCATGACGTCTAGCTATAAAATACATGCGGTAGGTATTCGCAGATGGAGATCAGAATAAGATTAAGGATCGAGGTGCAGGGATAAACAAAGTACGAGAAGTGCCAGGAGGAGAAGGGATAGGCACTCTTACTAGCTACTCTTATATATGCTGAAACCGAAAATGAGAGGAGAGGCTGTGTCATAACAGAATAAAGAGCAGACACTACTATCCTAGCCCTCTGCTCTGCTGCAAAAGTGTAGATGATCGATGATGCACACGGTACGTACGTAATGTATTTCTTAATATGATGATGACTTGAATTTTGAAAATTACAATACTGAATTATAAATTATCAGAGTTTTAGTTGCTGAATGTTAAGTAATACTTGATACAGTAGTCCATATCTTGATGACATGGAATGGAACTCTGAATCAAAGATTGTTTTTATGCACCAATGAAAGTGATTACTATCGAATAAGATATTTAAAATATGAATGTGATTAGATTACTTAATAGTTATGAAGAAGGAGGAAGCTTTCCCTGAAGGAAAGATGAGATCAAGGTGAGTGCTCGCTTTGGTTGATAGCTAGGAACCATGTGACCAGCTCCTCTTATAGTAGCAAATGTCAACCCCCCTTTGTACCCAGTAACATATCCTCCAACCTGCACCTTACATCATCAGCATCATTAATTAGGAAAACCCAGAAACCCCTAGTTTTTGTTTTGAACTTTTGATACTTAGTCAACCAAGGATGTCATATATACGCTTTACCTCTTTATCTGAATACCACGGCCTCCATGCAGCCTCAATGGGTAAGCTTAGGTTGTGTAATGAATATCGAGATGATGTCACTGGTACTCTTCCATCATTGTCTCCACTGCAGAATGAAATTTAACATAAAATATCTAAGCCATATATGAATGCATTTTTATTATATATAACATCCGACAGAAAATACTGCTAGATCAAAAAATCTCATTCACTTGAAGGATAGTTCATCACACCTATATATCCATACTGTTATCCCACTTTCTAAGAGATGCTTTATTGTGGGTAGGATTGTTGGTGGGCTGTCTGTCCATCCAACACCACTATCAGAAAAAGAAAAAGCGAAGTAAAGTGAATATTATAAGAAAGTGAGGTGAGAAGAAATTGATTAAAATGTCTATTTATGTATTACCTGCAAGCTGACCAATTTGTCGGTTTTACATGAAGAGCAGCTTGGACCTCCTTAAGATTTAGGTAGGCATCTACATAATAGTCTGAGCATGGATCAAATCCATTAACCTACGTTCATGATGACATTCAATCATTTATACACAAAAGTTACAGGTTTGTTTACCAGAATTATACATGTTTTAGAGAGACTTACTGCAGAACCAACTGAGATGTATATGGTATCTGATGAGGATGACAGATTGCAAAGTGGAGCGTAGATGTTGTAAATATCAACGTCTCCAAGCTCATGGCTTGCTTGAATTTGATATTTTGTGCACTTGCTCGAGAAATTATCAGATCCAAAGTCACAATATCTGTGTATGCCTTCATAGGTTTCATCAGAGTTCAAAGCATGTGTCCACAAATATTCATAAATACCCATTTCACCATGATTATCATCGATCCAAGCATTTCCAATCTGCACATTGTTTCCAAAATAAGTAGCATATATATGTGTGTGTGTGCGCGCGCGCGCATATATTGCGTATGAAATAGTACTAGTACATCATTTATAAGCTCACCGCAATTCCTTTAAGATTGATTTTTGTTTGGTTTGTGACTTTGTTCTTTGTCACTATGGTGTAAGCAAGTTGAGGTACATAGTGACCGGCATAGCTTTCTCCGGCAATGAAGAAATCCCTGGTTTTGTATTGGGGAAATCTCTCTAGCCAATTCACAAGAAAAGTGTATGAGTCTAGAGCTGTTCTCTTGTCACCCACATTTTCGTAGTCGGACTTTGTGTTTGAGTATGAGAACCCCACTCCTGCCGGGGACTCCAAAAACAGTATATTTGCCACTGCATCCACAAATGCAAACAACAATTTTCCATGCATCATTATTAGTCTAAAGTACTACTCTATTATATTCATGCTAATCAAGTATTATCTACCGTTGTTCCATGCGTAGTCATTAGGAAACAGTGTCTTTCCATCATTAATGACTCTAAACGGTCCTAATTCTTCCATGGCTCCATATCCAAAAGATGAGCATCCTGGTCCTGTACAAATAATAAAAGTGGAAGTACTCTATGAGACAAATTAAAGTTAATTGGAACGTATTGAACTGAGAATAGGATCAAAATCCAGCTACTAAATAAATAAAGCGAATTCCACGGGAGCCAAATTCTAGGATGCTGCAGATGAAATAGAATTGCCCACTCACTAGAAAGTGGGTAATGATCATACACATTAACACATATAATGGCTGAAAACGAATGAACACTTATTTTCAACCCTGTGTTATAACTTTTATCTGGATATAACGTCTTTATCAGTGGTGGACCTTCAACTCTTTTTGAATCCTAGCTAATTTTACAGAACATCCCATGATTCAGCTAAAGAATTACGAGCACCCAATATAGACACCTGGGCTGCCCACATAATTGGCACTTGGCAGGGTTGTACTAGGACTAATTTTGTAGTAAACACTAAATTCGATCGGCCATTATCTGTTCTCTCCTAATCATTTTAATAAATGCATGTTAATTAAAAACAAGACAAGTAGAATACCTCATCGCATTCATCATAAACTTTGTTTTCTGGGCCCTTATCGTTCACGACAGCTAGCTAACCAACAGAGGTACAAATCGAATATCTTGATTATCTTCTAGGAAAGGTCTACTACTTAATACACATCTGGCTGTTTTCCAATGTTCTATTTTCCATGGTGTCATTGTAGAACAAAGAAAATGACTACTGCAACAAATTACTGAAATTGATGATGCTATGATTTATTTATTAATTTTCCTACATTTCCTTCTCAGATAATTTACATTTACACACATACATGTTCATGGCCTATTACATGCATCCTGTTCGTTTATGTGAGCACTTCTCGATCTATTGGATAGGTCTACATGCACGATAGAAGATTAATTACCACTGGTCTTAGCATTGTCGAATTTATAGAAGATATATATGGCTCTGGATGGATGCAATTAAAGAATGACCGTTGATATTGATTTGTATATATAAGATTTACCTCCATTTAACCAAAGCACTAGAGGTTTGGTTGAAGAATTGTGGGGTGACTCTACAAAGTAGTAGAATAATTCTCTCCCAGCTTTCCGGTCCACTGAAATATAGCCTGCATATTGATTAAAACCCACTCCTCCAGGTTGTCCCGGCAAAGCATCAATCTCATCAGCTTCCATCAAACCAGCTTGGGATCCAACATAAACAGGAGAAAAGTGGTCATCTGCTAAGATGTCGTTGTCCCAAGATAATTGAGCATGAGGAGAATTTCCAGATTTGCGAGACTTGATCAGCTTGTTGAGGTTGTCGATTTGGTTGGCGTTGCATGATCTTAGAAAGGCTAATCGGCAGATAGAGATGAGTAGAAAACATGTATACACTGAAAGCTTCATCTCTTGTTGTTTCAGAGCATGTGTGAAACGCTAGCTTTGTAATTGCTAGTATTTATAGACCTGAAGTACTCAAGTATTAATACAGTGAAAACTGAAAGAGTAAAAGGCTTTAGCTTTACTTTAAGTTGTGCACTTGAGCTCGTGCATAGAGGGTTTGCGCTCTAGAAGGCTAAAAGCAAAAACCTTGCCATCTACCTATGGGCTGGCCGTGCTTGCCTTTGGATAACAATTGTAAGAATGGGAGTGTGTGTTCATCTTAGAAAAAGGGAAATTTTATAATTGTGTTTATAAAGGTTAATTTAATTCTCTTCAGTCATTGTCAATAAATTTCAATCTAGCATGCATGGCATATAATGAAATATTCATTCCATCACCATAGGATATATGTGTGTGTGGGCCCTTCTAGTGAGGGATTTTTTTTTAACTATTTTAAGGGATCTTTTATTAGACCCACTTTTCAATCACATATTCACATCTCAACCGTTCAGTTTTTAGGTGTATATGAGTAGATCATCTCTGCAAATTTTCAGCAAAATTGATAATCGTTAAGACATTCATAACTGCGATTTACAGTTATAAACATGAATGGTTCAAGTTAGACAGATTCGATTCGTCTATTGATTTAGTCTAGCTCAATACCTTAATGATCATCTACTTAGCTGAAAATTTGCATAAGTGATCTATACATTAAGACAAAAAAAAACTGAACGGTCGAGAGGCTCAAATGTGATAAAAAAAGTGGGTCCCACAAAAAATATCTTAAAATGACCAAAAAATGGATCCCTTAATAGAAGGGTCCTCTATATATATGTGTGTGTGTGTGTATTAGGTCATTCATGAAAAATATGTATCATATGAAAAATTTGAACCAATCAAGAAAAGAAAAATCACAAAATATAATCACTTTGACCAATTATTTAGTTTTTTTTTTTAATTTATTTATTTTTATCACATCACAAGACAACAACTTAAAATTACAACTAGTCTTTTCTAACCTGTCACTTATGAATGAGAGGTTGATGCCACTAAACCAAATGGTATTGCGCACAAATTATTCATTGATCGATAGATATTTTACAACACTACTAGAATTTTGTTCATAGACATCGGTTCTGGACCGATGTTAAACTAATTTTCGACCGATGTCTTAGTGGGTGTAGAGAAAAGTATAGACATCAGTATAAGCGCGTTTTCAACCGATGTCCCAGACAACAACCAACATCGATTCTAAAAAACAAATCGATGTATAATCGTTATAATCATCATATTTTTGTATGTTAGGTATGTCTAATTCTTCATATTTTCACATTTTATGCTTAATAAAGTATATGTCGAACAATACCTACGTGAACATTTGCATCGATTTCTATTCCAGAAGCGATGTCCAGTACACTTGTAGACATCAGTTCCCATGAGTATTGTTTGTTCGTGGCCATTTTTACATGTAGGTTGCCACATTATTTTCTTAGGAACGATGTCTGTATCTTTATTCTACATCGTTTTTTTATTCAGAAATGATGTTCACCTTTTGACCACACATCAGTTTGCTCCATGGTAGGTGATTTGTATGTTCATAATAGATTACGGTTTGGTGATTAGAAATCGATGTGCAGTAGTTTTGATTACATCGGTTTTGAGTTACAATTCGATATATTGATAATCATAGCACATCGATTTCATTTTTGATATTGATTTCTAATCTCTCAACTGACTTCGTTTTCCTTGGCATTACTGTTTTATTATACTTTAATATACTTCACTTTATTTTGACAAGCATGATGTGAAAAGTTTGCATTTAGCTATTGCTGGGAAAAAAATTGCATTTCTCATCATCCAAAATAAGGGGCTTTCCCATTAATTTTCTTTCCAAATTTCATGATTCAACATAATTCACAAAATAAACCCCTAAACTTACAAAAGCTAGCTTGGAAACATATGAGCAACAATGTACAAAAGCTCCACACCAAGCTTTGCTTCAAAGCCAAAACTAGCTAGCCTTACTCAAAAAACATCTTGGCAGTCACATTTCTACATCAAACTCTGTATATAATCAGCCACTTCAATGCGCACCTCGTCAATTTGATCAGGGGATGTGACACCATTGATAGGGTCAGAAAACTCTGCTACAAGTTCATCTGCAACCTGGAATACAGTTTAGTCACTTTCCTGTTATATGGAAGATGCTACAGTTTAGCAAAACCCTCATTAACCAAGTGGGAATGCAATGGTGTGGTGCATATACCAGCTCTGCCTGGACCACTGTGACAATAACCAAAGGAGAAACAGACAAAAACATTACAAATTTCCCTTCTAGATATCTATTCCAACTTTACATGATAACACAGAAGCAATGCAAATTTTCTCTTAAAAAGATAAGAACAAAGGTTTTTGAGATTTGTTCAAGACAAGCTAGAGAAACAATTGGAGAAGTGAAGCAGGTTGAAAGATTCAGAATAAAGCAAATCCAAGGTAGGGAGGTTCAAAATGAATAACATTAACATATATATGGTACAATGGTAGTACAGCAACGCATTTCAAATCCTCCATGACAGGACCTACATTGATTCAAGAAAATGGATGCTTTACATTAATGTGATTCCGACTACATTGATTTCATCATCCGCCACCTACTTATGACCAGATAGATGAGTAGGTTTTCTTTTGAACATATAATTGATGGAAGTTGAGCTAGTTAGGAAAGGAACCAAAGTAAAGAATGAATACTGCCTCAGCTTGATCAACAAATGGGCATCAAAATTAGGAACTGGATGATAGGAATCAGTTTACCTAACTAACTACATGAATTGAATGTATGAGACTCTTGATTACCTATAGTTTTTTGTTGTAATCCTTCAAAACATTCCATATAGCTTTAGCAAAACTCTGCATAATCTGATGGTTTCTCTCTCCATCTGCAGTGTCAACATTACACGGTTTTGAACCACTACTTAATTCCACCTTGTAGATTCTTTGTGCCGCTATAACAAAACAAGCAAGTATTAGACATTGCCAAAAGATAATTAGGAAATAAGGCTATGCAGTAAAAAGAAGAAAACAATAAGGTAAACCAATATATGAAAATAAAATTTTCTTTAACTTAAAAGAACATATTCATGCCCTGGAATTCATGTAAAGATTTCAACAGAAGCTTGGGAAATGCGTGCACGTATATACACATACCAAGGAGTTAAATAACCAAGTCAATAAGGAAATATCAACCCTGAAGAAATCATTTTAGGTCATCATCAGGAGCCATATGTATCCTTCAGAGTTACATTAATGCAGTCAAAATAATTTAATAAGGATCCAGAGTTTACTTGCAGGGAAAAAAAAAGGGAGTGAAATAACCTTACGTCAATCATTTAAAGAAGCATAATGGAACAAAAAAAGTCTAAAGCTGCCAGTTAAATTATGACACAGAGATGTAATTACATGATATAAATAAGTGAACAACTCAAAAACAAGACATACCACGCAAGACTCAGAACCGGTTAATTTCATTCTTTTGCGCTGCTCAGTTCTAGACAAAGACTGGATTTGCCTTTTGTTCGGAATATTTGAAGGGTCTTCAGCATTATTAAACCTGCACATATAGTATAAAAACTCTTAACAACTCATGTGAAAAATAAATTGAAGGACAACATTAAGGTGTTGTAAAGTTGTACTTGATTTCCATATAAGGTGAGGCCTGTCTTAGCAGGTGAGATGTATCACGATAATCTTCTTCTCCTGATTTTACTGTTAAAATCTGTAATAGTAACGAATCAATCACATGAATAATTTCAAAGAAACTTGATACACAATAAAATGCAAACTGATTTTCAATAGTACTCATCAGAGGTTTCTGAAAAAATTTAACGAGTTAAACAATTTGGAAGGGAAAAAAAAAATTACCAGTGACATCTCCTTCTTGCCTTCCAAATAGTCTCTCAAGTACTTGGTCAACTGTCCAAAGATCATTGCATCAGTAACAATAGTCCTAAGCAATTGTAACAGATATTATAGGGACTCGAAAGACCATGTCTAGCCCTATTTCAGATTTTCAGTATCAATTGGTATATTAATCATTTAAGCATATATGGCTACAACTAAAAGCACACAATGAGTTAGGTACACATGTCATCCATATCTAATCTGAATGTGTGTGTGGTGTCACCAAGGATGAAAGAGAAGAAAAGTTAGAGCCAATGAAGACTACATATAAGTAATATAGAACCAGTAAGGTCAACAATACTCAGGACGACTTCATTTGCTTTATTGTTATCCTCTCCATCAAACTTGTCGGCAACACCTCGAATGTTAATAATACACTGTGACCGACTAGTAGAATGGAAAGAAAATAAGAAATAAACCAATATAATGTGATAATATGTAGTACACCGTGTTTGGACACTGCTGCAGGATTGTAGGCTCCTCCATAATCTGTTTGGCGCCGATACCGAACCCCAATCGTCGTTGACCACACATCACCCACCACCACAAACACAAAGCTCGCATGCCCAATTCCATGAAGAAGATCAACACCCGAGCCTATATTCCCACCGTCTCCATCCCCAAACCCAGAGGGTCAACAACCCTACTGCCGGATCCGAATCCCCGACCGTCGCCACACACCCAGTCACCACCATCTTCCGCTCACCCAGTCTCCGTGCAGCCACCGTCATCAAATAAAAACCAAACAGATCGAAATCCCAACGCCCCAGTCTCCGATCTCCATCCCAATCACCTCCGACAGCAACCTGTCCGGTCACACTAGACGCACACCTGCGAGGCCAGAGGCCTGCTCCAATCTACACAAAAACCAAGCAAAAAGAGGTTGAGAACTGACCCAAGACGCGAACTCTCCGTCAGCAGAGAAGAGAAAGCATCCGAGTTGAATCGAAATTGCGCTCGGACAGAACGAAACTCGCACGAATGACCTCGCCATTGAATTGAAAGCATCTGAGTTGAATGACCTCGCACGAGAGAGGAAGAGGAACGACTGGAAAGAGCCAAATTGAAATACCCAAAAAGAATAAGCCCATAAGTCCTGTATCTAGATCAACACAGTGGCCACCAAGCCCTGGATTTAATAGTGGTGATGTCTAATGACATAATTCTAGTAGTGCAAAGGTGACGTTTTCCTAGTTTATTCAACTACCATCTTCCAAAGTCCATGTTCCATGACCTCCTATGAAGGAGGAGCCGGAGGAAGTGTCCCCTGGAGGAACGATAAGATGAAGATGAGCGATTGCTACGGTTTGTACTCATTTACGAGGGGGAGACAAATGCCACTACTCTTTATGTCATTGGACACCAATTATTCATTTAAATAGATAGGTATTTTACATAGGTGACGTTTTGCTAATTTATTCAACCACCACCTTCCAAAATGCATGTTCCATGACCTCCTATGAAGGAGGAGCCGGAGGAAGTGTCCCCTGAAGGAACGATGAGATTAAGACGAGTGATCGCTGCGGTTGATAGCTCGGAACCATATGGCCAGCTCCTCTTTACTGTTACAAATGTCAACCCCTTGGAACCAACCACATATCCTCCAACCAGCAAATATTCCAACCAACATCATGAGAAAATGTACTGATGGGGCATCAAATATAAAAGAATCATATAGCACAGATGCATTTTTGTTCAATTTGCTCCAATAGGGACAGATAGATATCTGTGTCTATAGGTCTCAAAGGGCACAGATAGCCTCAGTCCCTACGAGCTGTTTTTGTACAGACAGTATAGTAGTGAATGTTGAGAATGTGTATAAATATAACTCCCACATTGGAAAAATATAACTTTGCTTATGGGTTTATAAGAATTTGGGCCGCTCCATCCATTGCCAATTGGTTTTGGATGTGAACCTCATATTACTTTATCATGGTATCATAGCGGGTTACCCACGTGTTTGGTTTCAGCGATGGCCACACGTGCTCACCGTCACCCAATATAACTTGTCCATGTGTATGGCTTGAGAAATCGCCACACGTGCGGGGGCGTGTTGAGAATGTGTATAACTATAACTCCCACATTGGAAAAATATAACTTTGCTTATGGGTTTATAAGAGTTTGGGCCACTCCATCCATTGCCAATTGATTTTGGATATGAACCCCAGATACTTTATCAGTGAACAGATACCAAGTTACGTACCTCCTCAGTGTTAGCAGTGAACAGATAACAGTGTTAAAGTTCCACGGCCTCCATGGAGTCTCAACTGGTAAGCTTAGTGTGTTTATGGAGTACGTATCTAGAAGCCGTGACTGGCCGGTACTCGAGCATCAGTGTCTCCACTGCAGGTTCGGGTTTTGCATTTAGCATTTAGCGTATATATATACAATTAACCTTGGTGGTCTGAACGAAAGTAACTGATTTGTTGATTTGCATTGGGGGCGTACCTGTATAACCATAAACTCATCCCACTTTCTATGAGCGATTGTATTGTGGGCAGAATGGTTTCTGGGCTGTCCGTCCACCGAACACCTCTAGAGACCAAAATAATTAATATAAATTAATTACTGTTAGTGAAGAGAATACACACAGACACACACAATCAAGATAACTGGCAAAAAATGTCATGATGCACTACAAAATATTCACACTACCGACGTTGTGTAGTGCATAAATACAAATACTAGCTCTCATCTTCTCCCTTTTGCGAAGATTGGATATTTGTATTTATATTTAATACTTCTTTATGCACTACAAATTACATGCATAAATCCTATGTTGGCCACCATAAAACAAACACATGCAAAAGTTTTCAATCAATCAGAAATAAACAACCAATTCACACCAAAGATCAAGAAACTAGATTTAAAACAAAACATATGTTCTATATAATTGGGGCTTCAAACCTCGCCCCTAACAAAAAGTAACTAGCCACACATCGTCTTAAATTCAACAAATAAAAACATAAGTATTGGATTATTGAATTTGTTGAATTTAAGACGATGTGTGGCTAGTTAAATTCAACAAATATAAATACAAATATCCAATACTTATGTTTTTATTTGTTGAATTTAAGACGATGTGTGGCTAGTTACTTTTTGTTAGGGGCGAGGTTTGAAGCCCCAATTATATAGAACATATGTTTTGTTTTAAATCTAGTTTCTTGATCTTTGGTGTGAATTGGTTGTTTATTTCTGATTGATTGAAAACTTTTGCATGTGTTTGTTTTATGGTGGCCAACATAGGATTTATGCATGTAATTGGAGCTAAGTTTAGAAAATAATTCACCTAATCGTCTTGTTTTCTAATCCACAAGTATGCAAGGCTTTGGACAAAAGCTGATGTTTTAAACAACTAAAAGAGCATGCTAGGTAGGCGTTCCACAGTAGACTGCAACTCTATAATCAATCGTTTCTATGAGATCTTAATGCTTCAAATATGTTGACACTATATGTGTTGTTGATAGGATAACGTTCTATACCTTGATTGCATGTTTAATAGGCTTAGCTATTGTGCGTTCACGTAGACTAAGTACTTAATTAAGGAAACAATAAAAAGGGACATGATCTGCTCCGACTTGTTTCTTGGTTGGTTTCTGTTCACACCTTAGTAATTGAAACTAGGTTAACTTAACATTGTTCGAAAGTAATTGGTGGTGGATTTCCGAGTCTCTAACGCTTTCTCCATCTTATTTTCTCAAAACCAAAAATCAAAATTGTTTTCCTTTTGTTTTCTTTTTTATTTTCGTTAAAAACCAAAAACCCCAAATCTGTTTCAACTTAGGATTGCAACACACTCTTCTATATATCCCCTTCTATTTCTCTCTTTTCTAATGTTTGACGTTTTTGTTTAGTGTAGTTTCAGATTTTGTTATTTGTTTTGTGTGTTAATTAGCTTAGTTTTATTTTGTGTGATTAATTTGTTACCCTCAATCTCTGGCATCGAACGATCCTTGCTTACTCTATATTGCTAACGACTACATTTTGCAGGGTTAAGTTGAACGCTTGATTTTAGCGTATCAAAGGTAGACTAGTTCGATAAAGAAGTAGAATAATCCAAGACTAATCTATCAATGCATGAAGTCGGTTTACCTCTGTATCAACTAAGTCTGTATGACATATTGATACATTGATGTATTGTAGAATTTCTCCAACCTTAAAAGTTAAAACTGGGAAAAAGAAAAACTTTCTTGCAATTGTTGCATCAGTCTCACTGGAACCTTAGAATGATTGCCCATTTCTAAATTAATTGTTGAGTTTAAAAGTTTAGCATTTTGAAAATTCAAGTGCTTTTTCAGCTATTGCAGGAACTCCAATCCTCAACTAATTGTAGTACTTTACATGTCAAAGAAGAGCTTTTCATGTATAACATGTATGGTAAAGCATCTGGAGAACATAGGTTAGATTCCAAGTACATACCAGTGAGTAGTAATTTTTGTTCGACTTTTATTGAAAAACGAGGTTCTTAATTAATACTATCTATAATTCTATAAAAGATGTCTCAATTAATGTCGAAAATTTACATTTTTTTTTCTCTGAAGTACTTATTTTAATAAGGTACAGCTCAAGAATTGAAATCAGTTTTCGTGAGTGCACAAGGGCATTGGCTGGATAATTGAAACAAAAACCTTGCTCAAGGGACCCCCTTTATAATCACTTTTTATGTTTCAAAACATGTATCATGGTGTCAAAAAAAAAACCATGTATCATGGTGTCAATAGGAAATTGATTTGGGAAAAATTCACCAACGGTGTCTGGATACTTAGGGGGCTTTTAGAATGATACATGAACTTATAAAGTTATCAATGTGATACTTGGACTCATTATTTCGTATCAACGTCATACCTACGACCAATTTCCGTTATGGAGCCGTTAAATTTTGCACGTACAATACACGTGAGTCACTTAATGAAGGCAAAAAGACCGATTTACCCTCAAAAGTTTTTTTTTTTTTTTTTTCCTTTCTTTCTTTCGTTCTATCTTTCTTTCTTTATTTCTTCTTCTTCTTCCTCTGATTTAAATCATCAAGATTCAAATCATCTCAGTAGCGGGCCATTCCGTCTTTGTCATGGCCTTAAAGAACACCGGCGCCGCCTTAAGCAATTACGGCCACGGAGAATCATAGCAGGCACAAGAAGAGCTACTCCTCCATCATGACCAGCGACCATTGGACTCCACCGCCACTGAGCAACCGCCTCTTCCTCGATTTGTAAGTGGTAACTCTAGGTCTAGAGGGTTCTAACTCTGCTGCGACTCTCATTTTTTCCCTTTTGTTTTTCTATTTTCTCTCCTTTCTCCATAATGTCTTTGATCTTTCTTCTCTCGACGGATCGATCTACCAGAAACCCATCACGCGAAGCTCATCGCTGACCACCGCTTCTCTCTCGCCTCGCCCATCTTCTATTCTCGGTTAGAACACCGTTGACGATTAGATTAATCTCTTCTTCTTTCCTCTCCGGTATCTTCTCAGTTCTCTTCTCTCATTTTCATTTTTCCAGTTTCTGTGTTTGAATCAAGTTGAAACGTTAAAATCCATTTGGGGATTTCTGATTTCATAGTTTAGGGCTTTCTGATCTCAAGGTTTAGGCTTTCTGATTTCATAGTTGCAACTGCCTCCTCCTCCTCCGTCGCTCGAACACCTGCCTCCGCCTCTGCCGACCTTCACTTCCAGCCCGCCGATCAAGCGCGCCACCAGCCTGCCGACGGAGGTCCAGAAAACGAGGATGCAGGGGGTTAGGTTTCCCATTGCTGAAGAGGACGAGGATGAAGAAGAAGAGGACCATGAGGAAGAAAAAGGGTTTCGTCGGAGATCGAGAAAGGAAATGGGCTCGATGGACGCGGGTGGGAGTTTATGGGTTTCTTGAACTGATCGATTGGTGTGGTCTGGTGTTGGTTGCGGTGGTGTTGGCGAGGAGAAAAGGAGAGAATAAAAGATAGGGTTAAGAGAAGAGAGAGAAGAAATAAGAAATTTCTTTAGTTTTTTTTTTCTTCACATGGGGGGGGGAGAGAGAGAGAGAGAGAGAGAGAGAGAGAGAGAGAGAGAGAGAGAGAGAGAGAGAGCAGAGAGCAGAGAGAGAAGCAAAAAAAAAAAAAAAAAAAAAGAGAAAAAGAAAAGAGAGAAAAAAAATATAAAAAAAGGATCTTGGGGGTATTATAGTCATTTTAGACCTTTTTTGGACCTGTTGTGTGAGAATTAGAGAGAATAAGGACTATCCAGTTTAATTTGAAAGGCGAGGGACTAAACTGTTTTTCAGGCAAAAGTTTGAGGAGTAACAAGTATTTAATCCTTTAATAAAAAAGTGTAATAAGACAATTTTATCCTTGAAAATCAAGTCACATGGGTGACATATGTTTCATTTTAACGGCTCCGTAACGGAAATTGGTCGTAGGTACGACGTTGATAGGAAATAATGAGTCCAGGTATCACATTGATAACTTTGTAAGTTCAGATATCATTCTGAAAGTCCCCTATGTGTCCAGACACTGTTGGTGAATTTTTTTCCAATTGATTTATATGGAAATAACCAACCAAAGAAATAAAAAATCCCAAAGGTGTAAACCTTTCAATAGGATTGTCTATAATTAATTATGAGTAGTATATTAAACAAGTATTACATATCAACCATTGGGGAAATTATAACATGGTTTCGGACCATAGTACATGTGGTGGTCTGAGGTAATATTATTGGCCCATATGACTTGTAATTATTTCTGATTAGTCTCTTAATAATTAAATTTTTTTTTCATCCCCTGCATGGTCCTCACCATATTCGAGTAATATTATTAGTTGGAACCACCACATGGCAGTGCCACGTGGTACTCTGGGACCACAGAATAATTTCGTGAGCTGGATTGCCATACTTATTTACCAACTGTTGAAGGAAATCGACTATTGTGTGCCTTATCAAACTAGGATTAGTTTTATGATTGTAATAGAAGAGAAGGTTCTAGAATTCCTAGTCCTATTTGAAATAGTTTTCCTTGTATCATTAGAACATGTACTTTGTAATCCCTACATGTAGGGATTCTATTCTCAATAATGGAACACACAATTCTTTTATCAATCTCTCTTAATTCTCTCATTTTTAAACACGTTATCAGCACGATCCCTAACCACAAAAACCAAACCTTCCACCGTGAACTTTGCTTGCACCTAGCCCGCGCTAGCCGCACCTCCTCCGCCTCACCTACCGTGAGTCCGCTGCCCCTGCAGCACATCTCGGCCGATACCAGCCGAGCAGCTAGCCAAATCGACCAACCGGCAACATCCTCTTGGCCAAACCCCACCGCCGCACGCATCCTCCAAGTCAAGCATCACCGAGCAACCTAAGGATCCCCGTCAACCCGACCTACATCGTCTCCAAACTTCAAGAATTCAAGAACTCAAGTTTTCAAGCTACAAAAATAACAAGTAAGGATTTAAATTAAAGTTCCTGCTTTGTGCAATTTAAATTTCTTCTTCTTTTTCTTGGGGACTTGCAACCTCCTTTCTTCTACATCCTATCTTTCTGTAACGTGGGTTCGATTATTTAAAAAGAGGAATCGTGGGAATTCACGATATACGAACTAAGAGCGTTCGTAAACCACGAACTAAGAGTGTTCGTGAGCATCGAAATATTACGGACTAAGAGTGTTCGTAAGCTTCGGACTAAGAGCGTCTGTAAGCATCGATTTATGACCATATAAACATCATTGTTTCGGTCTAATCCAAAAATTCTTGGAAATCGATTTCTTGGTAGCATAGCTTGAAAATCTTATTATTTATTAGTTATCGTGGAAGTTTTGATTCCGAAACTAATCTACTTCTTCTTCTTGCTTTCAGGATGTCGAAACCGAAGCTCGACTTTCCTATGCTTGATTCAACTGGCTCGGAATACCACATTTGGGTCACAGATGTTGAGAATCATCTCACTTCGAAAGGGATCCTACCCATAATTCAGGCACCAAACCCTGAGCTCATATTTGAACGTATGGCTACAAATAATGCCACTGCCCTTATCATGATGAGATGCCACATGGATAAATCACTCTGATTAGAATACATGGCGATCAAGGATGCTAGAGAATTATGGGTTGCGCTAGAAGAGCGTTTTTGTAATGTCAAAGATTCCCTCCTCCTCGACTTGAAGGTTCAATGGAGCAATCTATGATTCGCCGACTTCAAGTCTGTCTCTGAATACAATTCAGAAGCTCTACGCCTCAAAACTATGTTGGAGTTTTGTGGACAGCCTGTCATAGAGCAAGAGCTAATTGAGAAAACTCTCTCCACCTTCCCTGTCTCATCGATTTTGGTATCAAAGCAATACATAGGTGAGTACAATGCTGAACGGATCACGAGGTTTCATCAGCTAATTAATGTCATGTCTATAGCTGAGAAACATGATAATATCCTCTTGAAGAATTATAATTCAAGGCCTGTCGGAACTAAGAGCGTTCAAGAGGCAAATTATAATAATGCACCCAAAGGAGGGTGCAAAGAGCGGAACCCTAAAATTAAGGGATAAAACGGACATTTTGGTCCATATAACCGCCCTACAAAGGAAGGTAACCGCCAAAATGGAGCGGGAACACGTGGCAACAAAAGCCAACGTGGGAGAGGAGGACACAAATTAAGCTGCCGGCCATAGAGGTGGTGCCATCGTCCAACATGGACGCCAATCCCGTCCTCGTGCGCAAGAAGCACCTCAATTGAAGGGAGGAAATCACAATGATGCATGCCATAGATGTGGATCTATTGAACATTGGTTCAAACAATGCAATGCAAGCAACAAATTGGCAGCACATTATAAAGCATATAGAGAAGCAAGAGGCATACTTTGCCGAAGAAGAAGAAGATAATGGTGATGATGCCAACGTTAATCTCACCATAGTGGACTTCAAATCTGACAAAGTAGTTCACAAGGATGCCGTCGATTTTGATTAGTGTAGTCCTTTATTTTTCCAAGAATTATGTAATGGCAATTATGCCTTAATCAATAAAATGACTTTTTGTATTAACTATTTCTCAGTAGGCTCATCCAAGAGTAACTGTGATGTCTAGGAAAGGTTTGAACTGAGAGAACGGTTTTAAAAGTTTGATTGAATGACTACAATTTGTCTAAAGTTTGATTTTTATTTTGGATTAGATTTTGGTCAAGAAACTTTGATGTAATCATTGACTATTATTAATAAAGTCTCGATTTATTTCATTCAATGTCTTGGACATATTTTAATTTCGAACTTTATTATTTTTCAGTATGTTTCCCGGAGAGCTAGAATGCCTTGTGGATAGTGCAACTACACATACAATCCTTCCAAATAGGCAATTATTCCTATGGATGACGCCTACTCGATCTTCTGTGACTACAATGGCTGGATCATCTCAATTGATTCATGGTAGAGGACCAGCCCAATTTATGTTGCCAAATGGCACAAATATAAATGTCACCGAAGCTCTTTATGCTTCTAGGGCTAGAAGAACCCTATTGAGCTTCAAAGATATAAGAGCCAATGGTTTTCATGTGGAAACACATTGTGAGAATGGACAAGAGTTCCTTTGCATCACCTCTAATGGCTACGAACATAAACGAGTCTTAGGGAAACTTATGTGTCGATCTAGTGGGTTGTATGCAACCACTATTCGAATCATTGAATCCAATCATGTTATGAGAGATGATTTATGGGATTCTGACACATATAGGCTTTGACATGACCGTTTGGAACATCCAAGTCATGATATGATGATCCGTATATTAACGACTTCACACGGACATCCATTCTTTAGAACGAAAAGAAGTAAAACTCGAATTTTGGACCAAGGAGGGATACCTGCGCCTCATGGCGCCGTCCCTATGCAAGTCTAGCCACCAAAGGCCGGCGTCGCCTTCCCCCTGCGGCAACAAAGTGGCATTGACGCCACATGTACCCCCTTGACTCCAAATTCTACTTCTAAAGTCAATTGTGACTTCATGGCTCAACCAAAATCCTCATTGGTTGTTTCTAACGCCTATCATTCGTTCTGCAAAGCCTGCTCTTTAGCAAAATTAGGATCGAGACCATCCTATGCAAAGGACACTAAAGAAAACATACCATTCTTGCAAAGAATCCAAGGTGATATTTGTAGACCTATTCAATCACCTTGCGGACCATTTAGATATTTTATGGTGTTGGTTGATGCATCGACACGCTGGTCACATGTCATGCTTTTGTCCACCAGGAACGCTGCATTTGCTAAACTCCTAGCTCAAATTATTAAGTTAAGGGCTCACCACCCTGATCATCCTATTAAGTCTATAAGACTAGACAATGCTGGGGAGTTTACATCAAATTTTTTTGATGATTATTGCATGTCCATTGGGATTAACGTTGAACATCCAGTTCCTCATGTTCACACCCAAAATGGTCTCGCAGAATCTGCCATTAAACTACTACAAATGGTTGCTAGAGCATTGGTTATGCGCACCAATCTCCCTATTTCTGTTTGGGGCTATGCAATATTGCATGCAGCTGTGCTTATTCGTCTGAGGCCCACTACCACTCAACCCTTTTCTGTGTCCCAGATGGTGACTGGGTATGAGCCTAATATCTCACACTCACGCATATTTGGGTGTGCAATTTATTAGGCCTGGGACTTTAGACCCGAAAAACCGTGGAACCGTCCCGAACCGAACCGGAACCGACGGTTTGGTGCGGTTCTTAAAAAAAAAAAGAGTTGTTTTCTGTTAAAACGGAACCGAGCTATTTTTTACGGTTCGGTTTCGGTTCTTGTCATTCAAAACAAAAAAAACCCGAACCGGACACTTGTCCTATTACTATTGGCTTATGAGTTATGAGTCATCAGTTTAACGCGTTTAGCCTCAGTTCCCCTCATCAGTTCTTCTTCTTCCCCTCTTCAGTTCGTCCGACGTCGATCCAATTCATCAGTTGATTGACTGATTCACCCTAAAAATTCTTACCCAATTGATCAGTTCCTCATTTCATAAACCCTATCCTCAATTCTTACCCAATCAAATAAACTTGTGTTTGAAAACCCTAATTTCTCCGAAAACCCCAAATCCCCAATTGGAGAAATGGAATCCGATTCTACTCATTCTACTAATTCTAGTCATTCAACTCATTCTCCGGAAGCCAGCAATGAGATTGTGGCTGCTGAAGCATCTGAACAACCTGGAGTTGATGAACACACTGGTGAAGCACCATCTCCCAGTCTGACGGCGACGGCGGCAACTCGTTCTTCGAAACATAAAGGGAAGAAGAAGGTTGTGAGCATTGTGAAGAGAAAGAGGGAGAAAAAATGAAGGCAGAGAGATCATCTGTTTGGGAGCACTTCACCAAATTAATTCGACCAACCATTAGTGGAGATTGTTGACGGAAAGGAGACAGTAGTCGGCAATACGAAGCGAGCTCAATGTAAGTACTGCCCGACTCATTTGGCTTGTGATTCTAGGGAAAATGGTACTAGTTCGCTTAGGAAGAATATGGAGCTGGTTTGCAAAGGGTACCCTGGTAGGAATAACCTAGAAGAGAGTCAACAAATCTTAAGTAGTGATGTGTTCGATCAAAAATCTACTTTAGTTTCAAGGCAATGGTTAGAAGAAGCATGTCTAGATGCTGCTTGTGTGATGATTGTATTGGATGAGTTGCCTTTTAGTGCTATTGAAAGGCCAGGATTTAGGCATTTATGTAAAGTGGCAGTACCAAGATGGGATGTACCTTGTAGGAAGGTGGTGGCCGGTTAAGAACTTTTTGCAAATGTATGATGCAAAAAAGGAGACACTTAAGAGAGAGTTGAGAGGACATTCTGTCTGTTTGACAACAGACATATGGACCTCATGTCAGAACATAAATTATATGGTAGTCACTGCCCATTTCATAGATTCTGGGTGGAATATGCACAAAAGAGTGCTCAATTTTTGTGTTGTTCCAAACCACACAGGCATTACCATAGGAAAAATCCTTGAAAGTTGCTTGATTCAGTGGATGGAACTTAGATAGGGTTTTGACTATATCGATCGACAATGCTTCAGCGAACAAGGTTGCCATAGAGTACTTTCAGAAAAAAATGAGTGGATGGCCAAGGAAACCACTATTTGATGGGAAGTTTATGCATGTGAGATGCTTAGCTCACATTGTAAATATTATTGTGAGGTCTGGTCTACATATAATGGATAGGTCAGTGGCTAGCATTAGAAATGTTGTTCGATATGTGAGGAGTTCAGGGCAAAGACTTGATGTATTCAAACTATGTGCTGAAAAAGAGATATTAGATTGTAGCAAAGTCTGTGTTTTAGATGTGCCAACAAGGTGGAATTCCACCTTCATCATGTTGGACGCAGCTTTAGAATTGAAGAAGGCTTTTGACAGAATGGCAGATAAGGAGGATGCAAAATATAGGTCATATTTTGATGAAGAGGACGATTTAGATGAAGAACTTGATGAATCACCAAATATTAGGGCAGCAAGACACTCTAGGAAGAGGGTAGGGCCCCCCGTTGAATCTGATTGGGAGAAAGCTGCAGTTTTTGTAAAGTTTTTGAAGGTGTTCTATGATGTCACAGTTGAAGTGAGTGCACAACTCAAGCCTACAGCACACAAAGCCTTCCACGACATAGTTACAATCAGGGAAGAGTTGGATCAGCTGTTTCACAAGCCCATTGACAATCAATCAACTGAGTTTGACAAGATTTTGTTTGGAATGGCTAATAAAATGAGGAACAAGTTCAAAAAATACTTTGGCTCCATAGAAGACATCAATCAGCTTTTTTTGGTTGCACTTGTGTTGGATCCAAGGTACAAGTTGAAGAATGTTGAGAGAGTGTGTGAAATGTACCTTGCCATGGACTCGGTTGAGATTAAGAAGAAATCAGATGCATTGAAGCAGCTTGTGGTCAATATGTGTGACATTTATGCAGGTTCTAGTGGTGGTAACAGTGCAGTGGGAGCACAAAGCACTGCACAAAAGAAGAAACAGGGCAGCAGCAACGCAACTGCTACACCAAGACCAAAAGGTCACAAAGGAGGAGTGAGGGCTGCAATGCTAGCAGATTGGAACAAGCAGCTTGAAGGTGAAGCAGTGGTGGTTGGAGGAGAGGTTGATTGATACTTGCTAGATCCTATTGAGAAGCCTGGAGATGATGAAAATTGGAAGATTTTGGATTGGTGGAAATTGAATGGTGATAAATATCCTAACTTGCAAGCTGTGGCAAAGGATGTTTTAGCAATCCAAGTCTCCACAGTAGCTAGTGAGAGTAGTTTCAGCACAGGGAAGAGGGTGATTGATCCACATAGGAGTTCTTTAACTCCTAGAACAGTAGAAGCCCTCATCTGCCTCCAAAACTGGCTCAAGTCTGATGCAATTATGGGATTGGAATATATTCCAACCATTGAGGAAATGACTTTCTTTGAAGAGGTTGAAAAAGGTATACTTGCTGTTGTTATTGGCTTATTGGCTCTCTTCATTTTTTTTTTCCAGCTTTCATTATGTGTAAAACTTGTGTTTATCTATTTCTAATTTTCTATTTTCTGTGCAGAACAAGCAGATGAAGATAGAAAAGCAAAGGAGCAAGCAGCTGCATTGGCTGAACAGACTGCTACCACTCAACAAAGCAAGAAGGCTACAAAGGTTTCCAAAGTTTCAAAGGCTAGTGATGCTTCAAAAAGTTCAAAGACTGGAAACACTAACAAAAAGAAATGACCTTAGATTTGTTTTTGTCGTTTAAGTCTTTAACTTAAATTTGATTGATTTGTCATTTGTGTTGTTGGAATTTGGAAGTTGGAACAAGTTGTGGTCGTTTGTAGTTTTTGAGTTTTTGACTGTTTTTGTGTTTGATGAATTTGGGGAAATGAAAATTGGATTCTCGCATTTTGCACAAATGTGATTTTGTGCTTTTTTTGGTTTTTTATGCAGGTTTGATCTTTCATAAATATGCCATGTGATTATGGTCTGCAGCTATGGTGCTTTGAAGTTTGAAGTTTGAAGAATGCAGCTGGTTTATATATATATATATATATATATATATATATATATATATATATATATATATATATATATTTTTCTTGCCAGTTTGGACTTCGACAGTTTCAGTTTGGTAATTGGATGATGTGATTGAGTCTTTGACAGTTTCATAATTTGGTCATTGGTACTTTTTCAGTTTTTTTTTAGACAGTTTGAATGTTTGATCACTTGATGATTTTGATAATTTCATATTTTCATTCATTTGGCACTTTGAAAGTTTCAGACTTTCAGTTTGGTAATTGGAATATTGGATGATGTGATTGAGTCTTTGACAGTTTCATAATTTGGTCATTGGTACTTCTTCAGTTTTTTTTTAAGACAGTTTGATCACTTGATGAGTTGATGACTTTGAAAGTTTGAATCTTTGATCATTTGATAATTTCATATTTTCATTCATTTGATTCTCAGATTGATTGGATGCTTCTCAATTCTCATTTGATCTTTTGTAATTGTATCTCATTTGCTGTACTTGAAAGTTGAAATGGTCATAACACATTTCTAGGTTTCTCATTTCCTGTACCTGATTGGATGCTTCTCATAATTTTGTTTATGGAAATTTGATAACAGCTCAAAAGAATGTAGGTTGAGCTTTTGTTTCGGAACCGAGGAACCGGCATAACCGAACTGAAAGAATACGGTTCGGTTTCATGTCTGTTCTAGCTTACAGAAATGCAGAATCCAAACTGATAAGTATAGGTGCGGTTCGGTTTCGGTTCTTAAAGTTTTTTTTTTAAACCCGAACCGTCCCAGGCTACAATTTATGTGCCAATTACGCCGCCACAGCGCACCAAAATGGGTCCTTAAAGACGATTAGGCATTTATGTTTGATATAATTCTCACTGTTATTCGCTACTTAGAACCCTTGACATGCGATCTCTTCACCGCTAGATTTGCGGATTGTCACTTTGATGAGACAGTCTTCCCGTCGTTAGGGGGAGATAACAACATAAATGTTCAACAGGAACGACAGGAATTGTCGTGGTCTGTCCCCACTTTGTCTCATCTTGATCCCCGAACCGTACAGTCTGAAATTGAAGTGCGGAGAATTCTCGGTCTTCAAAACGTAGCAGAATTGATGCCTGATGCGTTTTCTGATATCGCTAAAGTGACGAGATCACACATACCTGCTTCAAATGTGCCTGCAAGGATTGATGTCCCTAAAATTAGAGGACATGATGTCGTACCCAAAGGAAGTGAGCACGGCGTCGTCGTCCCCTATATAGGTGACGCAGTGGCTCAGGCCGGGCTCCCTGCCAGGAAGTGCGGGAGGCCCAAAGGTTGGATGGATTCTCGCCCAAGAAAGAAAGCGAGTTTGGCACAAAATAATCCATTAGTCATCGATGTGAATAATCCATCTCATGAGAATATTCTGGATTATGGTTATGTCTAAGAGACATAATTGGGGGACGCTCCAATGTCAGAACCAATTCCAGAGAATAGGGAGATCTCCATGAATTACACTAGTGTACATGAGATGATGGATAGAAATTCTATTGTTATTGATGATGCATTTGCATATCATGTTGCAAAAGGAATCATAGAATATGATGATATCGAACCTCGCTTTGTCGAAGAATGTCAACGAAGAGCGGATTGGCCTAAATGGAAAGATGCGATCTAGGCTGAATTAGATTCACTAGCAAAGAGACAGGTATTTGGGTCTATAATGCAGACACCCCCGGATGTAAAGCCTGTTGGCCATAAATGGGTCTTGTTAGAAAGCGTAATGAGGTAGTTAGATATAAAGCCCGCCTTGTGGAGCAAGGTTTCTTACAATGCCCTGGAATCGACTACGAGGAGACATATTATCCCGTAATGGACGTCATAACGTTCCACTACCTTGTTAGTTTGGTAATTTTCAAAAAACTTGACATGCAGCTTATGGATGTGGTTACAGCATATCTCTATGGGGATCTAGATTCAGAGATATATATGAAGGTTCCAGATGGACTTCAATTACCCAAATCAAGTGGGTCTAAACCACGAAGCGCGTTTTCAATAAGATTAAAACGCTCATTATATGGATTGAAACAATCCGGACGGATGTGGTATAACTGTCTAAGTGACTACTTGATTGGGAAGGGATATATTAACAATGAAATATGCCCATGCGTGTTCATTAAAAGAACAAGTTCCGGATTTGCAATTGTAGCAGTTTATGTCGATGACATGAACCTAATTGGAACTCTAGATGAGTTAAAGGAAACTGCTAAGTACTTGAAATCCGAATTTGAGATGAAAGATCTTGGGAAAACACGGTTTTGTCTCGGTTTAGAACTCGAGCACCGTAGTGATGGGATTTTGATCCATCAATCTGCATATACTCAGAAAATTCTAAGGCGATTTAATGAAGATAAAGCAAAGCCTGTGAGTACTCCCATGATTGGCCGTAGTCTTGAGCCTAAAAAAGATCTGTTTCGTCCAAAGGATGAGGACGAAGAGTTATTAGAGGCCGAAGTGCCCTATTTAAGTGCAGTTGGCGCATTATTGTACTTAGCTCAATGCACGAGACCTGACATCTCATTCGCAGTGAACTTGTTAGCTCGACATAGCTCTGCGCCAACACGCCGCCATTAGATTGGTGTAAAGACAGTCTTTCGATACCTGAAAGGTACGATTGATATGGGCCTATTTTATCCCTATAGAGAGAAGAGGAATGACGTAAAATTGGGATCCGACCCCAAGAGGCAAGTCGCAGCCGTCATCCTCCTCCTCCTCTTCTCCATCAAAATGACAATGATGTTTTGATGGGTTTTTCTGATGTAAGGTACCTCTCTGACCCTCACAAAGGTCGCTCCCAAACGGGTTATGTCTTTACCATGGGAAGCGCTGCGATATCTTGGAGGTCTACAAAACAGACCCTTGTTGCTACTTCCTCAAATCATGCAGAGATTATTGCTCTACATGAAGCTGTGCGTGAATGTATATGGCTAAAGTCTATAATTAGACATATTCAAGGAACTTGTGGTTTGAAGTCTACCACAGATGAACCTACATGCATTTATGAGGATAGTGCAGCTTGTATTGAGCAAATGAAGTTAGGTTTCATCAAGGGCGACAACACCAAGCATATATCGCCTAAATTATTTTATAATCAGCAACAACAATCACTTCTAAAGATTGAAGTTAATCAAATCCGATCAGAGAATAATGTAGCGGACTTATTCACTAAGTCGTTACCTAAAGCCACCTTCGAGAAACATGTGAAGAGCATCAGATTGAGAAAATTATCCGAACTCCCATGATTGTAGTAATCAGGGGGAGATATCGACATCAGGGGGAGGAATGATGTCTACATGTTCGATCTTGAAGAGTGAAGGACGTGTTGTACTCTTTTCCTTCTCCTCGAGCTTGTTTTTTCCCACAGGGTTTTTCACTCGAGCAAGGTTTTTAACGAGGCAACGGATGAAGCGTCACCACCAAGTTTGAGCGGCACAAGGGGGAGTGTTGAAGGAAATCGCTATTGTGTGCCTTATCAAACTAGGATTAGTTCTATGATTGTAATAGGAGAGAAGGTTCTAGAATTTCTAGTCTTATTTGGAATAGTTTTCCTTGTATCATTAGAACATGTACTTTGTAATCCCTATATATAGGGATTCTATTCTCAATAATGGAACACACAATTCTCTTATCAATCTCTCTTAATTCTCTCCTTCTTAAACACCAACCACCAATATCCTTAATAGCTTAACTGTCAAAAGCTTTGGTTGCAAAGAATAACTATGGTGTTGGCATTATGGGGAAAGGATCGATTTTCTCTTTGAAGTGATTAGGAGGAAGCATTCCTTGAAGAAAAGATGAGAACTGATAAAGTAATCTGGGATTTGTTGAGAATATTTACATCCCACATGGGGAAAATGGGACCTTGCCTATGTTCACATCCAAAACCAATTGGCAATGGATGGACTGGCCCAAACCCTTATAAACTCATAAGCAAAGTTATATTTTTCCAATGTGGGAGTTATATTTATACACATTCTCAACACGGCCCCGCACGTGTAGCGATTTTTCAAGCCATACACGTGGACAAGTTATATTGGGTGACGGTGAGCACGTGTGGCCATCTCTGAAACCAAACACGTGGGTAACCCGCTCTGATACCATGATAAAGTAATCTGAGGTTCACATCCAAAACCAATTGGCAATGGATGGAGTGGCCCAAACCCTTATAAACCCATAAGCAAAGTTATATTTTTCCAATGTGGGAGTTATATTTATACACATTCTCAACAAGAACAAGGTGAGTGATCGCTGTGGTTGGTAGCTGGGAACCTCATGGCCAGCTCCTCTTACCGTCGCAAATTTCAGCCCTATGTATCCAACCACATATCCTCCAACCTCTTCATCATCAGAGTACCATGGCCTCCATGCAGTCTCAATTGATAAGTAGAGGGTGTTTATGGCGTACCCGGTAGCTGTCACTGATACTACCGAATCAATGTCTCCACTGTACATAGAATACCATTAATTGCAATGTTCAGCTTAACTTCAACATCAGCAGGCTAGGTTCAATATTTATTTGTGAATGAAATAGACGATCAATGGGATCATATAAACTTAAAATCAAATTAATACTCTCACGTACCTGTAGAGCCACAAGCTTATCCCACTTCCTATGAGCTCTTATATTGTAGGGAGGACAGTCATTGGGCTGTCCATCCATTCGGTTTTACCACTAGAGACCAAAACAAATTCAGGATTACAATTTGTAGTAATTAATTGAGTGATAAAGAAGATACATGATTAGCAAGTTTTTGTGCATGTATGTTTACCTGCAAGCTAACCATACTGTAGGGTTTACATGAAGAGCTGCTTGCACCTCCTTAAGATTTAGATAGGTCTGGACATAGTTGTTTGAGCATGGATCAAAATCATTAACCTGCATCATCATTAATAAATGTCGTGATATATTATTCTTCATTCTCGGATATACAACATAATTATTATTCACTAATTTTTTAAAAATTGATCTTACTAGCTACAGACTTACTGAACCAGTTGAGGCCGCGGCTGACGATTTGTTGCAAAAAGGAGCATAGATGTTATATCGATCAATGTAACCATACTCATTGTCTGACAGAACTCTATATTTACCACAATTATCGTCATCTACGGTAAAGTTACAGTATTGGTGTATTCCGGCATTTGTTTCGTACTTTCGTCAGAGTTCAGAGCATGTCTCCACAAATAATCAAACCAACCCAAGCTCCCAGTAATATAATCGATCCAAGCATTCCCAATCTGCATAGTCAACATCAATTAATTAACTTAGACATGAAGAGAAGAAACTTTGTCCTTAGCTAGCTAGTAGTGTAAATATTGCAATGAGATCGAGAAGAAACTTAATTTGAACTCACTGCAATTCCTTTGAGGTTGATTTTTGTTTCGTTTGTGACTTTGTTCTGAGAAAGAATGGTGGAAGCGAGTTGGGGTACGTAATTAATGACCGGCATAACTCTCTCCGGTGATGAAGAAATTGCTGAGCAATTTTATACTGGAAATCTCTCTAACCAGTTTACAAGAAATGTATAAGAGTCCCAAGCCGTTTTGTTGTCACCCACTTTATAGTCAGTTATGAGAAGCCAACTCCTGCCGGAGACTCCAAGAAGAGCACATTCGCCTCTGCATTATGTATTTTGCAAAATTACTATTCCCTCAAACAAATTAAGAACAAATATGTACTTGCTTAATTGTTGTTGTTCCAAGAACAAAAACAAAAAATTGTGTTTACCATTATTCCAAGCAAAGTCATTTTGGAAGAGTGTCTTTCCATCACTGTTGACCCTGGAAGGTCCTATCTCTTCCATGGCTCCATACCCAAGAGATGAGCATCCTGGTCCTGTAACATACACATATAATTAATGTTACAGTTAACGGACAAGGTGATAATACAAATATAATTAATGTTACAGTCAATAAATATGGTGACAATGTCACATTAATCAATCATATATAAAATGCATGTGTGCGGACATTTGGTCAACAAATTTGATAAATATAGCCTTATTTATTTAAAAAATTGAATGATCATATGTAAAAGAGCTAGGATTGTGATAGTAAGTTTGAAAGATTATTTACCTCCATTTAACCACAACACCAAAGGTTTGGTTGAAGAATTTTGGGGTGACTCCACAAAATAGTAGTAGAACAATGCTCTCCCAGCGCTAGGATCAACTGTAACATAGGCACATAGCTCCCATGCATACTGATTAAAATCAACACCTTCAGCTGGTTGTCCGGGCAATGCATCAATCTTATCAGCTTCCATTGACTCCTCTTGGGGTCCAATGTACACCGAAGAATTAAGTATCATCGATCAACAATGGCATCGATGCCAGTATCTAAGACTTCAGCATAATTAGGACGATCAACTCCAGATTTCTGTGACTTAATCAACTTTTTGAGGTTGCCGACTTGATTGGCATGGCAGGATGCGATTAGAAAGGCCAAATTGTAGCTGGAGAGTAGCAGCAAGCATGTGAGCAGTGAAAGCTTCATCTTCGTTCCTTATAGCTAATGTCCTTTACTTGTTGGATCGAGTATCAATTGTGCTTAGATCTGGTATTCATATGTTAGGAATTTGACCTAAAATTCCTCTTGCGGAAGCAGACAAGTGCAAAACAATATAGATAAACGATCGAGAAAACAAACACGAACTTGTTAACGAGGTTCAGCAAAGAACTTTGCCTACGTCCCCGGGCTGCTTGGGTTTCACTATAGAAGAAGAAGAATACACGAACAAGAATACAAGGATCTCTCACAAGAAGTTCTCACCAACTCTCAAGACCTCACTTGCTCTCTCTGTTTAATGCTTCAAAGACTTGATCTACTACTACAATCTATGCCCCTATTTATAGATATCTAACTAGACCCTATAAGACATTGGAAACCTATTCCCAATAGACATAGAAACCATTACCAAGTAGGATTATGTAAGCAGGTAGGAAACAATCAAAACTCCTCTTTGATCAAGGATTAACAAATCCTTATCCTATGTGGAATCGGATCCACACACCCAACAATCTTCCACTTGGAGCCGATTACGCTAGTAGCTAACATTCTTCAATACTCTTCAATCATAGCCAACACAAAACCCATTATCACAGCCAACATCTCCTTCTTCAAACTTGGAGACCAACTGAAGCTAAGCATAGCTTCAGTTTACTTATTGACACAAACTTAGTCAACATATCAGCAGGATTCTCACTTCCTTGAATCTTCAACAATTGCAGCACTTCATTCTCCACGAGTTCTCGTATGTAGTGATACTTCATAGGAATGTGTTTAGTCCTTGAATGAAAAGCAGGGTTCTTTGCCAAGTGAATTGCACTTTGACTATCACTGTACAATGCACAATTCTCTTGCTTTTTACCCAATTCCTCCAACAGACCCTTTAGCCACACCATCTCCTTACCAGCCTCTGAGACTGCTACATACTCGGACTCCGTTGTAGACAGGGCCACTTGCCCTTGCAAATTTGAGACCCAAGATACTGCAGCACCACCCACAGTGTACACATAACCAGTAGTACTCCGACAAGTATCATGATCTCCTGCCAAGTCTGCATCAACATATCCTTGTAGTTCAGCACTACCTCTCTTGAAACAAAGAGACATATCAGTAGTACCCCGAAGATACCTTATGATCCACTTCACAGCCTCCTAATGTTGCTTTCCTGGATTACTCGTGTACCTACTCACAACTCCAACTGCATGAGCAATATTGGGTCTAGTACACACCATAGCATACATTAAGCATCCAACTGCCGATGCATAAGGTACATTCTTCATATATTCTTTTCTCTTTTTCGCTCTTGGGTGATTGTTCATTGGACAATTTAAAGTGAGCCGCCAACGGTGTTCCTACAGCCTTTGATTCATCCATATTGAATCGCTTAAGCACCTTCTCAACATACTCCGCTTGTGAAAGCTTCAGAGTACCAGCCACTTTATCACGGATAATCTTTATACCTAAGATTTTCTTCGTCTCACCCAAATCCTTCATCGCGAACTGGTTTGACATCTCTTTCTTCAACTTCTCAATATCATTGAAGTCTTCCCCAGCTATCAACATATCATCCACATACAGTAAAAGAATGATATAAGATTTGTCAAACCTCTTGAAGTAACAACAGTGATCGGATTGACATCTTGTGTAGCCACTCCCACACATGAAAGCATCAAACTTCTTATACCACTGTCTTGGGGCTTGTTTCAAGCCATAAAGGCTCTTTTGCAGTTTGCATACCAAGTCCTCCTTACCAGGTGCTAGCTATAAAACCTTGTGGTTGCTTCATGTATATGACCTCCTTCAAATCACCATGAAAAAAAGCAGTCTTGACGTCTAGCTGCTCCAAATACAGACCTTCAGCTTCCACTAAACCAAGCACCACCCGGATTGTGGTATGTTTCACAACCGGCGAAAAGATCTCATCAAAATCAATTCCCTCCCTTTACTGAAAACCTTTCACAACCAACCTTGCCTTGTAACGTTTGCTCCCATCAACTTCTTGCTTAATTTTGTAAATCCACTTATTATGCAATGCTTTCTTACCTGTTGGTAACTTAGCTAACTCCCAAGTATTGTTGGACATGAGAAAGTCCATCTCATCTTGCATGGTACCCTTCCACTTAGCAGAATCTTTATGTTGCATTGCCTCATCATAACTCACGGGTTCACCACAGTCAGTTAACAGCAAATAGTTAGCATAAGGCGAGTATTTATCAGCTAGTATTCCTTTAGTACTTCTTGACGATACTCTTGGCACAAAAGGAGGTGTCACTGGCTCATCACTAGGAACTTGTTCTTCAGGTTGTGCAACCTCAGGAGCTTCTTGTTGTTGTCGTTCCTCCCCATGATTTTCCTTAGACACATCTTCATTGGACAATTCTTCCAACCTTGCAAACTGCCGATCTTTTCTTACAGGACTTTTAGGCTCTGCTGCTTGCCTATTCCTGTACATCACTTCTTCATTAAAGATGACATTCCTGCTCCTTACAACTTTCTTATTCTGCATATCCCAAAACCTATAGCCAAGCTCGTCACCGCCATAGCCTATGAATATGCACTTTTGAGACTTGGGATCCAACTTGCTTCTCGCACCGGACTCAATGTGAACATATGCCACGCAACCAAACACTCTTAAATGCGATAGGCCTATCTCTTTTCCACTCCATTTTTCCTCAGGTAGGAGATGATTCAATGGTACTGATGGTCCACGGTTAATTAATTAAGCAGCAGTACGTATTAACCGCATCAGCCCAAAACATGTCTGGCAATCCTGCGTGTATCCTCATACTCCTTGCGCGCTCATTCAGAGTCCTATTCATGCGTTCAGCCACTCCATTCTGCTGTGGAGTTCCGAGAATTGTCTTCTCCATCCTAATCCCATTCTCTGCACAATACTCTTTGAAATCATTACCACAGTATTCACCTCCATTATCCGACCTCAGACATTTGATCTTCGACCTGGTCTCATTCTCTACGATCGCCTTCCACTTCTTGAAAGTACCAAATACTTCCCATTTATTTTTCAAGAAATAAATCCATACTTTCCTTGTGGAGTCATCAATATAAGTCACATAGTACTTTGAGCCACCTAACGAAAGCTCCGGTGCAGGTCCCCACACGTCAGTATGAACCAACTCTAGTTTTGTATCTTTTGGTGCCTTGCCACCCTTTGAGAAATTAACAACCTTTTGCTTCCCAAATATGCAGTCTTCACAAAGCCCAATCTTCACTGAGTCCACACCATGTAGTTTACCCTTCGACTGAAGTACACCCATACCTTTCTCACTGATGTGCCCAAGTCTACGATGCCATAAGTATGCATCTTCATTTTTCTCAACGATCGCAGTGCCTTCATTGTTCTCAACAATAGCAACAATATTCAAGGTCGTATAAAGTGTTCCTGTCTTGATTCCACGAGCTAACACCATAGCTCCTTTACACACCTTCCACGTACCTTTCTCAAAGGTAGTGCGACATCCTTCATCATCCAACTGACCCACAGAGATCAAATTCCTCTTTAACCGCAGTATGTGTCTAACATTGGTCAAGGTCCATGTTCCACCATTTGTCAGCAAAATCTTCACATCACCCCTTCCCACAATCTCCAAGGCTCCACCATCAGCAAGAAACACTTTGCCAAAATTACCACGTCAGTAATTCACCATGAGCTCTTGTTGTGAAGTTGAGTGAAATGACGCTCCAGAGTCTACGATCCATGACTCCAATGGTGCTTCAGTAACGCTTAGTACAAGTGCATCCGAATCACACTCAGTTGTGTTTGCCATCTTCATTGTCTCCTTCCACTGGTTACAGTCTCTCTTGACATGTCCAGATTTCCCACAATGCCAACACCCATCGGACCACTTTCCTGACTTGGACACGCTTCGGCCTTTTCCAGGTACCCTAGACTTGGACCTTCCACGATTGTTGTTTGAGTTCTTGTTGAACGTTCTACCTCTATTTTCTATAGAGAGCGCAGAACTTGAAGGATCTTCAAGGTTATTTTGTCTTCGCGTCTCTTCATTCAGAAGAATGTCACGCACATCATTAAACTTCAGCTTCTTCATAGTCCCAGCTCCACTACAAATCGAGTTCACAGTCACATCCCAATCCGAAGGCATGGAAGTCAACAACACCAAAGCTTTGATGTGTTCGTCGAATTTAACATCCACCGATGCTAGTTGCTCGATAATATCACCAACTATCCCAACTTGCTGGCGAACAGATATACCCTTACCCATCTTCAAAGTGAACAGCCGCCTCATCAAGTACAACTGTTGAACGACATTTGGCTTCTCATACATGTTGGACAAACTATCCATCACAGCCTCCTCATCAAGTACAATTGTTGAACGGCATTTGGCTTCTCATACATGTTGGACAAACTATCCATCATCCCCTTCAACGTAGTCTCCTTGATAACAAATCGCCGTACATCATTTGAAAGCGATAGTCGAACGGCTCCAAGGGCCATCCTATCCATCTCGACAAATTCTTCCTCTTTCATATCTTTTGGGAGCTTGCCCTCTAAAGTCTTAGCAAGTTTCTTTATATTCAAGTAGTCCTCGATTTCTGACCTCCATAGGCTAAAGTCATTACCGTCGAACTTATCAACCCTCTTCTCAACGTCTTCTATGCTCATTGTTTCCACTCTAGAGCCTAAACTCTGATACCACTCTGTTAGGAATTTGACCTAAAATTCCTCTTGCGGAAGCAGACAAGTGCAAAACAATATAGATAAACGATCGAGAAAACAAACACGAACTTGTTAACGAAGTTCAGCAAAGAACTTTGCCTACGTCCCCGGGCTGCTTGGGTTTCACTATAGAAGAAGAAGAATACACGAACAAGAATACAAGGATCTCTCACAAGAAGTTCTCACCAACTCTCAAGACCTCACTTGCTCTCTCTGTTTAATGCTTCAAAGACTTGATCTACTACTACAATCTATGCCCCTATTTATAGATATCTAACTAGACCCTATAAGACATTGGAAACCTATTCCCAATAGACATAGAAACTATTACCAAGTAGGATTATGTAAGCAGGTTGGAAACAATCAAAACTCCTCTTTGATCAAGGATTAACAAATCCTTATCCTATGTGGAATCGGATCCACACACCCAACATCATAGACCTAAAGGCAAGGTACTGATCGAAATGGATCTAATTGAGACGAGAATCCTGAGGCGTTGTCGAGTTAGCTTGTCATTAAGGGCCAGTGAAAACAGCATATGTATAATTCGTACAGCATGCTTTCCTATCACAAGGTTGAGATTTTTTTGACTCTTCGGATTGGGTATGTGCAGAAACCAGCTAGCTGACCGAGATTAGAGATGCATAGTTAATTACGGGTAACAATCTTCGGCCTTTATTTCTGGACTGGAGTAATTTGTTTTCGCAGATTCCATTATTAATTCCAACGACTATACATTAATATAAGTATGTAACCTAACCTTCTTGTGAACTTCTCGAGAAAATATGTTGCATAGGAGGCCAAAAAATCTCATAGATGATGCAGTCCAAAAGCAACTAAGAAGTGAAAAGTGAAAAGCAAAAAACTGAAAATCAAATGTTTTATACAACTATACTCTAATATCATATTAAATAATCACTAAACTTACAAAATTAAAAGTAAATTTTATTTTATTTATTTTATCATCAAAATGAATTTATTTGGAATTTCATTTGCACTTGGAATTCAAGATTCGATTAAACCAGTATAGTAAATTTATACTTCTATGAAGCTAAACGAGGAGGGAGCTTTTGATAAAAGTAGGTTTCAATTTATGTCTCCATGCCATCACTAGCGTTTCAACCGCTCTAGAAAAGAAAGGAAAACAACTTCGGACTCAAAAAGGTCGACTGAAGAAGTGGCCGACCCATACATTGTAGCCCAATTAGCCTGCTCCGAAGTTTAACCAGGCCGGACCTTGTTTTAGACTTTCACTAGCAACAGCACCCGCGCCTTGCCGCGGAATTTGTTGTTGTTAACAAATCACAATCATGAAAAACATAATTGAAAATCTGAAAGTGACTTCATTCTTGATAGAAGTGAGATAAAGAAAGACAAAGCGCTTTGCCGCGGAATTTGTTGCTAACAAATCACAACCATGAAAAACGTAATTGAAAATCTGAAAGTGACCTCATTTTGTATGGAAGTGAGAAATAAAGAAAGACAAAGCTCGCTATTCTAAAAAAATCACTGAAGGTTACTAATATATAATGCAGGCTTGGTTCAAAGCACTGTTGAAATTGAACTGAAAACAAAAGGAAAGAATGGTATTGAGGCTGTTGAAAACTAATTACAACCTCTTAGATGAGTTTATAATTCTGTTCTTTTTGTTAGCATTCACCTTGGCTGCTGCAGCTTCTTTATCTTTAGCTACGGCTTTTCTCTTTATTTTCATAGACTCCGCTCCATGGCTCTCATCAATGGATCAACTTTTTTCATCAGCATCTGGAAAAGTCATAATATGTATAAGTACATTTAGAGAGACAGACAAATACTGTATTAAGAGAGTAGCAACATACCTTTGTTTCTGCATGACTGAAAGATGCTTCAACACCAAATCACAGCATTGCTCAATCCAGCTTAGGAACTGATAGTATTAAGCCAACTATAGTTAATATTAACACAATCTATAGATATTCCGTACTTCCAATTTCCAAGTACTAATTAAAATGCTAATTGAACATTGCTCACCATTTGTAAGGTGCCAAATTGATTCAAAATTAGTAAAACCCCAAAATCAGCATCATTTCTTAAACACCAGTTGGTGACTTCAGGTATTAATTATTAAGTTTGTAAAATACATAATCAAAGGAAATACAAAGATCTGTCGACGTCAACTCAAAATAATCACAGCTTAGTTCCCAATTAATTGCACAAACAAATAGAGGTAATTTAAACTCACACATTTCCTCTAAAATGCTAGAAAACTTGAAATTAAAGTAAACAATTTGAGAACACATCAGCAACTTCAGCTCCACTTCATAGTTATCATCTTCTTCCTCCTACCACAATATCCATTCATGAACGTAAATTACAAACAGTGTACAGTAGTACAAATTACAGTAAACAAAACTTTGAAAAAAGAAAGAGAAGAGAAAAAAAAACAAAACAAAAAAATATTACCTCTTTAAGAGCTTCTTGATTCCAGAACATCTCATCCTCTTCAATTTCTTCATCTAGTACTTTGTCCTCCTGAAATTATCAAAAAAGTTACATTCTTGAACTTACTCTTGACATTTCGATGCTTGAACCAAAGAGAACTCATAATCTCAGAGAATAATTATCAATTACCTCTTCCCGCTGGTGGTGCGATTTTATCTCTGCTGAAATACCCCTAATCTCTCCGTTACGCCTATAAACTTAATATCTGCTGAAATAGAAATTTCTTGAAAAAGTAAGAATTTCAATTTCTTAGTTATTTCTTTTGCTGCATACGAAAAAAATTGTGTCTAAAAACTGTTATGTACTTAAGTTCAAGGTTTTATCCCTAACTCATGGTAGCACATATCAAAATGGCCTAAGATTTCAGTATATGGGACAACCAAAAGACATCAAGCATAACAGAAAAGTACCGCCTGAAGACACTATCACTTATGATAACCAACATCTAACCTTGAAAAGTAAAGCACGATGTCGAGAACGTTGGCAGATGGGTCTGAAGTAGCTTTCAAAAGTTCAAGAACTTGTCTGCTGCCAGGGATCTAATGTATCAATTAAATATGATCAACTTGTTGATGCTTCTTATTGAGCTCTTCAGCCTTCAATATAGTGGTTTCCTTTTCCATAATGCATGTGTTTCTTCTGCTGTCGTTGCTCTTTTTCCTTATATTTCCTGCAAATACTGGTTCTGTAAGTATGTTAAAAACTTCAATATGTTCTGTTCTTGCAGCGGTCACATGCTCTTCTGTTGTGCTTTATGCTAGTTGATTCAACATTTTGTAGCGAAAGGATGCCATTGATCTAAAATCCGAAATCATCAATTGAATGTCATAATTGAAGCATGCAGATACAGAAAATTAGAAGTGGCTGAGTGAGTGAAGAAGACCCGAGTACTTTTTAATGGCTCATCGGAATATGACACTATGACAGGGAGGGTGAGGCCGCGCTGGGACCGCATGCAGAGTTTAGACTACCCTTTTCCATTTGAAACCTAAAAAACCTAGAAAGCAGAAGGTAACCCCAAAGTTCTAAACTTTCCTACCCATTCCGGCCATTTCAATTCAAAATCTAAAAACCCCATAAAACCCAGAAACCATACACTTAAAAGATCCAAACTTTAATATCGAGACTACCTTTTGAATGCTATAGAACTTCATTGGTTTATAGGCTACATTGCTATCTAAACCAAAAAGTGTATTTGCTTGATCTAACTTTTAGAATCTATTGAACTTCATTCTGAGCTTTTTTTTTTTTTTTTTCTTTTCACCTTTTGACATATATATAGGCTTAATATTCCTTCACCATAAGTTGTTCATCAGCAGTGTTCTGATTTGGAAATGCCTTTCAGTAATAATGCTAAACAACCCACAGGTTCTTATTCCATGTAATAAACTAACAATTATGAAACAGAAATAACATGCACTATACAATCTGAAACATCAGAAAGCAATTGTACTACAGGACTGTTTAAGATATTAGAAAGATCAAGTGTGCTTATTATGGCATGCGGAACTGAATAGGAGCATGCTTTCTGAGGACTTACCATCACATAACAAATTCATGACAGCAACATGTGTAGCTACGTTAGCATTGATTTATATGGATTTCTTCTGGGATTTGAGTCACCCATGAGAGATAATCATGGACACTCACCAGTCCAACCATGCCTGGCATTGGAGCTGCTCGATCTCCAATGCCTGTTCCAACAGTAATGTTAGATAATCCAAATGTTCCTACTGCTGAGACCTGCATATTAATGAAGCAGACACACATTGTGAATATCACCAAAGAAAGCTAACGAATCTGAAGATATGCCAAAATGAAACTTTACCTTCACAACAGCCACATAAGCAGCTCTAGAAGCATCCACTGTTCTCAGTAACCTAATTCCATCTGAATTTGCTAGAATTTTAATACCATTGTCATTTGTTGAGACAGCTAACAATATTTCTTCTTTGTTAAATCTAATAGGAGGAGAAGCCTGCAGAATTTTAAGACCATGATGATTAGTTGGAAAGAATGATTTCATTAAAAAAATAAATAAATAAACATGATGTAATGCCTACCAGCAGTCCACCATCTGCATCTGTACTTGTCAAAAGGTTAACATTGTCCATGTCCCAGAATTTAACCATGAACTCGTTGCCAGTAGCCAAGAATCAATTCTTGGCGGTATCAAACTGCACAACCCCAACAGTCCACTTCCCAAGACCATGATAGGTACGCTTTACAGCTCCTTCGCTTTCATTCCATTCTACCAAGTATGAATCCCCTTCTTTATTTGTCCCACATGAAATAGCCTGTGATGTACAGAGATTAGACGTCCATCAGAATTTTATACATAAGAAAACCAAACATGGCATCACTAATGGAAGAAAAAACTTTGTAAAGCAATCAGATACTATGCCTACCTTTTAGCTTAGATATTACCCGAGTATCTACCTTTTAGCTTAGTTTCAACAGAACTAAGTATGGTATGGTAAAAGGATGAGTTAATGATAGAGATCTTAGTTGATAACAATCAAAATGTAGTTCACACAATATAACACCTATATTCATGTATTGACTTTACTGAAAAGTTTTTCATTGACACAATATAACAATCAAAATACTGTAATTTTCGTTTGGCTTGTGGAATCTGAAGCAGATTTGATTCCCATCAGGACAAACCAGGGTACAACAGCACATCAAATCCACTCCAACCAAATCCTACATAATATGCACAGAAAATCCTAATATTCTAATATCCAGCCACATCACAGATACTCACAATCAAAATAAATAAGATAGATACTCTAAATTTCTAATATTTGAACTTAAAATTCACTGACAGCAAATCACAACTGTGAATATAAACTCTAACTCTAAAAAGGTCTGTCAAGAACCCTTTTGTCACTGTTCTTGTTCTTGATCTTGATCACCAACTTTGAGGTCAGTTAACAGTGAACCTTGATTTGGATGGAGGCTTCCCGAAGAGTACAGATCAGCTTTGTTGTTAATATATATATTTTGTCTTTCTAAGCCCCACAACGTCTTCAACTCCGCAAAGACACATATGCCCAGCCGACGTCGTGCCAAACACCAAGAACAACCTGAAATTGCAGAAGAAAAGGCAGGACAAAAAGGTCCTTTCGTCCCCTTCCATTGCCGAAAGACAGATATGCCCACCCAACATAGTATGAGACACGAAGACAAACTTCCAATTAGAAGAGAAAATCAAGGGCAGAAGCGCCATTTCTCCTTCCGAGTGAACAATTGAAAACAGTTAACTCAGCTTTAGATATATGTAGATATATGTATAATATCTCTCAAATGGTGAAATGTGAATGCAAATCATTGCACTCCTTGCTCTTGTTGGACAATGATAATAACTTGATTACTAAGCGTTGAAACCAATTGATGTGAACCGACGCAAGTTAGATCGACGCAAGTTAAATGCCAAGAGAAAAAATGTTGCTATCCAGTAGAAGCAAGGCAAGAAGCCAAGAACCATTTCCTGAAGAGCTGTACGCCAAAACCAAAAAAGAAAAACATACAAGAGTTGGCTGATGAAACTGACTGGTCCATGACCTAGCCTATCAATCTTTCTCACTGTTTTACATGCAGCTTTGTCTCATTACTTCTCTCTCTCTCTCTCTCGCTCTGAAATTTTGGACCCTTCCTCATCTGTAATCCACCACTACTAGTAGTATATACCATGCTCTGTTCAGTCATTGGAAGACATGCAAAGTCCAACCAGTACGTCAATGCAAAAACAAGGAGTGCCAATATGGTGGGTGAATATAGCTAGCTGGCAAAGCTTTTGTGCCGCGAGACATATAGATCTATGAACAGTAGCGGACATGGGGATATGTTTTCCCCAGTAGTGAATCTCTCACTTTATTTAATTGTACTACGAGTTTCCTTTTGGTACACAGAAACTAAAAGCACAAGCTGCTGTTAAAATGTTAAATCCTGAAGCTTTGCAAATCAATAATGGAGATTTGTTGGTGTCATTTCGGCTCTTTTTGAGCTATAGACAGTGGACCCTTAGAGCAAGTTCACCCGTTGGGTCAACAGGTCACCTACTATTTACTGTTTTTTAGTGTTAATTTCTACCCTCTAGGTCACGGGCACAGTTTTCATGGTGACCTGGGTCACCAGGTCACTTTGTAGGTCACGATGGTGACCCAAAAAGTGACTCCGAGTGACCCAGAGCACGAAATACACTGTGGCCGTGACCCAGATGGTAAAATTAACACTAAAAAATAGTGAATAGTGAGTGACCTGGTGACCCAACGGGTGAAGTTGCTCTTAAAGGGATGACAGCCAAACATCAATTGACCTTAAATGAAAAACAAGGATGGAGATGTACGTAGCCCCAGCCGGCCAGCCCCAAGCCAAAGTATAGCTAGCTAGCTAGCTTCGCTATGGTGGACCAAAAAGAGAGACTTTTAAGCATCGACGTACGTAGTAGCTTCTTTTTCATCTCTTTCATCAAAAGTACTGCAACAAAGAATAGCTTCAACATCTCCCGTTCTATTTGGCCAGACCTGCACCATATTATTAATTATAATTAAGGACATGCATCCTGAAACCCATGCATAGAGTAGTCATCGATTATCTTAAATTTAAGATGGTAGGACTGTAGGACCCTAAGTATATCACTCAAGCCTACACCACCTTTGGACCAACATTCCATAACTAAATGCATGCCATGTATTCACTAGATTTCCTCAACCATCATTTCCTCAATAATGGTTTGCTGCTCTTCCCTTAAATTCCCGTTCGCTGGGTATCCTCCCCCTAGAACAATAGTTTATATATAGATAGATCAATTGATTTCATAAATTTGATAAAAATAAAAAATAAAAAAATTAAAGAATATATCTCACAAGCGAATATCGCAATTTAAAGATATATATTATTTTAAGATGAAACTAAGCGCCGTCTCTTATTTTGCGACGCCGTAAAGCTCTAATTTGTAGCAATCATTCTCTAGCCATGTTACAGGGTACCATCTTAGTGTAAAATTGTCGAGAGATAGTAAATTTCGAAACACAAAATGCTCTGATAGACATCGTTAGTTTCAATAATGAAAGGTTAACCATAAATAGTAGAACTAATATATATAATTGCATGGTAAATACAGGGATTAATCTTTATTCCGACCTAAAAGAAAAGGAACAGTAATTGAACTAGTAAACAAGATGAAAAGGAAGATTGCAGAGATCTGGATCCACAAGCCTAAAATGAAATGATTCTAGTGGTATGATGACCCTCAACTTCAGATCATCATGATCAAAGTCCCCACACTGAAAAGCTTAATTTCAAAGTCCTTCTATAAAATGAGCACTTTATAGATTAGACATGGCTGAGTAGATCAGCTTTTTACTTTGCATTTTGCAAGAACTGACTCTCTTTTTTTTTTTTTTTTTGAGAATTGCAAGAACTGACTCGTGGGTTATATAATAAGGGGTCTCATTTCATAGGGCCACCACCACCACCACCACCATCAATATCAATATATATGAGGTTATGAACTATTTTGGCATATGTTTGCTGAAAATGACTTTGCCCTTTTCACTCACTCTAACAAATTAGGCTAATGCATCATGTCCATTATAAAATAGCAATAATCATTTTTTACTTGGTGAATTAGATCTTCAAGATTGAAACTTCTTTTTTTTTTTTTTTTGAATTGCAAGATTGAAACTTCTTATGCCAGAGAGAACGGTCGGTTGAGACATAAACTTAGGGTATATATTAAGCAACTGTTTGATATGTTTCCGTGTGTCTGATCCACCCTACGATTCTAAATTTTGGCCACTTACTAGCGGGCAAGAATCTAATGCCCCAGCAATTAATTAGTTGTCATATTTCCCTCCATGCGCAATTTCTCATTTTGTTTATGGTTGGTCAAACCCAAAAATTAATATATAAAATTGGATTAACGTGCATGTAATTAATTAGAATATGATCGAGGAGCAAAACTATTTCTACACATCCTAGCTAATAATTGTACGTAATCAATCAATTTGATCATTTTCAGCTATTTACAATGTATGGCTCAACATCATCAACCAAAAATGCAAGTTTTTGACTTTAGCACATATAGTTGCATCACACTGCAAACATGTTGATCAAGATATATGGTTCAATTATTGAGACATCTTGACAATATTCGATGGCATGATAAAGACTGTTTAACGCAAATTAATGAAATGCATTTTTATTAGACATAATTTATACATTATTTTTCTAATAATTATTATGAGATATTCAATATACAGTATATAATTGATGTGATGTATCATCTCACTCATATATGATTAAATTTAGTATAAATAAACAATAGGATGTTTTGATATGTGGTTAGTGTTGTTGAAATTCATGTCACAATTTATATTGCAGTAAATTAATGTCTGATTTCATTTCTATTTTCATGCACACAAAGAGCATATGGTATATATGTATTCTAGTTTCTACGACTGTAGAAGTGTAGATTATGATTGGTTGTCATGAAAGGTACAAAATATTTTGAAGAGAAGAAAATGGAAGAACTTTTCTTGGATGTGTTTGGTTTACAAGAAAAGAATCTTGAAATATCTCAAGTACTTGATAATTTTGGTAGCAGGAAGGTTGGTTAGTATCAAATCTACATTCCAATCCATACCAACTTTCAGCTAAAAAGGAAAGGTTTCCCCTAAACAAAATATTTGCAGTCAGAAATTTCAGATAGTAACTAAAGTAGTCACAATCTAGTAATAAACCCTAATAATTTCAATGTGCAGGAACAGCTACCTGATGTCTCATAATAAAAGAACGAAACTGCCCTCAATACTTGATTACTTCCAGCTCTGGCAAAGCACATTAGTTGCCTTCATAAGGGGCAAAGTAGTAAGGTCACTTCACAAGTTCCCAATCAACAACTACATAATTAGTTGATAATTAACAACTAATCTAATTAATTAAGCATGAAAATAGGTCTCATCCTCATGCCATGTTGTGCTTGGAAGTCATTCTCACGTGGTTGTGGGTGCCGTGTCCATATCTCCTTGTCTTATTTTTCTCTTTAATTTGTGTTGGATGGACCATTTATTTTAATTTTCATGTTGACCATTTTGACATTTTCTGTGAATTAGTTATGCTATTTTGAGTGAGAATATGTCATTTTCCCTAATGTGCATATTATCATGTGTGTTTGTAAGTTTGTAACTTCTATCCAACCCATCATATCATTATGAATTTATGACAGCTAGCTAGCTTTCCCACAGCACCCATTGATCCAATATTCATGTTAACATGTTAAAATCAACTTCTATCACAATCTAAATTCTTCATTTAACCTTCAACATTTATGTGTAAAAAATAGATTAAAATTGTCCTATTATTGCACAAGGATGCTACCTTTTTTTTTTTTTTTTGACAAATAATCATATAGATTTCATTAATACGGTAAGGCCAGAATGACCATTACATATCCTTCCGCTACCATGTAAAGATAGACAAGAAGTTGTGATGCAGTAGACACCACGTTGATACATAGGGTAAGACCATTCATTCGACATTTCATACTCACTTATTCAAAGCGAGCCTATTAACTATGAAATAGTACGCATAGTAATAGGCCAGTTTAAAAGAAAACTAACTAGAGGGTGGGTATAAAAACCCACCATTCATTCTAGACCCAAAAAGGTCAGGCCCAGAATCTATCTTCCAGGCTCCAGGCTGAAACAGCAACCCCTCATGGCTAAAAGCCCCACTAGAGAGTCTGGACCCCAACAAAAGTCCAACACTGACTAGGGCACCCAACCCAGATGGAGGCCCAACAGGCTTAAGGCCCAAAAGTAACTTCTCTGCTGGAGACCACCATGACGACAGCGCCGCCATCAACTTTGGCCGATCAGACATCCACCACGAGGAGAGAACTTCTGCCATCGACACCACCCAGAACCGGGTTCGATCTCGGGTCCAAAGACAACCCACCTGCACAGCCACCCAGACTAATCTGGACATCCAGAGCCACCGCGGGTCCTTGGTGTCACTGCCTCGAATCACCGCCCATATGTTCCACCATAGCCAGCGGACTATAGTCACTCGCTTCTCCGTCGTCAACAGAAGCCAGCCCAAGCTTAGATGACCGCGAGTCGTCTTCCTCTAAAAATCTATATTGTTCTCTGTGCTTCGCCACCAGCTTTGAATGGAATCCAAGTCCAAGCGACAGCCCAGCGCCGCTTCGATCACCAAAGTGAGCCCCAACCAAATCGGCGCCAACCAGCCAGTCTGACGGCCTTGCTGTACTAAATCTTCGATCCAATTAAATTGATTAGGATCCCATTCACCGCCATCACAGTTGACATCCCCAGATGGGGGGATGAACTCGACTCCCCGTGCTGTGTACCAAGACACCAACATTAGACCATACCCAACCCGCCAGCCTTGACAACGCAAATGCCTGCCAGGATCGAAGGAGTCTGTGAAGGGATGTTGCTTACGGTTTCAAGAGAGAGAGCTCCACCGACACCAATTCGATTAAAAGATTGGGAGGAGTAAGGAGGTTCATCCTTGAGGTAGAGGGGGCCATTCACCTCTGGAAGGACTAGAGAGAGACTTCTTGGTGGTTCGATGCAGCCGGAGCCGCTGTATTTGTCGCCGCCGCAAACAAGTTGCGTTAGGGTGAGCGCAAAGAGGAGCGCCGCTTGGGAGAGAGTAGGGTTTCTCATAGTTTTTTCTTCCCTATAATTACAAGGATGCTACTTTGCGGTACTACAGAAAGGATAAAAGTTGTTTGAGATATACTCTAAATTTTTACCGACATTTTGTAATTTTATTGCGTAAAGAAGGAAAAAAAGGTACTATTTGACTTTAAAATAAAACAGATCATTTCATATCTGTAATTTTTTTTTTTTTTTTTTTTAAGGAATTTGAAACCCAACCATGGAAGACATCTGTAATTTATTTATAACTAAACAAAACATTGAGCTATTAACTAAGCATGAAGGTTGAATCGATAACATACATGTAATAAAAATGAACCAATGGATTTATAAATTTCAGAGTCTACAAATGTCCAAATTTAATATCCTTTTTCATATCCAAAACCCATTTAACTTAGTTGGCAAACATGTGATTTAGGCAGCCTTTGCCTTCTAAAATCGAAATAAACAAACACCCCCCACAACCATATTTAATGCATCCACCTCATACTTGTCACTTGGACATCCATGCAAGTAGTTTTTTCTGAACCAGCTAGCTAGAAATAAATCTCAAATCTTTCCTCAGTCAACATCATCACCATCTTTGTTAGAATATGGACATAAATACAAAGTTAGAAACCCTTCAATATTTCTTCGGTAATGCAATTTATGTCTCCTCCCCAATTCTTTTTTCATTCAATTCTGATATTCCATGAAACCAGGGGCATTCTCGGAAAAGCAGCTAAGTCGGTGGTGCTATATGAGCATATGTACTGATGTAGAGAGTAGAGGGCTTAAAAGACAGAGGTGCACGTTGGTTGATGATGACGCAGAGAAGCAAATTACACCACAGTGCGTGTGCTCCCTGCTTTTAGCTTTTAACCTTTCACTGATATTATAAGCCATATGCCACCTCTCTGCCTCTTCTAAACGATGGTGTGGTGAAGCTTCGAACATATTTTTGCAGACACCATTAAATCTATTTGAATGTTTATGCTATTGTAAATTTAGGTAGGACATGCATTTCTCAAAGGTTTTATTGTTCCAAGGCAATCCAGCTCAAATCCCGAGCTGGGTTTGATGCTTTAATACATTTAACTTCACCATGAACGAGGAAGCCATGGATTGGAGAGTGATTACTGTTTGGTGGCATTGAAGTTTTCTCTCAAGGAATGAGCTTTTCCTCTGTAAAGGGTCTGATTCTGAGTTTCTGATCTCTATTTATGGCAATTCCACGCTGCGTCTCAATTGAATTTGCTGACTACTTGACAGTGATGAAGTTATTGAATTTGTTTGATCACTGCCTTGCAGAGATTAATAGAAGCCTGGAAAATGGATACAAGAGTCAGGACAAAGCTGCAGTCCATGAAAGCTCCAACCAAGGTGAATGAAAAAGTAATCTGCTTTCCAAGTTTTTAATACTTAGTTTTTGGAAAACGGTTCTACACTTTTGGAGGAGCCTGAATTGTTTTGATTTGAACTTTGCTTTAACTGTTTTTTTCACCACAAATTATGGCTTTGAACTTCGATGAGGAGCCTCCAGGTGGTGTTCAAGTCTCCTAGAATTCTTATAAAGTTGACATCTTTGGATAGAATTCCGTTATGGGTCTTCTACTTCACACTCAGTGATTCCTTTATCTTCATCATTTTTTCTCAATTTTAATTACCTCTATCTATCCCCTGTCTCACAAAGTTTTCTGAGGAAAGCTGATTGCTGTCTTTCCCAATTCTTCTCTGACCCTCCTGATTGTGAGACTGGTTTTCTACGCAAGACTATAGAGAAGTTAGCTTCTTTGATTAAGTTTCATTATGGATTGTTCATTTATTTGAGTTTTTCCTATTACTTCTTTCTGTTTCTTATTGCTAGTTCTGTTCCTCTGCTTTTATTGAAGGATATCAAGGTAGAAGAAATGCTAGGGAGTAAAGAAAGGAATACCTCAAAGGCAATAAGCCTTGGAAGAGCTTCAAGAAGAGAGAGAAAATTGGCTTTACAACAAGATGTATGGAATTCTTCTCGTTTTCAAGTTTTGTAATCGCAGATACTTTTTCTATGTGATTATTGAGTTCTTCAACATTGTAATTTTTTAGGTTGATAAGCTGAAGAAGAAGCTTAGACATGAAGAGAATGTGCACAGAGCTTTGCAGAGGGCATTTAATAGACCCCTGGGAGCTCTACCTCGTCTACCGCCTTATCTGCCTCCTTATGTAAGTATTTCACTGCTCTTCTAGATTCCTCTTTCATTGTATCCTTGCTACATTTTTTTTTTTTTTCATTTTGCACCAATGTTGAAAATCATAGTGAAAAAGTAATTAAAACTAATGAACTTCAAGGAGTATTTGAGTCGATCCATTAAATAACAATTTCGAATTTGTAGACATTAGAGCTTCTTGCTGAGGTTGCTGTTTTGGAAGAGGAAGTTGTTCGGCTTGAAGAGCAAGTAGTGCATGTTAGGAAGAACCTATATCAGGAAGCTGTCAACATATCAACTTCCAAGAGGAGCTTAGAAACCTCAGCTGAATTATGTGATTCACACCCTAAAAAGAATCCTAAATTTCAAGGTCGAAGAGTGGTCACTGATACAGCGGTGAAGCATTTGCCACCCTCTTCTGGTAAGCTACAGGAGTTTGATCCTTCTGGTTAGCTGTAAATCAGTCCACTTTTCTAGTGTTCATCTTTTTTAAAAGTGAAAGCAGGACTTGAAAATTTTGATGTTATTTATTGCCAATGCAGATGATAAGCAGGGGAAAGAGAATCAATCATGTGATCCCTCAATGAAGAACAACAAGAAATCCTTGATCCATAGCAATGCTCAGGTTAAGACTCCAGTGAAGAGACCTCCAATTGATATCAAAATAGCACAAAAGCGTTTAGATTCTCCAAAACTACAGGTACATAACATACTTCAAATACCAATTTTTATGAAGTTACTCGAATTCGTGTGCAAGTGCGATGAACATAGTTTCCTTTATGCTCCAGTTAGAAGTTAGAGTGACAGAACAAGACAGCGCGGAAGTAAGACTTCCTAGTATTCCAGAAAAAAATATATCTGGAGATGACAACCCAAACAGAATATCTGAAAATATTCTGAAGTGCTTATCAAGCATTCTCCTGAGAATGAGTTCAGCAAAGGGCACTACAGAAAACCAGCCTTCCTTTTCAACATTAGGAATTCAAGAAAGCAATGGACCAGAATTTTGGGATCCTTATGGTATCTGTTCAGAATTTGGAAAGAGAGATATTGGTCCGTATAAGCAATTATACTCAGTTGAAGCCCGTTCTATTAATCCTAATCGAACAGCTAGCTCTTTGTTCCTGTTCCGAAGATTGAAGTAAGTTCTCTATTCAGATTTGCATGATCTGATGATTATTCTAGGAGTTATAGTAATTTTCCCTTCTTGGCTCAATTCTCAGATTACTGCTTGGGAAACTTGCCTCTGTAAATTTGAAAAGCCTCAGTCATCAAGAGAAGCTTGCATTCTGGATCAATATCTACAATTCCTGTATGATGAATGTATGTATGGAATCTCTGCAAACATAATTCTTTTTTATGTGGAAACTGTTGTAGCCATCAAAAGAGATTCTTATCTAACAAATTCAAATTTATTTTGTGGCATGAGCAATCTAGTCTGCAGTTCTTTTTTGTTTCTGCTTGTATTTTCTTTGCTTTTGTTAAGAAATTGTTTAATGTGCTATACTCCAATGCTACAGGCTTTCCTAGAACACGGAATACCAGAGAGGCCTGAAATAATTGTCACACTAATGCAGAAGGTATGGAATATCGAAGATCCTAATGTCCTACATGTTCTATTATTCATAATTATAATTGAATTTCTACATACCCACATTGCAAACAATTGATAGCTGGTCAGCAATTTATATACTTGTTTTTCTTATCATTTAGGCAACTATAAATGTTGGGGGACACTTGCTCGATGCAATAACTATAGAACATTTTATTTTGAGACTGCCGTATCACTCAAAATATGTAAGTAGTACTGGTGTCCACCTTCAGAACTTCTACTGATATACACATATTTTTTTCTATTTTTTTAATCTTCTCATCATTATTTCTGACCAGACCTTCTCCAAGGGTGCAAAGAATGATGAGAAGACAGCAAGAAGCATTTTCGCATTGGAATTATCTGAACCGTTGGTAACATTTGCTCTATCATGTGGAAGCTGGTCCTCCCCTGCTGTAAGTTTTACATGCATGTGATTGCATGGACCTTTTCAATCATTTTTGAGACTGCACTGAGTCATCGACCACTGACATTAATAACATTATGTGATCTCTGCAAAATGTAGGTGAGAGTTTACACTGCATCCCAAGTTGAGAATGAACTAGAAGTCGCAAAAAGAGAGTACTTAGAGGCTGCAGTGGGGATTTCATCGAATAAGTTTGCAATTCCAAAGCTTTTGGATTGGTACCTACCTGATTTTGCAAAGGATCTAGAATCGTTGCTAGACTGGATCTGCCTTCAGCTACCTAGTGAACTAGGAAAAGAAGCAATCAAGTTTCTTGAAGGAGCCAAAACTGATCCTCATTCACAGTTTGTCCAAATCATGCCCTATGAATTCAGCTTTAGGTATCTACTACACACATGAATCTGATTGCTTGATGTTAAGGGTGTTGGGGTTGCCATTTTGTACAGAGCTATAGATATATAAATATATCAATATTACATGTATAATACGTGGTTGTATCTGCTCCTTCTTTTGACCTGTAAGTAATGATGAGATGAATGCATTTTTGGGATTTCACATGCTATACACATTACTCTGGTTTCTTGAGTCCGAAGTTTTCAGTTTTCTGACTAATGTATAATGAGAAGTGAACTTGTTAAGCAAACAAATTGCAGACCAATACCAGATGAATGCAGAATGCCAGAATGTGTGTAAAATAAAACAAACCAGGATCCTGCCAACAATCCAAAGTGTAGAATTGAGGCTCGGATCAGACGATTCAAACCCGAATTCAACTGCAACCAAGGCTCGAGTACAAAACTAGACAATCATTGATTCCAAAAATTGAACTGTGAAAATAAATGGATTAAGTAACAATGCAGCTAGTTAATTAAGAATGCAGAAACCTAAATGCCAAAGGGGTTGCATCAATTAGAAGCTAGGAACAGTTCCCATTTTGTCTTGGGTTATTAAAGTGGAGGCTGTGGAGCAGTGGCTATGATCTGTAGCAGGCTAGGCCGCTGAGGGAATCTAAATATTGGCCCATGCTCAAGAAAATTTGGTTAGAAACAAGTTGAGTGGTCCTAAGCATGGTCCATTCTATGAGCCACATCGAAACAAAGAACAAACCACTTTTCTGCCTTTTCAAGCAGGGGTCACTCTAGTGCCTAGAAGCTACGAGGCCTGAGAAGGACGTTTCCTGAGGCCAAGTTCAAGAGGGAAAAATGAAGAACCCTACAGTTTTGCAAGGACTAATTAAAGAAGCACTGACACATAGTTTGATTTTGTGATGGGGTTTATTTCAGGGCTCAGAGACATGTTATGTGTTTCTGAAAAGGACTTGGGTTTTGCAAAACCCGTGATAAATCTCTGGACCACCCCCACCCCACTTCATTGAAGCATTTTTGTTGGTGTCGAAATGAAAGATCAAAATCTAGCACGGAGGGAGGACTTGAGGCCCAAAACTACAAAAATTTGGACCCAGTATCTGAACAATTGGTGTCCTTGGTGTTTTTTTTTTTTAATTTTTAATATTTACTGTTTTAGTTAAAGAGTGATTCTAGTTGGACCTCCAAATTTGATATTTGGACCTCCAACTTTTTTCAATTATTAATATATTTTGTTAAGTCATATGAAAAGACAAATAAGGACAAAGAGAGAAAACTGAAAAAAAAAATACTCTTCTTAAATTACCTCCCTAAATATAACATTCAATGAAAATAATTTTTTATTTTTCCGGAATTTCCTTATATTGACATATAGTTTTAAAATTTACCTAAAAAAAACAATAATTTCATACATGGCCCATCATTTAATACAAAAATAAATTCAAAACAATCTAATTTGGAATTTCCTTAAACTAAATTCATTGAGTATTGTGATATAGTTATTACTCGATCTTCCAATCCAAAACCTTTGAAATTCCTTCTTTTAGCAAAATCAAAAGGATTCCAGCAACATATCAAGATCGAGAACCTCTTATTAATTTTGATGGAGGAGAGACCTACTCATAAGATAACAATATCATGTGATTTTGATTCATTCTTCTTCTCATGTTGCAGATAGAGATAAAGAGTAGAGTAACATATTGTTGTATCTTATGTTCAAGGGTGTTTTGGTAAAAATAAGGAGGTCTACTTAGCCTTTTAAGTATTCTAAAAAGTAAATTTGAGGTGTACTAAGTATGGGAGGTCCAAATAGCAAATTTGGAGGTCCAACTAGAATCACCCTTAGTTAAATCAGATAACTAGAGGAAAACATAAATCCCCAAGCTGCTGATCTGGGCAACTGCATAGTGCATACTATCTTTCTGTGAGGATACTAAAGCATCAATTTACTAGAAGATGAAAAATAAAATTTACGTGAAAGACAGTACATCTTCAACCCTTATGAAGACAAATATCAAAAGTCGAAGATCTGAAGACGGACGCGAGCACACGTAGGAGACAAGTCACTAGTTTGATTCTTGGGTAAGTGAGCAGTGATTGTGTTAAGAACGAGAATGTTTATTAAGCATACACTGTTCTAGTGATCCCGGCATCTGATTGCGACGATGATTAAGTGAATTTGGGTGATTCTTTGTAAGAGTAATATTAATCATTCAAACCTAGCTAGTTCTATGCGTTGTGAATTCACCAACCATGTAATTAGATTATGAGATCAATGGTGTTCTGGGCTTTGGGCCTGCATGGGCTGACATTACGTAGGCACTAGCTTGTACACGCCCCCGGTCAGTTTTGGTCAGACTTTTTCTAGAATGCATAGCTTAGGTAGCTCAGTTCATCTCTGACTCGATCTATATTATCTACTTCTAATATGGTCAAATAATCCGAACTTAAAACCGTTGAACAGAAGTAATAAAAAACAAAACCGATCTACAAAACAAACAAGGAAAAATAACATGGGTAATCGATCCAATTTGAGCACGTTTCACATGAATTGAAAAAACAAACAAATTGCCATGTATGGGAATGGGAGTCGGCGAGGTGCGTGTCTTGTCTGTAGGATGCCTTATATAGCTACTTAATCATTATATATTTACTAATAGTCTTTTTTTTTTTTTGACAAGATATATTTACTAATAGTCTAATACTATGATTTTGTGGATAATACTCGCTTAAATTAGTAGTATACTAAACCCTAAAAGAAAGAGTGAACCGAATCAAAGCAGAACAAGGTGATCATCACCGTCCAGTAATTCATATACATGACGTTGATGTCTAGCCTAATCCAAAACCAACTACCCATCCTTTCAAGAGTTGTAAAATATATATATGTACGTGAAAAAAGTGTATTTTATAAATTGTATGTATTCGTCATGAGTCACGTATGAATACAATTACGTGTATATGTGCTTATCTCGTCTTGCAAATTATTGTTTTCTATTACTTGTCAACCAAATTGAAATGAGCTAGCTGTCTTTCTTTCTAGATGGTCTTTTCTAAATAATTTTCTTACATATAAGTTGTATGTGCTTGCAACTATTTGTATGCACATGAAATAAAAACAGATGCAAGGAATTTTTCAAATAACAGAAAATTGAAATATATATAATATAATTATATTTCTTCCTCAGTAGTCAAATGAAACTGTTCTGAATTCGATTGAAATAGTCTTGATGTTAATTAACTGATACATGCATATTAGCATATATATGGAAGTCTCTCTCTTTTTGATTAGAAAAGTTGCACCGCATGCAGCTATAAAATGTTCATACAAAAAAGACAAATACACGAGCTACCTAGAAAAATCCCATTTGGATTACATTTTACACGTACACGACCTTTCATTTTCGAGTTAACCAAAACCAGAACCAGAACCACATATGTAGCTAGATAGGAACTGCAGGTACTTATACATATCCTAATCCCTAATTATCTGCCTGCTTATACTAACAATATATATGATTCGATCCGGATCAAATACTTATAATAGTAAATACTGAATATATAGTATAGATCTTTCTATACCAACTCCAAAAATGAACACAAGAGTCCAGCCAAATTAATTTTAAGAAATAGAACAAGATGCATGCGACTAGACGGCAATGCTTATCATATAGAGATATATCAAATCAACAAATTATAATGAGCACAAAAACGTGGATTCACAATTGAATCAATATGTAGAAACCTTAGAATTGAATCAGCACATATGCATATGCGTTCACCCTTACGACCAGGCCGGCTAACATTGTCCCTTCCGGCCTCTAGCTCTAGGGTTAGTTCAAATCAGTTAATTTTCTAGTAATTTGCAATTTTAAGATTTCGTCCATCACACTCACCGTTATGGTAATTAAATTAATAAAAATACTTTTGAGAAATTGAAATAACATCATATGCATGCATTTATAAAAATAATTAAGAAATGTATAAGAAACCTAAATTGTCCTTAAAATGCAATATCAAGTTTTTTTTTTTTTTTTTGATCGAAATGCAATATCAAGTTATTATTTTAATTTGTTAAATTGAAAACAAAATATTAATTTGTCAAGATTAAGCAAAGAGCTCCGGTCTTTGCGGAGCAATATTCCGAAACCTAGGTTTCATGAAGCAAGGGGCGGCGAACCCTATGGATCTCCGTCTGCTGCAGGACGCCGCAGCGTCGTTCCTTTCGGTCAAAGAATTAAGCAAGAAAGTGGGGCTGCCCTCTCCCTGCAGTGTTGCGGGTGTGACTTGGCAAATCTAGCGTTCCGGTTGCAGTCAGATCCAAATCTATTTTTGTGTAGCGCGGCGGCTCTGAGAGTGATCCAAGGCGCTTTCTAAACCAGCGGTGGTAGCAGTGACGTTGGGGTTGGAGGCGGTTAGCTCTGCTTGATCGACAACGTAGCTGGTTCGGTCGAAGTCAACCCAAGTCGGCATGGTGCTGCTAGTGCGGTTGCTAGCACAGGTTTGGTGGGCGGCGGGATGGTCGCCATGGTCTCCTGCCAAGGGAGGCCGCCGGATTGATTAGGAGTTGGCAAGCGGCTTCTCGGAAGAGCCAGATTCGATTGTTGGGTGTTGGGGACGTAGGGTTTGGGCAGTGAGCCTTTGGGCCTGTGCCTTTATGGGCTGCAGTGATGCAGTATAGTGAATTGGGCTTAGGTTTGCCCAATTCCCCTATTCTCTCACACTTGGGTCAGGTTTGAGTTTTTTGGGGGTAGTCTGTCCTGCTCTTTGTCCTGCACCTATTCCTAGAATGTTGTTGTGGGTGTGTTGAATGTTGCAACGTACACTAAAAGGGTCTTAGGCGTCAAGATGTTCAGGACATTGGTTCCATTTTAGGGCAGTGTAGGGTTAGAGAGTTTTTCAAATTCTGCATTTTATTTTCTGCAATTCCTTTAAGATTTTAGTATTTTTGAAGTTTCCGTTCTGGATGGTAGTCGTGTTATCTGAGCATAGATTTGTAATATGAGGGCTCCTCGGACCACTCAAGCTTGACCGAGTGAGGTCGTATGATTTTATATAAATGAATCATTATTGCGTTGCCCTAAAAAAAAAAAAATTAATTTGCCAAAGGTAAAACTTAATCAAACTATACATCCAAATTCCTCCAATCAAGATTCAGATTATAAGAAAATGAAATGAAAATGATAGAGAGGCGAGGCAGCTGTAAAGTGTAAAAGATGCTTACAATAAACAATGTGCCCTACCAAATATTGTAGTTTTCATCAAAAATCAATAAAAGGGGCGCAGGTTCGTGTCACAACTTGACATTTTGTTAAGCTAATTTGTCAATGTCTAGATATCTCGGGGTCCCAAAAGGCCAGATATAGCTGCACCAAACGATCGATCTTACACATCTTGAATTTATAAGCCTCCAAAAATTAATTATCAGTTTAATTTCTAGAAGTCATGAACCAATCCAACAGCGACTTTAGGCCCTATTCTGTTCCATAAGTCTTAATTTCAAAAGAAAAATGCGTACAAAAACATAATTTAATACATGAATCATGACTATTGTAAATCTTTGGTTGTTAATAAAGATACCAAATACCTCCCACTAGATTTGTCCAAGTTGTAACTTGTAACCCAATTTTTGGCATAACAACATGATTTACTCTTAAACTTTACTACTCCATCATCTACAATTGGCCACCATCCAATAGAAGTAAAACTTCCAAAAGAATTGGTAATGTTGAACATGCTATCATTAATTCTTCTTGTTTTGGTTGGGCTTTATGAGTGCATGCCAAACTCGTAAGCTATTATAGGGACACTTCTCAAGTGAGGCAATCGACTACGTTGACTGCATGCCTCGTATTCAAACCAAAGCTTGGAGCAAACGGCACAGGTGAATTAGTGATGGCATTCATTACGCCCTGAGTTTTAGTTTTATAGATCTGTTTGCATTGACATATAATTCAGGTACTTCAATTCGTATTCGTCTAACGCTTCCAAGTATCTAGAAGGAAAGTTTCACAATACGACTTTTTACCAGCAATTAACAAATAAGAGTACGACGACATCAAATATTTTTTTGGACTAAATACTTGTTACTCCTCATACTTTTGCATGAAAAACAGTTTAGTTCAAAATTTTAAAATTAAATAGTTTAGTCCTTATTCTTTCTAATTCTCACACAACAGGTCCTAAAATGACTATTATACCCCTCACTTTTTTTTTTTTTTTATTTTTTCTGCCTCTCTCTCTCTCTCTATATATATATATATATACACACATATATCTACACACACACACACACACACACACACACACACACACACACATATATATATATATATATATATAGAGAGAGAGAGAGAGAGAGAAAAAAAAAAAAAAGTGTGGGGTATAATAGTCATTTTAGGACTTGTTGTGTGAGAATTAGAAAGAATAAGGACTAAACTGTTTAATTTAAAAAATTTGGACTAAACTGTTTTTCATGCAAAAGTATGAGGAGTAACGAGTATTTAATCTTATTTTTTAATATAATGATATTTCTCTTTTCAATATTATTTTTGAGGATAATTCTACCAAGTTACATAAAAAAAAGTATGATATTAAGGACGATAATACTAGAAAACTTCTAGCTTCCAACAGTGAAGGTGATACGAAAAAGAACACATAAAGAAGGTTTAAAAGGTGCTTAGTTGAGTATGATTCCACGTAGAGAAAAATTCAGTCACCGTTCTCAAACTATGCTGCCAAAGCCAATTTGATACTCGAACTCTCAAAAGTATCAATGTGATACCCAAACACGTATTTTGACATCAACGTGATACTTCCGTCAAAAATCTCTAACGACTCCGTTTGTTTGCTGACGTGACAAGTACGTGGGTCTAAAAAAAAGGTTAAATGACCAATTTACACTTTTCTTTTGTTATTTTTTTTTTCAATATTACTTTCATTATTACTGCCGGAGCCGGCGAAGCCGATCGATCCAGTTTTCTTCAAGGATCTGATCCAGTTTTCTATTTTCCAGACTTTCAATCTCTCTCCCCATCCCAAGCGAAAGTAGACTGTGGTCATATAAAATCATCATACATTCATGTCCATAACATTTGCTCGGCCTCATTCATATAGGTACCACGCTCCTCCTCTTCTTGTCCACGAATCCTTACCGACTCCAGCTCTGCAGCAATAGAACATCTCACCAGAACTTGACTACTCTCCGCAACTACAAGTGGCTTCAGAAACTTAATCGGAGACTCATTGGAAATCCTAAAGCTATAGCACATGTTCCACGAGTCATTGTCTCCATACCTTTCCATGACCCAAAAATCAACAGAACCAGAGGCAGCAAGACTTCCATAACGCCATAGACACAAACACCCTTCACTACAAAAAACCGCAACACTGAAATTCACACTGTCATCTCCTTCAAACTTAGGAAATAGAAGCCGCAGTCTCCGAAACTCCTCCATCTCCAAATCAAAGACAACAATAGGATCCTCCTCGTCATCAAACTCGAGATTGTAGTCCTCAATTACCCAATGCAGCTTCTCGTTTACAATAACGCCTTGACACCTCAATCACCCAATCCGGACGTCAACGCACTCCAATCCGGCGAGCACCAATCTCATATTGCAAAAAAAAAAAAAAAGAGGAAAAAATAACAACAACGACAACACCAACTCCTCAAATCCCCCGACGTAGCATCAGCGCATAACAACACCTCTTGCCCACCGTTCGTCAGCATCATTGTCGACGGGGATCTTGGGACTTTATCCGGATTCACTTCTTTCTAGCGACCCAACATTCTGTTTCTCCCCTTGCTTAATTACCTTTCACATCGAACAATACATAATTGTGGCTGTCTCGGCAAATCTATGCTCGAACTTGAACACGTTCTTTCGCCAGTCTTCTTTTTGGGAGAAATGTCGTTCACCGGAAGTTGGAGCCCATTGCAGGAGCCCAATAGCAAGACGTCGCAGTCGGGTCGGGTTAAAGGGGAGGCGAGCTTTACAGCGGAAGTATGGTCTCCGAAGGGAAGCCGGTCTAGTTCTAGGGATGCGAGCTGCAAGGAAACAGGAAGACCATAAGCCGCCAGCCAAGCCTGGCCCATCCCCGCCACAGCCACCGTCGCCGGACAGCCAAGTGTTCTGCTCCGCCGGTATCTCCAAACAGCCGCCGGACCGCCATCGCCGCGCCATGGGTAAGCGTTACATCTGCCAAACAACACCCTCCCTAGATCGAATTCAAGGAACTGCACCTGGATTGGTTTCGGTGGAGATTGAAATGAGGAGTGAGCGGGTTAGGGTTTGGTTCATATGAGCCGATTCGAAGTGGGATTAAGCGAATTTGGAGGATCATCTCGTCGGGGGATGAAGTCCGACATTGAATTGCCTCTCTCTCTTAGGTGATTTGAGGAAAATAAGAGTCGAGAGGAGTGTGTAGTGGCTACGATGCAAATCCTTTTTTTTTTTTTAATTAGTTAGTAGTGAAAGACCATTCTACCCTTGATAAAAATATTACATGGGACCCACGTGCTTGCCACGTCAGCAAACAAACGGAGCCGTTAGAGATTTTTGACGGAAGTATCACGTTGAGTGGTGTTAGCTCAGTGGTTAGAGCACCCACTACCTATGTACAAAGTCATGGGTTCAAGTCACCATGGGGGCAGGAGTGAAACCCTTTGATCCTTTTTTTTTTTAAATAAAGAAAAAAAATACGTGTTTGGGTATCACATTGATACTTTTAAGAGTTCGGATATCAAATTGGTCTTAGCAGCGTGACTGAATTTTTCTCTTCCACGTATACCTTGTGACTCTACTTAATGCAGGTACCGTAAAAAACCAAAAAACAAAGGAATGATGAACATTTGTCATGTGAGGTTTCATTGTTTTATAGCGCAAGTAATAATAGAAAAGCGCCCATCATTAGCTTAAAAGTATTAAAAGGCGGCTCCTAAATCCTTCTCATGGTCAACAATCTTTACCATTCTCATTTCTCTGTTCCTTCCTCTCCCCCCTCTGTTATATAACTATTCTCGTTGCATCTTTCAGTTCCATCTGTCTCTGTTTATCCCGAAACCAAAACTCTCCAAAACAAGCAAGACTCAATCATGGAGGTAGCTATACCAAGCAGACCCACCTTGGATTTCGACTTCAACAGCGCTCGATCTTCGCCTTGCATTACTACTCCTTCAACTCCGAGACGCTTCGGCGACTACAGCTTCTTGAGTGCACCAACCAGTCCATCTCGAATGTCCGAGTTTTACAGAGAATTTGATGAGTTCTCCACAGTCAGTAGTAACTGGGAAGAAGAAGATGAGCCTGAACTTGCAGCACCACCCAAATCACCAAAACCAGACGACTTTGCGTTTGATGTTAGCGAGGAGGTAGACAGAGTTTCTCTCTCAGCTGAAGAGCTTTTCGATGGCGGCGTTATAAGACCTTTAAAGGCTCCTCCACCTCCTCAATTCTCAACAAAGAAGATCAATATTCGTCAAGCTCTTTCGCCCAGAAGGAGAAAAGATAGAGATTCATATCCATTCGCGGCGAACAATTCGACCGGAATGGAAACTCCCCAGAAGAGATCAGCTGTTTCTTCACAGCAACAAAGAGGAAGAGAAAGAGCTCCTCCAACCGTGTCTTCTTCAAGCCGCAGATCTTCAAGATCACTATCTCCTTTGAGGGTTTCAGAGTTTAACTGGGCACAAGAAGAAGAAGAGCTAAAACGACAAGAAGCAGCAGCAGCACAGAACAAGCAATTAGCTACAAAGGGTTCATTAATTTCATCTGCTACTGCTGCTTTGAATAGTTGCAAGGCTTCAAGAAAATGGAGGCTGAAAGATTTTCTGTTGTTTCGGAGCGCATCAGAGGGCAGAGCAACAGATAAAGATCCATTCAGAAAGTTCTGGAATCAGAAAAACGAGCATGCGAAGACCGCTAGCTCCAGCTTCAGATCCATAGACAGCCCGGCCTCTGTTTCTAGTTCAAGAAGAAGAGGACCTTCAGCACATGAGTTGCATTACACTGTGAACAAGGCAGTGTCCGATGATATGAAGAAGAAGACCTTCTTGCCTTACAAACAGGGCATTCTGGGAAGATTGGCTTTCAATCCTGCTGTTCATTCTCTGGCCAATGGATTTGGGTCTCTTTCGAGGTCCTGAATCTTAAGGGTCTTCTATTTTATTTGTTAATTGTTAAAACAGATTTTGGGTTTTTCTTCTTTTTGTTGTAAAGTCTGTATTCTTTTAGTAGGTGTAGAGTTCATACTTGAGAGGAGTGGTGTGCAATGAAAGACATAAAAATCAAAGCTTGGTTGCCCCCATTACTGCTTATACACAAATATATTCTTTCTTTGTTTTCATCTCAAAGTCTGAAATTGTAAGATTATACTGAGAGCATAGACAATTCTCAAATCACAAATCCAATTTTTTGTTCAAATTCTTGTATTGCAGCACATATTAGTTGAAGCTCAACTAAGAAATATCAATTTTGATACATTAATAAATAAAAAAGTAAGACTTGCTAGCTATGGAAGCATAAACCTCCATTATATCCATTAGAATGATTCCATGAGAAGTTCATATGAAGACAACCTCCACCTAATTAGTGAAAGGGTCATGCTACAAAGATATAAGCTAGAAGGTAAAAACCAAATATTCTAGCGTCATTATCCCATTAAATTAACATAACATCTTATGGCCTGTCATATTCATATTCAGAGGCTTCCTTCCCAGGAACCCCAGGAATTTGTGCGCAAAGTTAGCTTCATCAGCATCTACATGAAGACCAGGACAGTGCAGCTAATTTCTTGTCTCTACTTTTAGATCTTCATATTCATAGGGAAGGCAATTCAGTGGCAGATTGCTTGGCGATTTTGGGATTGACTTTTCCTTCTCTTTGCTGGCTCCCTACGCCTCCAATGGAGACTTTTTCTAAGCTTCGTAATGATGCCTTAGGAGTCCTCCATTATCATTGATTTGGTTGGATTTTTCTCTTTTGTTTTCTTTTTATGGGAAAGGTTTTGGTCTAGTCCCCCTTTCCCTTTTGTAATTTTTCTCTTTTTCGTTAATTTAATCCGGGCGTGGGGCTGAGCCTCCCAGTTAGGCTGGGTTCCAAACCCCTTCAAAAAAAAAAAAAAAAAAAAAAAAAATGAGATGAAATAGACACATTCAGATTAAATGATTCATTGGGTTATCCTAATTCATAAACCTAGAGAGTCAACACGTCATGGAAGGACAACTGCGTTCGTTATAATCTGGGAGTAATTTAAACGGTTCTAATGGATGGATGTCTATGTAACATGGACGCAACTACTTCTAAATTCCAGATAGAAATGGAGCAGAAGAATTGTATTTTAATCGATCTACTTTTAATATCATTTCCTTTCGGGTATACTAACAAAATTTTAAGCGTGTACTAGTAGAATACAAGGGGAGGTAGATGAAAATATTTGTCAACTTCTAGAAGTACTGAGAAAGGTGCATTGCATTGCATAGACGTCCATTTCTATAAGTCTGGTTTTATTTAAAGCTTATGTAACTAAGCTAGTTTGTTAACTAAACCAGCCAATATATCATATACACATTACATATCTCTGTCTGTGTGCATCAGTGCATGTATAATAGTGTACACAAAAGACTTACATAATGAGGGACATCTAGGCTTAATCAAAGTTATCGATTTTGATTGGAGTAATTTCATCTGCAGTGAAGTCTCCAACTAATCGTGCAAAGAAAACCATTTGTTGTTCCAGAGTGAAGTTATTGTTCTCACTTCTCAGCCTCTGTTGTATTATGCTAGATTAATTTACGGTTTCCAATCATTTTATTTTGTGAATACAGAAAGTAGAAAGTACCTTGCGGAAACCACCTCCTTCTCCTTCATACTCCACAAGAGCAACAGGCAAACTCTTCTCCTTTAAAGCATGGTAAATTGTTTTAGCTTGCTTTGGGGGTACAGACTACAAAGTAAAATTGGATTTACTTTCAAAGCCCAATCATGAAGTTCATGAAGCCACTATATACCACAAAGAAGGGGGAATGCTTACTATACATGTCGTCCAATCCTTGGAATAGGATTATAGGGCAACAAAATTTGTCAACAAAGTTGATTGGAACCTATCAAGTAATCCTTTTCACTGCCTGCAACCAATTAAAATTGCCTCGGTTTCCAATCACTCCTATAAAGTAAAGCATCAAATGTCACCTTCCAACTTACCAACAAGATTATCGATATAGCGAGATTCAACTTTGTGAGTTTCTTCTGCCTTCAGCATTCTTAAGTCAGCTATCTGTTCATGGCCAATATGACATAAAACTATTACTTAAATGAAGTCAGTTTTCCCGTTCCTAGAGATCACTGCTGGTGGAGAGTTCAGCTGTCTTAATCCCTTGCATATTAAATAGTGTCCAAGTTTGCAGAAACAACGTACCAAATGTTCCTTCTGATATCGCTGTCCACAGAGTGAGTAGAAACCCAAGTATAGAGCAAGGCACAAACGCCATACAAGGAAGCTTCTACCTTGAAGGTGTTTCTAAAAGCAAGAGCAGCTAAGGTAGTGTATCCACCAGCAGATTCCCCTGTAGCACACAGTCGATCCCCATCTACTATTCCTGAATTCACTTAGATAACAAAATCTATATTTACTATGATCGCTTTCTAGGAATTCACAGCCGCAACAGTCATTTACATCAACAATTTCTCATGGATTCGGAGGATTTCTTTCGCCATGGTTGATGAAGAAACTACAATAGTGGTTAGTTGGCCTAGTTTCAAAGACATTATGGGGCCATAGTGTTGTGAAAGCTTTGTCAAAGAGAGATTAGGTTTGTCTCCAAGCTCAAAACAGATTTCCAACCAATGGAAATGGCTTTGGCCCCGGTGGTAGCCTAACTCTGGTTAACCAGGACGCAGCAAAGCACAAAGACAAGAGTGTGCAACTCAAGAAAAAATCCATCTCTCACTATCTTGAAGATTTCAACTTTCTTTCTCACTATCATGAATCAATCTTTTTAGATGTGGTCCAGGGCAGGAATAGTAAGATCTATTCTAGCTTGCTCTGTTCTACACAAATTTGAGCTTGAATACATGTGGATGGGGGCTTTTCTTAATTGCCTCTTGTAGTTGTGTGATATGGTTAAAGCTGAACTGAAAGAAAAGAGAGGGTAGGGAAGAATCTGGAAGTTTTACAGATAAAAACAATGCAAGACTTACAGCGCAGCAATTGACAGCTCTTGCTTGCTAACAGAATCAGAAGCAGAACTGCAAATAGTCAAGTAGTGTTTAAGGAAAATATGATCTGCAGAGAGATTGATGAGAGAATTGTGTGTGTTCTATTATTGATAATAGGAGCCCTTTATATAGGGATTTACAAAGTACATAATTTTGTTATACAAGGAAATAGAATCCGAATATAATTAGGAAATCTAGAACTTCTTTCCTATTACAACTCTAGAACTAAACCCTAGTTTGAAGAGGCACACTCAATGTCGATATCCTTCAACACTCCCCCTTGTGCCGCTCAAACTTGGTGATGACGCTTTGATCGTTGCCTCGTTAAAAAACCTTGTCAGGTAACAAAAACCCTGTGGGACAAAAATAACCCTGGTCGAAATACAAAAAGAGCACAACACGTCCTTCACTCTTCGAGATCGATCATGTAGACATCATTCCTCCCCCTGATGTTGACATCTCCCCCTGAATGCTACAATCATGGGAGTTCGGATAATTTTCTCAATCTGAGGCTCTTCACATGTTTCTCAAAGGTGGATTTAGGTAACGACTTAGTGAATAAGTCCGCTACATTATCCTCTGATCGGATTTGATTCACTTCAATCTTTAGAAGTGATTGTTGCTGCTGATTGTAAAAGAACTTAGGCGATATATGCTTGGTGTTGTCGCCCTTGATGAAACCTAACTTCATTTGCTTAATACAAGCTGCATTATCCTCATAAATGCATGTAGGTTCATCTGTGGTAGACTTCAAACCACAAGTTCCTCGAATATGTCTAATTACAAACCTTAGCCATATGCATTCACGCACAGCTTCATGTAGAGCAATAGTCTCTGCATGATTCGAGGAAGTAGCAACATTGTAGACCTCCAAGATATCACAGTGCTTCCCATGATAAAGACATAACCCATTTGGGAGCGACCTTTGTGAGGGTCAGAGAAATACCCTGCATCAACAAATATCACCATCGTTTTGGTGTAAGGGAGGAGGATGACACCGGCCACCCTTGGCGGTGGCAGCTTTGCCGGTCATGGCGTCTTGGACGGCGCCTCTTGGGCTAATGAGATCCGTTCTCATTCTTCTGTCATTCTTTTCTCTCTGTAGGGATAGAACAAGCCCATATCTATTGTACATTTTAAGTAACGAAAGATTGTCTTTATACCAGTCTAATGACGTTGCGTTAGTGCGGGGCTATATCTAGCCAACAAGTTCGTAACAATTGAGGTGTCCGGTCTTGATCCTAAAAAAAAAACAGGCTTTACATAATGAAAGATTGGCCTTATAATCAACCAATGAAGGTTTTGGTTGAGCCACAATGTCACAATTTACTTTGAGAAGTAGAGAGAGGAGCCAAGTCTCCATACATGGCGTCAAAGCCATGATTTTTCCGCAGGGGGATCACGGCGCCGGCGTTGGCCGGTCGGTGGTGCATGGTGGCGGCGCCCAAGGCACGGCGGCGGTTCAATGCTCTCTTTGAATCGACTTTTGATTCTCACTTTTCTTCATTCTGAAGAAGAGATGTCCGTGTGAAGTCTTTAGTATCACGGATCATCATATCATGACCTGGGTGTCCCAAACGATCGTGCCAAAGCCTATATGTGTCAGAATTCCATAAGTCATCTCTCATGACATGGTTGGATTCAATGACTCGAATAGTGGTTGCATACAACCCACTAGAGTGACACATAAGTTTCTCTAGTACTCGTTTATGTCCGTAGTCATTAGAGGTGACGCAAAGGAACTCTTGTCCATTCTCACAATGTGTTTCCACATGAAAACCATTGGCTTTTATATCTTTCAAATAAAGTTCGAATTAAGGTATGTCCAAGACATTAAGTAAAAGAATCGACACTTTATTAATAGCCAATGATTACATCAAAGTTTCTTAACCAAAGTATAATCCAAAATAAAAATCAAACTTAGACAAATCGTAGTCACTCAATCCGTTTGGTAACTCCAATCAAATATGACCAGGAAAGTAGAGAGAGATGTCGGTGGAGCGAGGCTCTCTTAAGTACCACTAATCTCAATCACTTTCCTAGACATCATACTTCATTGGATGCGCCACTTGAGAAAGAGTTAATACAGAATTGTCATTTATTGATTAAGGCATAATTGCCATTACATAATTCTTGGAAAAATAAAATACAATTTGAAATAAAAATATGCCGCATTTTGTCTTCATAGCCAGATTTAAAATCTTTTTGAACTCGATGTCTTGACCACCATTGATCAAGTACTCCATAAAACATATGTTGTGAAATTTTAATTAAAACTGGCAAGCGCACGAATCGTCGTTAGTATAGTGTGCAAGTACGAGGTCGTTCCAACTGAGGATTGATAATCAATTTAAATCCTAACCTAATTAATCCAAACACAAAAACACAGAAGCAATCAAACTAAAGAAGATATGGTTTTGGATTTTTGAATAAAGAAATAATATGAAAATTAAAGAAAGAAACAAACAAACAAATAATGATAAAACCTAGGGTTTCAGAATCAATCGCTAACAATCCTATTTATGTTTCAATGCAATTAACAGATTCTTTTGTTTCTCTAGATGATAATTCCCGTATCTAAGTCCTTCTCAGGTACTCTAGACCATAGTTTTCCTTAAGTGTATGATGCTCTCCCTCTCGGGTAAAGATCTTATATCCTAACTATGCAGTTTATCCTTCTCAGGTATAAATTTAACATGCAAGACTCATTACGCTTTAGAAAACAAGGGAATCAAGCAAACCATTAGTCTTTCTCAAGTAATAATGTAATTTACCACACTTAATCACAAGAAGCTAATCAAATTATATTGCATCTCTGCTTCAAATTTGTCTTCCAATTACTATATGCAAAGCCCTAAGGTGATCAATCAAAGAACTTAAACATAAAGCATCAATTCAAATAGTGATTAAGCATTCATCATAAAGAAACTATAAATCCATCAATAAAATATCAAAGTACATAAACAATCATGATAGGGCATCATCCTAACCCTAGAAAAGGTTTAACAAAATATAACTACGTAAAACATAGGAAAAACATAAAAAGAATGGAAGGGGAAAAGAAGGGAAAGATGGATGAGTCGTCTCCGCTCCTTAGGCGTCTACATTGTGCTCCGAGACTCTCTTCTCATGTAAATTCGTGCTCCCTTATATAGGGAAGATTTCTGCTCATCTTTGGCTTCATGTTTCCTTGTAAAACTTGGATTTAGATTCCTTTCTTCATTTGGAATGGGAAAAGCTTGAAATATCTCTTGTAAAAGTAGGAATAAGTTCCTCATTGAATCCTCATCTGAATTAACTTCCTTGAAACATTAGGATTGACCATCTTGTGTCACGGAACTTGAGTTCTCCACGAATGTTTGTAAATTCCCGAGCAGATTTCCTGTCCGACCTATCTTCACTCAAATAATCATAACTTTCTCCAAAAGTATCGAAATCGAGATCCGTAAAATTCTACAGAAAGTAGACATCCGTAGCTTTCTAATGATATAAGGCTCATTGGCTGATTCAATCTGAGTAACTCCCAGTAATTCGGAGAAGTTGGATGTTCTGCACAGACAGATTCTGGGACCTGGGCGTCTTTTAATCCTAGTTAGCTCATTTTAACTTCTTTTCTTCTCTTTATGAGACAAACCTACAAAAACACTATAACAACATAAATGACTCGAAATAAGGAGGACTAAGCATAAATACTAAGATTAAGAGGCAAAGAAATATAGGAAAATATGAGCACATCAACATAATGTAGAGGATGCTCTCTTGATTGAGGCGTATTGACGCAATATAGATGGTCCCTAGGACCATTGGTGTTGGAATAGTGTTACCATGGCCAAAAGTGGCGCCATGGTGTCCAACCCCCAACCCTCAACGTCATGACTCCTTTGGTCATGTATTTGCCAACTTTGGCGATTACCTTCATGAGCATGTTGATCATATCATCCATGGCGACTTCTTCTAGCCATTGAACGGTGCTCATGGTAGCCATCTTGAGGCCTACCATATTTTCCAATCACAAAGTTCGTGGCTGTGCCTTTCAACACATGCCATAGCTCCAATTAGCTTATGGAAATTTGTGATCCGTCTTGCGTTTACATGAGTCCGGAATAAATCAGAGGACCTCATAGCATAGACAGAGAAGGTATTGAGGGTTTTCTCAATCAATTGTTCTTCTGTGATAGTTTTTCACAGGCATGCATCAATGTCTGATGCGGAGAGCTTCCGAACAATATTCCATAACTTTGTCAAAGTTAGAGAAGCAGAGATAATTCCATCATGCTTCTAAGTTCGAAAAATTGTGAATGTTGTTAAAACATTCACGAAGCGCTACCCAAAAGTTTCTAGCGCTATCCTCATTCATGTACTCAAACTGGAGTGCCATCTCCATGTGGCGCTTCATCAGGGTAAGTGCCCTGAAATTATCTATCTCAGTTTGTGAGTCTTGAGCGGTTCCTTTAGAACAGGGCTCTTGGATTGTAGGCAATAAATATCCCGTGCCCGTAGAATCCAATGAAGTAAAATCGAGCTCGTTCAAGTTTGATATCTAAAAAGGAGAAACAAGAACGGATTAGTTTCGGAGTCAATGCTTCCACGAAAACTAATATTAAGATTTCTGAGCCTTAATGCTACCAAGAAATCGATTTCCAAGAAATTTGGATTAGACCGAAACAATGACGTTTAATATGGTCAAAAATAGATGCTTGCGGACGCTCTTAGTCCGAAGATTATGAACACTCTTAGTTCATTGATTACGAACGCTCTTAGTTTGAATATTATGAACACTCTTAGTTCATTGATTACGAACGCTCTTAGTTCGTTTAGCGTGAATCCCCACAATTCCGCTTATTAAATAATCAAATCCATGTTCGTATATGGAAAATCCTGCAGCAAATAAAGAAATTTAAAAGACAAGAAAGCAGGAACTTTAATCTTTAAAACTTGTTGAAATTCGGAGCAGATTCGCTTCTGAACAGCTCCCACTTCGAATGATGTACAGGTCTCAAAACGACTCCAATGAGGCTGAAAGCGGTCAGATAGAAGAGACAGAGACGAACAACTTTGATGAAGGAAGAATTTTGATCTGAGGTCCCGATCAAGACGTTTCGGGGCATTCAAACAGTCTGATCTGCACAGGAACGAGCGTGCTGCTATGCTGCAGGGGCAGTAGGCGGCAGTTTTTGGTGAGGGAGTTTTCGGGTTTTGGTTTTAGGGTTTTTTTTTCTTTTAGGCTAGGGTTAGGGCTCGTGCTGATAACGTGTTTAAGGAAAATATGATTTGCAGAGAGATTGATGAGAGAATTGTGTGTGTTCTATTATTGATAATAGGAGCCCTTTATATAGAGATTTACAAAGTACATAATCTTGTTATACAAGGAAATAGAATCCGAATATAATTAGGAAATCTAGTACCTTCTCTCCTATTACAACTCTAGAACTAAACCATAGTTTGAAGAGGCACACTCAATGTCGATATCCTTCAACAAGTAGGATATTCACCCTTTATTAAATTGTATTCATTAAATAATGAGCTTGAAGTAGAAGTTTGTCTTTGTCAATTGTCATCAACTCTGTTTTCGAAACCTCCGTATATTAAAGAAAATAAATAAATAAAAAGATAAAGATAAACATAAGCGGCTGACCACCTTCTAGCGCCTTGGCGAGGCCTAAACGGCTGACTAGAGGAATTTTTAGAACACTGTATGTAAGAGTGGGGAGGGTGCCTTGCTAGGTTGGAATTAATGTCGATCTCAAACTACTATTCAATAATCAACCTGAAAGGAAACCTTCTCCAAGACTCCACGGTAAATTTGTTAGCTGCAGTTGCTGATGCATCGGAATGTAAACTTTTAAGGGTGTATTCTTTAACTACAGTCCTGTCCTTTTAACCAGACGATTGCTGTTGCATGGAAACCTCATATCCAGTGATATCATCGTTAATATATTAATATTAATGCGATGATCGGGATTGTAACAGCAGGATCTGTGTTATTATTAAATATATGTGATCCTTACTCACAGCTTCTCTACATGATTACAGGAGAAACGGATTGAACGCCGAAAGTTCATTGAAGAAATGGATTGGAAGTAAAATTTTAGTAAAGATGGCGAAGTTGACATCAGATGTACATGTTGCTTTCACTCTACCACATTTCCAGAACAAGGTATCAATCAACGTAAACATCGCTCACAGGGATGCAGCCATTCACAACAGACAATAAGTTCGAGCTTGTCTTAAATGTTACCCCTACAAACTAGCAAATTGTTTGTACTTCTCAGAGGGCAGCAGAATCTCTTTAAGAACCTAAGCCTGCAAATCTAGTCCATCACATAAAAACAGAGTAAAAGATTCCAGAATGAGGCACCTCTTTCTTAAATGCTTAATCCAAGTTATCAATTTTGATCGGAGTAATCTCATCTGCAACCTTGAAGTGTCCAACTAAACGTGCAAAGAAAACCATTTGCTGTTCCAGAGTGAATATAATGTTCTCAGCCTGTGTAGAATACAGCATCAGTATAGATCTTTCCAATCATCTAAATTTGCAAATATAAAAAACAAAAGTAGAAAATACCTTGCGGAAACCATGTTGTTCTCCTTCATACTCCACGAGAGCAACTGGCAAGCCCTTTTCCTTCAGAGCACGGTAAATTGTACGAGCTTGATCTGGGGGTACAACCTACAAAATATATTGTACTTTCCAATATTAACCTAAAAATCACAGATTATGATCAAATTCATCGTTTCTTTTGTATTGAACTGTCAATCTCTGGCTATTACATGGTTAACTGAGGAGAGAGAGACTATGAAACAGACAAACAAATAGCTAGATCTGCTTACCTTGTCTTCCAATCCTTGGAATAAGATTATTGGGCAAGAAAATTTATCAACAAAGTTGATTGGTGATCTATCAAAGAAATCCTGATCACTACCTGCAACCAGTTAAAATTGCCTCAACATCAAATTATATTAATATAATGAATGACTAAGGAACAAATCAAATGTTATCTTTTCACTTACCAACAAGATTATCCATATAATGAGATTCAAATTTGTGAGTTTCGGCCCTCAACATGTTTAAGTCAGCTACCTGTTCACGATCAGAAATTTTCAGTTTTCTAGTTCATACAGAATACAGAATATAGTATACATACAAGGATATTTTAAATAACAGAGGAAAATATTAAAAGAAAATAAGAAAGAACAATTAAACTTTTATCAAGTTCCAGGGAGGAAAGCTACTAAATATAAAGACATCAAAGAAACAAATCTGATTTTTTTTTTTTATATATATACAAGATATATTCATGCTGCAACACTACACTTTATTTAACCCATCCCTTATTTCTATTAACTACAAAACATAGCATTGGTTAAGCCAGGCAAGAAATGAATAATAAACGAAGTACAAAGTCAGGCACTCACACCATACAAGGAAGCTCCAGCCTTGAAGGTGTCTCGAAATGCAAGTGCAGCTAAGGTTGTGTATCCACCTGCAGAGCCTCCAGTAATACAAAGTCGTTTCCCATCTACCTTTCCAGATTCCACCTAGATAGCAAAATATATATTACCATGGCTAGCTGAGTGCTCGAGTCTTCTATCAAATTCATCATCACCATTTTGGATAAGGGAGAGTAAAATGAGTAAAATGCATACCAGATAACTAGCACAGCTGCAACAATCATTTACATCCACAATTCCCCATTTCTTCAACAGCCTTTCACGATATTCTCTGCCATAACCTTAAAACAAATGTCTAATAAGATAGAAAGAAATAAAAGATTGGAAAGAACGTTGCTGGCAAAACCATTTCCATTAAGAACCATAAATATGAGAAGAATAAGTAAGCACCAGAATGATCGCAATCACTTTCACAAGAAAAAGAAAACCATAACATTAAATATAAATAGAAAGTCAAGAACAAACCAGTGCTTCCACCATAGTTAACATCAACGAATGCCCAACCACGACTAGTCCAGTACTGAACACTTAGATTTAAAATTCCACGTGCTTCAGCTGTGGGTCCTCCTGCATGAATCAAAAGAAAAACAATGCTAAGTTGAACTATACATTCAAGAAAAGGTATCAAATTGACTACAAAGGAGAGCACCCAACTACAGACAATTATTCTTATATTACTTTAATATACTGGTGTAGGTAAGTTTCTGATGAAATGATGTCATAGTCATTACTTATCCCATGATCCCTGTTCTTAGTTACTATTAATAGAAACCTATAAATAACATAATCCTTTAGTTAAAAAGGAAAGGCTCACTTGCCATCTTTGAAGAACATAACTAAATTAGTGAGACAAAAAGTGGCCCCCAGTTTAGGAAGCATAACTATGAAAATTCCAAACTATACATACCATGGCTTTTCAGTAATAGTGGAGGCTTTTCGTCCTTAGTTGCTTGGTAGCTAGGATTTGATGGTGGATAAAAGTATGCAAAGGCAGTTTGACCAGGAACTTCTGTTGGGAACTCAATTAATTCAGGTAGGCTGAAGTAGGACTCATATTTTAAGCAATCGGGTGAAGAAGACCAAGTAATCTTGAATTCAACTGCTTTTGATTTTTGATCATCTAATGTCACCTGCAAGGAAAAACTATTTCAAGATACATGTTGTTCACTTGGTAAAACGATAGTCTTTGTGGGGCAGCATAAAGAGGTATTTGGTGATGGAGCATAAAAGATGGCAAACACCTTAGCAACAGACAACGGATGAACTTCTGATGCTCCTTCCACATATAGGCAATTAATCCCCAAAGTCTGCATGGATAGATGTGGAAATTTAGAATTTACAAATAGTTCGAATACTTACGAACTTTTAACAGGGCAACCAGTGAACATAAGAATTTTGGAAGTACAATATTATCAATATCCGTGAAAGGAATATTAAGCAGGGATAATGAGCCCTGAACATCATCCACAATTCCAAGATATGATCTCCCGTTTTTCCTACAAGCAAACAATCAAAATTAAATCATTTGCAAATAATTATTACAAATTACAAGTCAAAAAAAGATAAATGCAAAATGACCAAGACTAATTATTACCTATAGCTGCAAGCAATAAGGTTCTTTTGTTCATGGCTCTCAATAAATTCATAAGAATTCAAGCCAAAAACCCATAATGGTTTGGAAAATTCAGCATCCAAAGAATAAACTGATATGACCTCATTAGTAGACTCAACCTGTTGCCAAAGTGTAAGAGAATCAGGAAAATGTATATGATAATGATGTATGTTGATGCTAAATTGTTGTCCTACTAGAAAGTATGTTCAAAAGAAAAAACTGTTCTTTGATGCCTACATAATGTTATTAAGCAAGAAGTATAGTTCAGCTGTCCAACTAGACAACAATTTCAACCTATGTTATAGTACGGAACTTACCCATTTATAGAGATTCCAAAACCCACTTTTTCTGTCAGTAATGAAAAATAGTTCCCCTGCACAATTGAAGCATAACTGGTGAAGCATACAATGGCAGGAAGCAACCGCAATTTCATCAGCTTTTGACTACAGTAATAGCAATAACTGACAGTTGTAATACTTGAATAACACTAAGAAATAAATTAAAGGAGTATTAGAAACAGTATTAGAAACGTAAGTGAGCAAATAAAATTCCTTCGTGAAGGGTGGGTTAAAGCCAAGAATTAGTCATGGAAATCTGACCTTGAATTAGTATTGTATGGATATTCAAGATTATTAGCAGTACTTTACAAAGATAGAAGTAGTTCCTTTTTTCCAAATGGGATGCATATATAAGTTTTCTCAGACAGTAGATTTACTGGATGCTTGAGGTTAATCAAGTTCAATTATATATTATTGACATGACAATCTGATAATAACATATCAAACTTAATTACTTCCTCAACCAAGTAAACAGAAGAAAAAATACCTTTTGCGGACCACTTGGGTTCAATTGGAGATTCCTTAATTGCAGGATCAGAGCCAGAAACACAGACTCGTTTTGAGACTTCCCTGCATGAAAGAAGCACAAAGGTAACCTTACTAAAAAAAATATCAGCACAGAACACTAATACACATATTGCCCTTGTCAAACATCAATTGCTTACCCTTTCTCAGATATATACCCAACCCAAAGTTGAGACATATCCCATGGCATGTTAGGATGGCACCATTCAACCCATGCAAGTCGTTCTCCTTTGGCATCCAGACGCGGGAAGGCATAGAAGTCACATCCACCTACGAGTGTTTCTGATTCTGGATGTCACACGGTGCTCACATTAGTTAAACAATGTCAAAGGTATCCAGACACTTTTTTTTTTACACACTTAATGTTTGACATATACTGTGCACTGAAAAATGAAGTAATAGACTCTTTACCCTGAATGTCCTTTCCATCAAGCCTTACTGTTACAACTGTTGTGATTGAATTCATGCTGCTTTCGCGACAATCTACACCAAAGTGAGAAATTGATTTCAAACACAAACGCCTTGTATATAGCACCGAAAAGCGCAGAAGTACATGCTGTACTAATCACTAAAGATATGTACAATTAATATACCTTCCCTCACAGTGATAAAACGGTTAAAACGTGCATCAAACACCCCATCAGCATAACTAACAACTGGTCCACCATAATCTGGAGTGAGTGGTACTGGTGAAGAATCTGATTGGCACACATGGTTCATCAGCTTTCAATTCTACAAGTTTGACTTCAAATATGAACAACAAGAAGCAAAAGCCTATATAGCCCTTACCTTTGGAGCTTAAAGACTGCTTGTAAAGGCGTTGATCCTTATAATTTGAGAAGACAAGTGTATCTCCTGAAACGCTGAAGGCGCCTCCGCCGTACTCCTGAGCCAGAGTTCGAACCGCGTAGTCCTTCGGCGTGATATCAACCGGTTCGTCTTCCGGTCTCTCCGGTTCTCTCACCAGAACCGCTCGCCTACACACAACTCTTTCATTCATCAAAATCAAACACGTCGAATTGAAAAAGTACGGACAGATTAAGATGGATAGAGAAATCGGTACCCGGATTCCGACGGACGAGACTCGAGCCAGATGAGGCGGCCGTGGGAATCTACGGCGGTGCCGCCGAGCCGCTTGGAGGCGCCGGAGACGACATCGGCGGTGATTGGGGACTTCCACGAGCCGAAAGGAGCTGCGATTTTCTCTTGCTTGGCTTCCGGAGAAGATGACGTCATTTTCTGGCGGTGCTGACTTTTGGTTGGTGCTCTGGCGATGAGTCTGAGCCGTTTACTGATGCAGTGGAAGTGAGAAGAAGAAGAAGAAGTGGTAGTAGTTGAGAAGCGAGTGAGAGTAGCGATGGCCGAGAGAGCCATTTGACTATTTTTCATTTTATTTTTGGTTTTAATTTAACATTAACATAAATGAACAATTGGGCCGGGTCTGATCCAAATCAAACACAAATAGTCAGTTTGTCTCGATCCTCACTGAATTTCGCACCCAGATGTATTCAACTGTCGTTTGGATTCGTTCGATCTCCTCACTGAAGCAATGACATTGAGATCTCTTAAAAGTTTGGGAAAATAATTGCTTTCATATTCTAGTTGAAGGAGACTCTCAACTGGTTATTAATCGTGTAACTGAAAAATGCAAAGCTCCTTAGCGACTTAACTCTATCATTCGAGACATTAGACATATTGCATCTACCTTAATTTACCTCTATTGTCTTTAGCCACATCCTCCCTCAGAGTAGCAAACTTTGTGGCAAATTAATGTGCTTGCAGCTTTGAGTTATGTTTTAGACGAGCTTCAATCTTAGGATGGTCAGCTGGCCCCTAGCGTCAGATCGAATTACCATGAACTTCGGCATTTTTGGTGTGGGATGCTCTAGAGAGAATAATAAAATAATTACATTTGCTAAATGAATAAGACTCAACACGGAATTAGGTTTAGGTCATTCTATATATCACTACCGCGAAAACCCTAAACCTGCTCCATATAAACTCAGAAGAAAAACCCTAATCTCGTCCATAGCTGTAGCAGAAATGGTAAGGGTTCTTCATCGCGACTCATACGACGAACCGATAAACCCTCACGGCGTGGGCTGTTGTATGCTCATATTGGTCAGCCTGATGACCACGCTTCGATCTGCTGATCGACACAATTGTACATCAGTCGCTAGCTCAATCCAGAGGAACCCCAGTTCTGGGTCGACTCAGCTGCCGTGACCGGACTCGAGCTCACCGGCTCCTCCGCATTGACTGCCACGTGGAACATGACGCTCGTGGCACACAATCCCAACCGCAAGCTCGTGATCGACATCGCCGGTGTCCAAGTGTTCATATATTTCGGAAAAATTAATGGAGATCGAATCAAGTACTACTGGTACAACCATGGGCATCTGGTTGAGAGCCAACACATTCTGGCGACGAAGCTGTTGCCTTCTTTCTTCTTGTACACAGGAAACCAGACGAGTCTGGATTTCAAGGTCGGAGTAGTGGGGCATTGCGTCGACGGCGAGACAGCTAAGGAAGTCTCACAAGGGAAGACGGTGAAGTTCGGGGTGTTTCTGCACGTTGAGTATAAATATAGGACCAAGGTCTGGTTGATGGGAGACACTCCCCCTATTAAGCTCTTGTGCGACCAGGTCGAGTTCCTGTTGCTCCCAAATACGAATCACCACACCGGAGTTTCCACCGGTCAGTTTCCTTGCCGCATATTTGGATAATAAAGCTTTTATTTTCGAAACTTGAAACGCTGATGCTGATGATTAGGTTTCCGTTTTAGAGGTCAGTTCAATTGTAGGAAATCGGGACTTTTGCACCATTTTATAGATTCTTGGTAAATAATGTAGGCCAAGTTCTTCAATTTTCAGACTTTCAGGGTTATAGTGTGATGCCATATGATGCATTTTGGAATGGGTGGGAAATTGTGGGCTTATAATTATAACTGGAGCCGAGAACAGCCCTGATATCTTAAGCTGTGGGATTTCAATCCTGCTGTGGGGTTTTATGGGCTTGACGATGGGTTACATTTTGTTATTGCAATAGATAAGAGTAGGCCAGGCCTGCTGCAATTATATCTTCGGTTTTCTCATGAACCCTTTTTGAGTCTATTTTAGGAGAATAAGAAACTCTTTTTTTTTTTTTTTTTTTTTTTTTTTTTTTTAGAGGATCAAAGGATTTCACTCCTACCCCCATGGTGACTTGAACCCATGACCTCAGAAAAGAAACTCAGGAAACTGCATAATGCCATTAGAAAAGAAGCTTTCGTAATCAAATCGTACATTTTTGTAAATATTTTGTCACGAAATGCTATCTTACATATTTGTGCACCTTAATCACGAGTCATTTTGATGATAAATTTTTAGTTTATGTTATTTTTGTTCATAATTTTGACTTTTGAGTCATTTGATGATCTTTTGCCTTCTTTTGCTAAATTATAGAGCAAGTTGACCAAAAAAGAAAGCTAATAGTCCTACCCCGGCCTGATTTGTTAGAACTTTATATCAATTATTGAGTATGGAAGAGATAGATTTAACTTCAAAGAGTAGTAGGTCGTACACGGTTTGTTCTCCACGTTGTCCAATCTCTAAAGATAACCCCAATAATTCCAAGGATGTAATTAATGACCATGCATTCAATTCCCTTCCTAGCTTAGTTACAAATATCATTTCCAATTTCTATTATCTTTCCCATTTTCTCAACCTTAATCATTCAACCAAATCTATCTGTTGGTTATATAATTTGAAACCTCACATACTTTGAAGTACAAGAGAAGTTTTAATGTTCATTTAAGAAGTTTTAACTCAGAATATCACACTAAATTCATAACTTTTGAATCAATCAATCAAACAATCAATATAATTTTGCCACTGTTGAAAGTGGTGGAGATCATGCATTGTTTGTATTATCCATTTAGCTTTATGTTGCATCAATGTAGACTACAACCTCATTAAGTAAATTCATATAGATCTGGAACCCATGCACCTTCGCTGCAGGCAACCTATATATAGTTTTGCATCCAAAGTATGCTAAAAAGGACCATCACTTTCTCAGTTTTTCTCTGTTCCCAGGCTTTCTCACTCAGTGAATCATTTTCCAAAAGTGAAATTAATGGCTCCACCTCAATTTTTTCCATTCATATTTTTCTCAAAACAATAATCAGATGTCGGTGGGAATGTCTCAATAAAACTCATGAAGAAAAATTCTTGTTGACGCCACAGAATTGAAATTTCATTATTAAGCTTATCTCACACAGAAAGCAGGAGCTGGCAGATGTGAAATTAGTAGTTGTGTTCATGCATTTATGCGTGAAACTTCTATTTCACTTGTAGCTATAGAAGAAAGAAGTAGACGTAACATGGTCAAAGGAGTAGAAGCCTTGTTCCTATCTCTTTAATGCTTTGTTTCTAATTATAAAAATCCAACCCACACACTTCAAAAAAACTCCAACTTGAATTCGTGATTGTGGGCACCGTAGAAAGGTGCCTATATAATGCAACAGATGCTGTTTAATATTGTCAAAAGATTATGGTTCGTCTTATGGTGATGCCGACACTACTACTTTTATATTGATCATCGCAAACGAGCCCCAGCATGGACACTGACCCTAGCTCCTTCTGTTTCAGTTTGGAATTTGTTATTAACCATTCAGTGAATCCCTAATTAAAGGGTTTAAACCTTGATTATTTGCTACTGAAATTGAAGGATTAGTTTTCGGTATCTTTACTCGCACCTTTCTGAACAAATTTGCACTCAAAATGATCAAAATGTGTATCAAGAGCGGTGTAGTAGGTCATATTTGTGTTGAGCGAAGAAAATACTTGATAGGTTCTATTTACACATTTACTTAAAAGTCTCAAGGTAAAACATTTGTTCAAAAGCTTGAAAGAGGACTATACACAAGGGCAAATATGTTACGAGGGTGAGCGAATGCAATGTGTTCGATGAGTTGTCTACAGGGTGTTAATTTGAAGAATTGCTACAAACAGATACAGTAATAACTAGGGCAAGCATTGTAGACTGTTTCGTCTCAGCCATAGATCGAAAATAAATTTTGGATCCGTGACTGCGATGATGGACACAAATCAGACCTGTGAAGCTGTGAGTAATGTGACCAAGTATTTCGATCAATCATTACCTTTGGCTGCCTAACATGGGTTTTCTGATAAGAGAATGACCATGGTCTGACATATAGAAGAGGGAGGAACTCAAAAGGAGCCAAGGAAAGTGATAGTCACCAACAATAGCAAAAAGCAGAGTTGAGTTGCCATGGATTGAATGAACAGAAGCAGAACGGTAAGGGCGAGGGAGAAAAAGATGAGCTGCACCTAAATAATTATTGAGCATTTAGGATGGGATGGGGTTTGGAAAAGCAATAAAGCAAGTGACATTGATGCTCAATGTGATGATCAGAGAGGCACATGCTAAACCAACATTGCCGCAGTCCTTTTTCTAGCTCTTGATGCTTTTTCAGTTTGTTTTTCTTCCTTCCTTCCCCACAACCTGTGTGGTCCGACCTCTCCTTATCTTATCACATTCAAGCCCCTTCTCCTTTTCTTCACTAACTTTGTCACATCAATCTTTTAGTCCCATTAAGTTTCCTTTCACTCTTAACCAACTTGAAGTGTCTCTATTCCGAATTCCCACCTTCATAGATTTTAAGGACATAAACATACCCCCACCCTAACTGTACAATTAGTTTCAAGCGCCTATTTTCCTCCCAACAAGGCCTGAGAACTCTCTCTACCTTAATATGTGTGACATGACAAGTGGTGATGACGGAATTCGGAAGTTGTCCCCATAATATTGTGATAAGGAAACTCCATGAGAAATTTCATCAAACACTTTAATCTTCTATTGAAATAGACTTTAAATTACACGCGTTTAAAGTGATTAATGAAATGTCTCATAACTAAGGTCCTATCCACAATGACTTTAGAAAGCAAATTCATTGTATTATTGGTTTTCAGTGGTACATCAGCATGATGACGTGCCACGCAAGTTTTTCTCCAACCTTCCCTTGTCTATATATATATTTCCAATCAGCGTACACAACCAGACAGTCATCTCTAACATATACCCTTCTACTCTTCCTTGAAACTGATATCATATCCAGAACCCCAACAATGCCATCTGTGCGCTCTAGCCCATTCTATAACATGGAAAACTCAGCCCTCTTTTCTTTGATCCGGCATACTACTACCACCAATTCCACAACCGAAAAGCGTTCATCAAAGTCTTCATCATCATCATCCGGAGGCCTCCTCAAGATGTTCAAACTCTTTCCCATGTTGACATCAGGTTGCAAAATGGTGGCTCTGTTGGGCAGACCCCGAAAGCCTCTACTCAAAGACCATGCCACAACAGGTACAATTTTTGGTTATCGCAAAGGCAGAGTGAGCCTGGCAATACAAGAAGACCCTCATTGCATGCCAATCTTTGTAATAGAGCTGCCAATGCACAGCAATGTTTTCCACAAGGAAATGGCATCGGATATAGTCCGAATCGCGCTGGAGAGCGAGACCAAGACGCACAAGAAGAAGTTGTTAGAGGAGTTTGTTTGGGCTGTGTATTGTAATGGGAGAAAAGTTGGGTATTCGATTAGGAGGAAGCAAATGTCAGAGGATGAGCTTCATGTTATGCAAACTTTGAGAGGGGTTTCAATGGGTGCGGGAGTACTTCCAAGTCCATCGGAGAAGGAATATGCAGCAGATGGGGAACTGACATATATAAGGGCAAGGTTTGATAGGGTGGTTGGATCAAAGGATTCTGAGTCTCTGTACATGATAAATCCAGATGGTGCAGTTGGCCCAGAATTGAGTATTTTCTTTGTAAGAGCTCACTAATTAATATGTTATTATTCACCATATTTATTGATCTAGTTTTTGCTGATGTACGTAATATAAGGTTTTTAGATGAGTGATTTGAGAGCTCCTCAAAGTTCAATGATTGGAATACAGATTTGATTGAGGCTACAAAAGTATCATTGATCTACTCAAAACTATCTTGTCAAAAGAGTGAAAAGATATCTGTTTGGGTAAAGAGGAGCTCTAAAACTTGCTTACAATGTATAATTTTGAGAATATGATTAATATGATACAGAAGATAAACACATGAATAATCATTGATGGCCTAACCTCAGGCCGGTTTAAGTTCACACGCACCACTAAAACTAATGATTCAAAAGATCCAAGTGATTGAGTTATGGTAATAGTACGTGGTACTATTTCCATCGCCGGTCTGTGCAGATTTTAATGAAATTAACTCATGATTGGTAAATCGTAAATGAAATCATTTTTTCGATAATGAAGAAAAAAGGTTAGGCTTCTGTTGGGGCCTTCATGGGTTATGTAATTTACAGGGATGGGTGCCTTTGTTCGTTACTAGTGCACGGCTTTTTCGGATTGTTTTATTTTTTAGGGAAAATTTCACAAACAGTACACCAAGTAAATGTCACTAATAATTCTTATACATAAAGTTTCAAATCAATCATTTCGGTACACGAAATCTGAAACTCGACCCACTATCAGTACACGACGTCAATGACGCCGTTAATTTGACACCAAAATGTCTATTATGCCCTCAATTCTTTTTTTTTTTAAATAATTTTTTTTTTTGTTTTTTTTTTCCTTCGTTTTTATAATTTATCTCTTTCTTCTTCCTTCTTCCTTCTTTCGGCTCCACGATGTGAACTTTGCCCATCAAATTATTAAATTAAAGTCCTCCTCGCTGTATACTATATCCCAACCTCTTGTCTCTTCCTCCTTTCTTCTTCTTCTTCTGCTTCACTCTCCCTGTCGGAGCCCAGATCGCTCTGGTCCGACCCGAAGCCCCTCCGGTCCGACCCGGAAGTCATCAACTCATGGGAGCTCATGGCCGGCCTCGACGCCGACAGCTTCCGGTTCTCGCCGCTCCCGCCGCCGAAACCCTTCTCGATTCGGACCCCGAAAACCGCGGATAAAGAGAACTCCAACCCGAACCGGTCTGTTTTAGTCAAAGGCCCGCTCGATAGGTTCGAGAGTATATGCCCTCCGGGGGGAGAGAACAAACTGGTGCTGTATACGACGTCATTGCAGGGAGTGCGGAAGACTTTCGAGGCGTGCAATGCGGTCCGAGAGGCGATGGAGAATCTCAGCGTGATGGTCTGCGAGCGTGACGTGTCGATGGATCACGGATTCTGAGAAGAGCTGAATGACTTGATGGAGGGGAAAAGCAGAGACGCGGCGGTGCCGCCGAGGTTGTTTGTGAAGGGAAGATATGTGGGTGGATCCGAGGAGGTGTTGAAGATTGTGGAGGAGGGGTTGTTGGGGGAGATTCTAGAAGGTCTGCCCAAGAAGCGGGCCGGGTCGGTTTGCGAAGGGTGCGGAGAAGCGAAATTCTTGCCGTGTTTTCAGTGCAATGGGAGTTCAAAGATGGTGCTGGTGGTGAAAGAAGACGAGGTGGTGGTGGGGCAGAGGCAGGGAGGTGGCGGCACGGTGGTCGTGAGGTGTCCCGAGTGTAATGAGAATGGGTTGGTGCTCTGCCCAATTTGTAGCTGACTTTTCTGATGAAGCAGAAAGCTCAAAGCTTGGGTTTTGTAAGATGTTTCTGAATTCTGTCTATTACAGTAAGATATTTAGTTTCTTATTTGGGGACTCTTCTTGAGTTTCTGGGAAATATGACTCTCTCTCTCTCTTTTTTGTCTGTTTATATATGTATGTTGTGGTTTGAGAAGATCTTCTATTTGCTTCAACAATGCATAGGTTTAAAATACATGAACAAACAATTAGAGAGATAAAGGAGCAGGCTTTTCCATTATAGAACTATTGATTCATAATGCCAGGTTAAATTACATGGAAAGAACGGAGTGACTGAAACTGAAGAACAGAAGGCGGGTTTTCATCGTGGGTGAGCTCGGAGTGATGGGCAAAGTTCACATCGTGGAGCCGGAAGAAGGAAGAAGAAAGAGATAAAAACGAAGGAAAAAAAAAAGAACAGAAAAAAAAAATTATTTTAAAAAAAAAGAATTGAGGGCATAATAGACATTTTGGTGTCAAGTTAACGGCGTCAATGACGCCGTGTACTGATAGTGGGTCGAGTTTCAGATTTCGTGTACCGAAATGATTGGTTTGAAACTTTATGTATAAGAATTATTAGTGGCCTTTACTTGGTGTACTGTTTGTGAAATTTTCCCTATTTTTTACACCAATTGGAGGTAGAATTCGAATAGTTAGAGTTTGATAAAATTTGTTAGGTTAATTGAGCTAGTTATCTACCATCTAGGTTGTAGGTTGCAGATACTATCCTTATGTCCAAAAGTTAATTACCTCAATTTTTTGCACATATTGACATTTAATCCGTCAATTTCATACAAGTCTAATTAGAAGTACGTTACAGTATTATTTTGCCTTGTGAAAGGTACAACTACCTTACTCTGATAAAGAGAATTGTACTCTTTTTTTTTTTTTTCTCTTACCAAAGTTACATCAAAAGTCATCTTAATGTATAATGTATAATAAGGCAACGTACTATAAGATCAAAGTGAGTTATTGAGCATAATACTTTGGAGGAAAGTCAATTATATGTGATTGATTTGAAAAAGGACTAAATTCTGCTTAATACTCTGTACTTTCAAGGGTTCATCAGTTCAGTCTCTGCACTTCTAATTTAATCAGAAAAGTCATTGCACTCTCCAATTTCATCAAATCAATCCAATCCGTTACTATTCCGTCAATTTTCGGGGAAAATTTTCAAACTACCTATCTGCATTCACAATACTAACGCCTCGGCGGACTGCCTAGCGATGGGTAGTTTGGGAATTTTCCCTGTGAGAAGGTCCTACGTCAGCATTTTAACAGCGAAAATTGACTGAATAGTGACGAATTGGATTGATTTGATGAAATTGGAGAGTGCAATGACTTTTTTGATTAAATTAGAAGTGCAGGGACTGAACTGATGAACCCTTGAAAGTACAAGGTAGTTAGCAGAATTTAATCCTTTGAAAAAATGGCCGAGAAGTTTGTGGAACAATTGGACTGTTAACAGAGTTGGCAAACCAAAACAGTAAATATGCATGGCAAAAGAAGAACTATATATGGAAAATTGTTTGCCGAGTGACGATGAAGTAGGCCTAATCTTAGAAAGGTTAAGCGACCCAGATGATAGAAAATCCTTCTCCAAAGTCTGCAAGCAATGGCTGAGAGTGGAGGGTCTAACCCGACCATCAATTCTTCTCCTCGGACCTGAATTTCTCAGTCAATTCCCCAATTTAGTCACATTCGAAACGTCCAAGGATATCAGCGAAACCTGTCCCAATATCGAGGTGATCAACCTTAATTCCAAAGGCCGTCTTGACATTGCAGACAAAGGTTTATGCGCTTTGGCAAGAGGGTGTCCCAAATTGTCTCGGGTTTCGCCTAGAGGGAGAGTTTTTTTAACATGTTTCGTTTATAAACTTTAGCACATAATTTACGTACTTAGATTTGAATAATTGTTTCTTCTCCATCAATGACAGATCCCTTGAAGCAATTGGGTCATCCTGCTCTATTAGCTATTTGAATTTGGAATGGTGTTTTGGCATTACGGATAGAGGATTGGGTTTTCTGGCAAATGGGACTGTCTCAAAAACCACATCGGTCCTTGCTTGGTGCTCTAAAATTACTGGTGTTGGGGTCTTGCGGTTGCAGAAGATGCATTAATTGCTTGGAGGACCTGAATTTGGCTCACTTGTCATCAGATGTCACCGTCATCGGAGGTGTGGCAATCTCGGGTTGCCAAACACTCAAGAGATTGAACTTGTACGCGCGGGTCGAGAGTGTCACACCGCACCATTGTTGCTCTTGCTGAAAATTGCCTCAGCTTGGAGAGGCTTGATTTAAGTTGGTGTTCGGTACGTGACTGGAGCTGGTATTCGTAAGTTTTCAAGTCATATGTGCTTAGAATCTCTTGTGTTGCGCTTATATGGTGAGTATCTCAATGCATGTGATGTGAGATACTTGGATGCCCTTCACTAAAGTCTATTGTGGTCGACACAGTGACTAGTTAGTGGCTGCTGCCTCTATTAATGCAACAGAGTACTAGAAGATTCTTGACGGTGGAAGACGTACTAATTAATGTCCGGGTATGGATGAATCGATCCAGCACCTTAATTGCTTGCTATTGCATATTTTGATCTCTTTAACGATCTCTCTTGCATATTTTGATCTTTTTGACGCTAGATTAGCAGATCAATGCAAGTTTATATATGAGTACTATCTATATATTTTCGTGCTGATAATTGCTGAAGCTTTCATAGACACCTTGAGGTGTAGTGTTTTTTGTAGCCATGACAATGCAATTGGTTATCATTCATCAAATTTATTCTGAACTTCATTATTCCTTTCTTCTCGTGAAAATAAATCTGAGCCTTTACTTTGTAATTCAGTTGCATTTTCTCAAGAGTCTCTTTATTTGTGTGTGTTTATTATGAATGTCTGAAGTTGGAATTCCGTTTACTCATCTTTGACAATAACAAAATAAGGATAGCAAATCCTAGATTGGGAAAAGCCCAAGATTGGACTAAGCATGTTTAGGGCCGTCTGGCTTTATCAAATCCCTAGCCCAACCCATTTGACATGTCCTCGCGGGTAGTGCATAGTAGACTACACCATGGGGATGACTCTGTTGGTTGTTTCAGCGAGATGAGTGGAAATGGGAAAACGGTTTATGCAAAATTTCTGTAATGGATGATGAGGATCTGCTTGCTCTAATCGTCAATAAGATTAGCAACCCAGATGATAGAAGATCGTTTTCGGAGGTCTGCAAGCAATGGCTGAGAGTGGAAGGTCTAAACCGATCATCCCTTCGTCTTCTCCGATCCGAATATCTCCATCAGGTACTCCCTAGATTCCCAAATTTACTCACATTTGAAACTTCCAAGCCTATCACTCAAACCAACCTCAAGTTCATAGCTCAAACTTGTCGCGATCTCGAGGCCATCAACCTCAGTACCAAAGATCACCCTCCATTTAAGAAAAGTCCTGACTATTGGGTTGATGGTATGAGCGTTTTGGCAAAGGGGTGTCCCAAACTATCCCGGGTTATGCTTAGACGGAGATCGGTGAATGTTCATCTTACGTTTTTAAACTCAGCACACAATTTGACACATTTGGATTTGGGACATTGCTTGGTCTTGGACGAAGACCTCGAAGCAATTGGGTCTTGTAGTTCGATTAGCTACTTGAATTTGAAATGGGGTCTAATCACGGATGAAGGATTGGGTTTTCTGGCAAATGGTTCTTGCTCGAAAACCCTCAAGACATTGATCCTTGCTCAGTGTGACGAGATTACAGATGTTGGGGGTCTCGCTTTTGCACAAAATGAGCTGCTTGGAGTAGCTGAATTTGGCTTGGTTGTCAAAAGTCACTGACATTGGAGGTGTCGCAGTCTCGGAAATTGGAACACTCAAGAAATTGAACTTGAGTTCGCTGTATAAAATCTCAGACTGCACCATTGCTGCTCTTGCTGAGAACTGCCGCAACTTGGAGGTGCTTAATATAAGTCGTTGTTCTTTGGTAACTGGAGCTGGTATTCGTGCATTTTCAACTCATCCGTACTTAGAATCTCTTGTGTATGATGTGGAACACGTAGTACTTGGGTGCCCTTCATTGAAGTCTGTTGTGTTGAAATCAGGGAGAATTACGTGCATATATGCTGCCTCTAATGCAACTGAACACTCAGAAATTCCTGAGGTTCGAAGATTAATGGGTATGGTTGGATGCAGCAACTCAGTTGCTGTATTTCTTGGGGTGAGCAACTAGCATTCTTTGGTCTTTTTCACCTTAGTTTAGAAAAACAAGTTCAGCATTTGCCATGTTGAAGCTGTTTATAGATACCTTGAGATTTAATGTCTTTTTAGCCTTGCATGGACTATATATGCAGTTTGTTATCTAATTGTAGTAAGCATTTGAACTCTGAATTGCACTTTTTCTCATCTACTAGTAGAAGTGAAGCTGAAGCATTGTTAACCAGGGAATTGCATTCTCTACTGTTTACTCACCACTCATCACCTGTTTGATGAAAAGCCCCTTAATTTGTTTTCGGAGTTTTGTAACCTGTATAGTGCGGTCATACAGATCAAGAGTCTCTTTATTCAGTGGGTTTAAGGAAATCGTGCAAAGTTGAGAGCTCATAATTCCCACATACCTGCCTGCTAACTGAAAATTGCAGTTGTAGTGTAGTGTAGGCTAAATTGCCCGCAATCTTGGTTCAATTTGTTTCAGCCTTACTGTTTGGTTAGAAAGGCCCCTACTCAAGCCAAAAACCAATCTTTCCTGCATAATCAGGCTGAGCCTTACTTAACTCGGCTCCAAACTAACAACAACAACAATGGTGATCTGGAATGGGGTTTGGAATGAGGCTTCTACGTTAAATCTTTCATTGACCTCATCTTAGACACCCGAATTAGTCTTGTATGCGAACTGTCTCAAACAAAGGGATGTTAATCACGCGCCTATTGCCACAGCTGTAGATATATCGGTATTTTGAGAATACACCTTAACGACCAATGTTTAACGATGGCTCCCTGGATGGGATGAGCTCTAACTCTTTGTAAAAATGCCTAAATGAAATCCTGCTTGCAAACATCATCCATGAATGCCATTTCTTTTGGTTTTGGTGCCCTTGATATGCATGTTTCTAATCATGGCCATCTTAATTTGAAGTTTGAACGTATGCTCTCCCTAAACCTCAAAGTTTCAAACCAATCCTGTTTATTTATTATCGGGCTAGGCATATTTATCAAATTCCTAGCCCAACCCATCTGACCAAAAATAGATAACTACATGTCGCAGAGAACGAAACTTCACCCATCATCTCAATTCTCAAGCTTTCAATCTTTCACTACAACGCAAGTCGTCGTCAGTTTCGCTGTTTCAGCCAAACAGAGAAAAAAATGGGAAAAGAATTGGGGAGAATTCCCTTGCTGTGTCACGAAGAACTTGGCCTAATCCTCACCAAGCTCAGCGACGCAGGTGACAGAAAAACCTTCTCCCAGGTCTGCAAGGAATGGTTTCAAGTCGAGGCTCTACACCGATCATCACTCCGTCTTCTCCGACACCAATTTCTCCGTCAGGTACTCCCTAGATTCCCAAATTTACTCACATTCGAAACCTCCGAGCCTGTCACCGACGCTGACGTCGAATTCTTAGCCCAAACATGCCCCCAACTCGAGACCATTGACCTTACTACGTCAGGTCATAAACCCTTCAGTCTCTTGGGGTTTGGTCTAGTGGTGGTAGCAAATAGATGTCCAAAACTATCCAAGGTCTTGCTTAAAAGGAGAAGGTCTATTACTGATCCCGTAATTGTTTCGCTCATAAAGTTAGCACCCAATTTGGCACATTTGGATTTGGGAGGTTGTTATAACATCTCGGATAGAGCCCTCAAAGCAATTGGGTGTTGTGGTTCACTTAGCTATTTAGATTTGGAATCGTGTGGTTTCACGGATCGTGGATTGGGTTTTCTTGCAAATGGGTCTTGCTCGAAAACGTTAAAGACATTGATACTAGCTTGGTGTAAGGGAATTACTGATGTTGGGGTCTCAAGTTTGCAGAAAATGCAATGCTTGGAGCACCTGAATTTGTCCAACAGTTCGAGGCATAAGATCACTGACATTGGGGGTGTCGCAATCTCGGCCATTAAGACCCTTAAGAAATTGAACTTGGCTGCGCTGGCCAAACTGTCCAACCGCACAGTTGCTGCTCTGGCTCAGAATTGCCCCAACTTGGAGGTGCTTGATATAAGTGAATGTAGGTTGTTAACTGGAGCTGGTATTCGTGCATTTTCGGGTCATTTGTGCTTGGAAACGATTGTTTTGCATCGTCTTCATCAAGTTAGCGCATCTGATTTGGAACACTTGGTGCTGGGATGCCCGTCATTGAAGTCTATACTTCTGCATGGTGAGGAGAGTTTGAGCAAGATATTGCCCCTGATGCGAGAGAGCACTAGAAGACTCGTGAGGATGGGTAGCGCTTTTCCAACCTATTCCTCAAAATAGAGGTGGTGGTGATGGCTTGAACTTGGCAAAGGTGCGCTACAGTTTGGTGCTGCTTTGTTGCTTCTGTTCTCAACAACTAGTAAGTTTTTCATCAGCTGAAGAAGTTCATCATGTTAAATATTTCACAAAGACCTTTACATGTACTACTATTTTTGGCCTCGAAATTTCAAAGACCATTATTATCTGCATTTACAGGTTTTTCCATGTAAATGTTCAATTAGCTTATGTTCTTATATGTTTTGCCTCCAAGCAGTTCCATACGTGGGAGTTGCCTAGGATTATTATACACCGCAATTAGGCTTGTATGCCTAAATGTTTTGTAAAAATGGCTGAATGAAATCTTGCTTGCAAACTTAAGTGCTACAGTTCCACATGCCTGATAATAACTGGTCATTACCAGATATGATTTGAGGACCCTTGAGTTTTAGTATAAGAGAAATCCAGATGAACATAAGGCTGATACATATTCCCATTCTGGAATTGCACTTGAACCGTATTAGGCATTTGAATTCAGGATTTGTTGTTTCACCTTAGGTTCATTTTACTTGGCCAGTGTTCCATGAAACACAATGCTTTTAGAAAATTACCTCTTGAAGCATCAGATATTAGTGTCAACTCTAAACATTCAAATGGATCAAGAGAGTTTTGACAAAATTTACGAGGGGTGTGAACATGGGACAGCTACTTGGCCTAATCCTGAACAAGCTTAGCGACCTAGATGATAGAAAATCGTTCTCTGAGGTCTGCAAGCAAGGGCTGAGAGTGTAGGACATAAACCGATCATTGATTCTTCTTCTCCAAGCCAAATATCTCCGCCAGCTACGAAGATTTTTAAATTTAATCACATTGAAACTTCCATATGTAACATAACGAATATCAAATTCGTAACCCGAACTTGTCAGTCTTTTATTCGAAAGACTTTCAAACTATGTTTCAACTTTTTTATTTTTTGTCTGAATGCTATGTTTCAAATTGAAAAAGCTTTTTTTGTTTGTTTTAAATATAAAAAAAAAAAAGAGTACTAGGTTTTTTCGGAACAAAAGAAAAACATAAAACCAATATTCATAGTTTTAGAAAAATAAAAATGGTGAAAAACAGATGTTTCTACACGTGTCGCAAAGCATTAGAAGGAAACTACGTGTCGGTATAATATGTAACCACACCGAAGGATGAAATACCGGTGACTTGACCAGTTTGGTGTTCAAGCAAACAGAGTAGGAAACCAAATCAGAGAGAAAAATGGCGAAAAAATTAGGGAAAGTTTCTTTGCTTTGCGATGAAGAACTTGCCCTAATCCTCACCAAGCTTCTCGACCCAGCTGATAGAAAATCCTTCTCCCAGGTCTGCAAACAATGGCTTAGAGTCGAGGGTCTAAACCGATCATCAATTCGTCTTCTCCGACCCGATTTTCTCCGTCAGGCACTGCCTAGGTTCCCAAACATAGTCACCTTCGAAACACCCAACTCTATCTCCGACACCGATCTCGAGTTCATATCCCAGACATGTCCCAAAATCGAGGTCCTCAACCTTAATTTGGTGACCACGTCGTGGGATCTTGGTCTCAAATGTTTAGGTCTACCGGCTCTGGCAAATGGGTGTCCGAAATTGTCCAAGGTTATACTTACAGGCAGAAGCTCTATTACGGATCAGATATCTGTTTCGCTAATAAACTTGGCGAAAAATTTGACGTATTTGGACTTGGGGTGTTGTTTGGAGGTCTCGGACAAATCACTTGAAGCTATTGGGTTTTGTAGTTGGATTAGTTATTTGAGTTTGGAATGGTGTTGTCAGATCACGGATAAAGGATTGGGTTTTCTTGCAAATGGGTCTTGCTCGAAAACCCTCAAGACATTGATCCTTGCTTGGTGTGAAGGGATTACAGATGTTGGGGTATCGCATTTGCAGAGAATGCATTGCTTGGAACACCTTAATTTGGCCAATTGCGGCCGAAGGATCACGGACACTGGAGGTGTGGCAATCTCGGCCATTTCAACCCTCAAGAAATTAAGCTTGATTGCGCTGGTAAAAGTGTCGGACCGCACCATTGTTGCTCTCGCTGAGAACTGCCTCAACTTGGAAGTTATTGATTTAAGTGATTGTAGACTGACTGGAGTTAGTATACGTGCATTTTCGAGTCACAAGTTGTTGCAATCTATTGTTCTGCGGTTCTGTAATGTTAGTGGGCATAATTTGGAACACTTGGTGCGTGGATGCCCGTCACTGAAATCTGTTGTGCTGGATTCTGAGACTTTAATTCAGATGAAGCCTCAGCTGGGAAAAAGAACTAGAAAAGTTGTGACAATGTGTTAGTGATGATGCCATGATGGCTTGAACTTGTGCAAGGTTGGTGAGAGTTTGGCTGTGCTCTGCTGCTGCTTCTTTTTCCAACAACTTGTAGTTTTTATCTTTTTCCTTGTCTATGTTAAATCGTTGAAGGACCTTTAGAGGTACTACTATTATAGCCTGGAAATTTCAGTTCAATATCTTGTTTACAGGTTTTAATGTAGAGGTTGCAATTTATATACTCCTTATATGTTCGCTTCATTTAGTTCCACATGGGGACTTTGGTTACATTGTTGCTTAGTGAGAACAATATTTCTGCTGGTCTTGTATGAAACTGAATGAAGACACAACAATTAAGAAGAATATAAATTACATAACCTATGGGTAAAAGGGTTTAGTATTATTTTAAGCTAAGACATATTTTGCCATAGTTGGGCACACCGTTGTTGATCTTAAAAGGAATCTTCAATCACCAATCTGGAACATAAGAAAAGCTAAGAACTGTTCCATTTGCTCCTGTGCCTTTCCAGAAGTCCAGCCAAGGAGTTTGTTTCACCAATTAAGAAGAACACTTGCCCCACTTCCTCTATTGTTAGCTCAATATTTCTCCTTTGCAAGAATCAAATCACCTTCCCGACAAACCTGGTTAAAGGTGCTAAGCTTTTGGACTAAAAACCGCATTTTGTGAAGTAATCTTCAAATTTATAAAGAAGTATATATTAATCATGCCTCCAAGTTACTCGAGAGCTTTATCTTGCCCGTTTCTTCCCATAAATTAACCTGCTCAAGGCTGGTCTTAAGATTCTATGGACCTAAAGCGAGCGATCAAATGTGTTTTCTATGAAATTATAGCAAACAGACGACTTTTTTTTTTTTTTTTCATTGGAACGTTTACCCGGTTATCTATTGTTTTCAGAAAATTACTTCTTGATGGATATGATTATATGAATAAGAACTAAGAAGAGCATACAAAATGTAACAAGGGAGTTGGGAATGGGACAGCATCTGGGCTGAGTTCATAGTGCGAGATTAAATTTGGGCCAGGAAGATCTGGGCTGAGCATGTTTAGCCCAACCCACTTGACAGAGAGCATCCAGTTGGTTTGGTTCAGGCATTCAGCAAAGAGAGTACCAAGCCAAAGCAGAGAGAAAATGGCCAGAAATTTAGGGAGAATTTGTTTGCTGGGTGAGGATGAACTAGCCCTAATCGTCAACAAGGTTAGCCACCCGGCTGATCTGAAATCGTTCTCGGAGGTCTGCAAGCTATGGTATTGATAGCTAAATTAAAAGCTATTGATTTTCCTTATTCTCCTGCAAATATGTCAATCGTAGTATAGAGAAATAAGGGTCTCCCGCAGAGGATTAAGTTAAACTAAGTGCTTCAACAAAAGTCACAAAAACGTGACTGCAGTTCCTACTGAACAGCAGTCAAAAGACAAACTACGAATCTAACCAAAACAACCCAGAAAAATATGAAAATTTACAGAGACGTACTAGACACACAAGGCGTCCAGCACACAAAATTTGGTGAATTTCGGAGTTGATTTGCTATGGAAATAAAATACAGAAAAACAGAGAACAGAAAGAAAAACGAAATTGAAGCAGATTTGAAGTTGGTTGATATCAAGATAATGAAACTAGCTAGGAAGGAAGTATCCACCCCCAACAATCACACACAACACACTTTGTCCAATTTGCTACCAATTAACTTAGTTGAAGACGCTCAGATTGGCTCGGTACGCTTGAACACAACCTATTACCCTTTCTTACTTTGTATGCTAGGCAGGAAGTGCTCTACACCTAGACTATTCCCAAGTAATGCAACCTAAAGGTACGTTTATTAGATTAAACATGCAGAGATCATTAAGTTTGAAAAGAGTTTGAGCAATCACTAGGCATCGCAAATAACTTAGAGCCTTGCTAAACCTAGGGTTTTGTTTACTTGCTAGTGAAAACTACCAATTACTTCTCTAGATAATTTGAGGAATCCAACTATTGATCCAGGCATCAAACAATCAAAGTATTAGAACCCTAGCATGCATACTAAGTAGGCCTCCAAAGCACACAAACATAGAATTCATCAATGAGAAATCGGTAAACAAAACCTCAACTTTATTAATTGGAAAACAAATTGAATGTCAAAGCATGTTATGGATCATGTCTAGGGGCTTCAACTGCCCCCTAACTACTGGAAATTTAGTTACACATAATGGAAATCAAAAACACAAAGGAGTTCATGGAGGAAGAAGACAACAAAAATCAGAAAATTGGAAAATACGGATCAGTGATCGATCTCTGGCGTGCAGCGATCGATCGTTTCTGGCAAGGTTGTAGTTATTCTTTTTCTCAAGCTCTTGTGCGTCTCTCCTTTTTCGTTTGTGAGATCCCCCTTTTCTTAAACGTCCAATGAGAGATTTTATTCAGTTTGTAACTCTTTCCTTCTTTCCTTTTGGGACTCTAACTCCATGATTAATGTTCTGATTGATTTAGAATTCATTGACATCCTTCTATCCAATAGGTGCAGCCAAGAGGATTAATTGCTGAATATCTTTTCCTTCATATTGCCTTAAGCTTCCTTGATTCATCAAGAGTCCACAATTCTCCATCAATTGCACATATCTCCTTCCTTTTGCTCTTATTTCTTTCCTTACTTCGGAAAACCTAATAAACATAAAAACAACTAAATTAACCAGAAAATTAATAAGATAAACTAACAAAGTAAATATGGGAATTAACAACATTATTATCGCATAATTATGCTCCTATCAGGTATAAAGTGGAGAGTCTAAACCGATCATCACTTCGTCTTCTCAGTCCCGATTTTCCCCGTCAGGTACTCCCAAGATTCCCAAATTTAGTCAAATTCAAAACATCCCACTCCATCACGGACGATGATCTGGAATTTTTGGGCCAAACTTAAGGTCCTCAACCTTAATTGAACTGGTCATATATGTTTCCGTCTATTAGAGCAAGTTCACCCGTTGGGTCACCAGGTCACCCACTATTCACTATTTTTTAGTGTTAATTTCACCCTCTGGGTCACGGGCACAGTGTATTTCGTATCCTAAGTCACCCGGAGTCACTTTCTGCACCATTGTGACTTGCAAAGTGACCTGGTGACCCAGGCCACTATGAAAACTGTGTCTGTGACCCAGAGGGTGGAAATTAATACTAAAAAACAGTGAATAGTGGGTGACCAGGTGACCCAACGAGTGAACTTGCTCTTAGGCGTAGGTCTACTCACATTAGCAAATGAGTGTCAAAAGTTGTCCAAGGTTATGTTAAATTGGAGAAGGAGTATTAATGATTCCGTACTGATTTCCCTTACAAGTATAGCAGACAACTTGACACATTTGGATTTGGGAGGTTGTATTAAGGTCTCGGACGAAGCTCTCGAAGCAATTGGGTCTTCCAGTTCGATTAGCCATTTGAATTTGGAATGTTGTCTTCTGGTTACGAATCGCGGATTGGGTTTTCTAGGAAATGGGTCTATCTCAAAAACTCTCCACTACAGCAAAATTGGTATTTTACGGCACATATTTTATGGCGCACATTTGACGTGTGCCGTAAAAGACTGTCATTTACGGCGCACATCTCATGTGTGCCGTTGGAATGTCTTTATTCAGGTCATTCACGGCATGCATATTATGTGTGTCGTAAATTTAGTTATCTATTAACGGCGTGCGCAATATGTGTGTCGTAAATGAGTTATTTTATTAATTTTTTACGACTTACTTTTCAAGCATGCCGTAAATGAGTTATAAAGTTTTTTTTTTTTTTTTTTGGATCGAAGTATGTTAGTTTTAGTTTTTTTTTTTCTTTTTCTTTTGTTGTGATTGAAACAAGAAAAACACAAAAGAGGGATCTGATTTCAATCTTCCTTCTTCCGAGATCTAATTGATTTCATCTCATAGTCCATGGACTCCGACTCACCGACTCAATGGTGGTTCACCGTTCACTCCCTCACCGCCTCTCTCTTTTTCCGGCGACCTCTGTTCTCTCTAAAACCTCTCTCCGTCCGTGAAAGATCGGCGTCCGATTCAAGCTCCATATAACCCCTACAACAATCCTTCGCCCTTCTCTCACTACCAAAACCATTCCTTCACTCTCTTTCTCTCTCTGCTCCACCGCCATTGCTTCTATTTCTCCCGCCAAGAAGGTAATAGCACTACTGCTCCTCTGGTTTTGTGTTTTGTGAGAGTGAGAGTGATTTTGAATTTTTGCAAGTTCTGGTTTCGATTGCAAATGGCACGGAGCCGATGGAGGCGGTGATCGTCGTCGATGTTCTGCGCCGAGCCGGAGCTGATGTCATTGTGGCTTCTGTGGAGAAGCAGCTGAAGGTTGAGGCTTGTCATGGGGTTAAGATCATCGCTGATGCTTTGGTTCAGAGCCGTCCCTTGACCAAGGCAGCCAAGGCAGTGGCCTTGGGCCTCAGTTTGGGGAAGGCCTCCATCTCAAAAAAAAAATATATATATATATATATATATATATATATATGTGTGTGTGTGTGTGTGTGTGTGTGTGTGTGTGAGTGTGTGTGTGTTAAAAAAAAAAAGATAGTAAAAGAAAAAAGATGTAGAACTATAGTCTGTAGAAGACGACATTGAGGTCAATGAAATCAAACCCGTGACTCCATGAGGCCTCAAAATTTCCTCTTTTTATTTTGTATTTGTAAGTTAAACACCCCAAGCTTTTCCCTTTCTCCATAACTTTGGGATTAGAAAAGAAGATAACCAATTAAAAGTTTTGCTCTCACCCTCACTAATTTGGGCAAAAATGAAACATTGGCTGCTGAAACATGAATTTTTGATTCCCCTCTGATTATTTCAAAGACAAACGGTAACATTTCTTCCTTTTATGTCTATTTAAGCCATTGACAGACTCTCATAGACGCAATAGAAGCAATCTTTCTCTTCCTCTTACTCAATTTTGAATTTCACTCTCTATTCTAATTTCATAATCATAATTCAGATGGTTGATACAATTTTAACAAACGTCAAGGCCTAAAGTCCAAAATTTTGTGGTTAGAAAATCAGGTTCTAATGTTCTTTATCGGCATTGTTACTTTTTATTTTGTTTATATAATCTACTATGTATTAGTTTGAACTTTGCTTTGCTGACATTTTTTTTTTCAATGGACAAAATTATTAGGAAGGTCTCTCTAAATTTTGCCTTAGGCCTAGCTCACTTTGTCACCGGACGGCCCTGCTTTGGTTTCGCACTATGGCCAGAGCTCCTTCGATCTCATTACTCTACCTGTGAGTACTCAGTCCCTCTATAGATGTGTCCTGAATCAATGAATGTATGTGTTCTTATGTGTGTATTACAACTTTTAATTTGGCAGCTTTTGTTTGATTGCTTAAACACCTGATAGAAAAGAAAGACGAAAGCGAAAACTAACAACTAAACCAAAAGAATAGTAGGAATTGTTGAAGTGGTTACTGGAGAAGTTTGCTTATTTGAAGCAGATGTATTTAGCTTTGTGGTTGTTCATGTCATCCAAATGAGTAACAAGGGTCATTTGGTTCATAGCCGGCTTGTGGTTAAAAGTTAATAATCAACTAAATGGAAAGCTGCCATTGGGGAAATTCAAGGCATCGATTGGATACCTTGTATGGAACTGTCTGAGGAAATTGATTCGTATCATTCTTAAGCAACCAACTGTTTCTTTATCGTTATTTTCCTCAGATGAGCCCATGTCTTTTGATAGAACTATGCATATAGTTTGATATAATCCATAACGTATAAGAATGGAGGAAGCCTTTTTTATCTATCTGTACTTGCATTATTCTATCTTAGGAGTTTCTCAAGTGTGCGTTATTGGTTGCTTATTGTAATTGAACTTGACTTTTGGCTTTTCATGCTATAGGGAGGGATGTCAGGTGCTACCAATCTTAAGAATATTGAAAGCTATGAACATATACTCGAGACTCTTTTTCATCTGTGCCATGGTTGTGTGTATATGGTACATTGGTACGTAATCCAGCCATCGCAAATGAGAAGATAACATATTATCTTCTCATCCTTATCCTCATAAAACTCACATTTACTAGTAGTATAACTGCAAGGATCGATAGTCTTTGTTCTTTTTCTGCGAACTAGTTGTGTAATTTTGCAACATGATCTCATCATAACCATGAGCCTCTGATTATGGGCAAAGTTTGACTAATATTTAAAATTTCTCGTAACCATACCACTGGCAATAATTTTGTCAATGTTTGTAGTAATAGTTATATATCTTTTTCTTGATTGCCACCTTCTGATCTTTTGAAATTATACTGCTTTATCCATGTGAATGATGGTGGGCTGCTGTTTCACGATATATACGATTCCTTTCTGTCAATGTTTGTAGTAATAGTTTTGTCCTTTCTGTTTTTTTACAGTTGTACGTTCTATGATGTTTGAGATTCTTTGTAGTCATATTGGACTGATGCTTGATCTGGTAAGGTAGTAACTAATAGTATAGATGGTAACAAATGTTATCTCAGAAGAAATTGTTCATTGTTTGACGGCTATGATTATGGAAAATAAGTGCACTTATGTAGAATGGGAAACAAGGGAAGTAGTTATAATTGGAATGCTGTCAATTGATTGAAATTAGAAGTGTTTCAGAATAGAGACATTGCATGTCTTCTACGATGTAGGAGACACTTGAACCAAATGATTGAATATCTCTGTTGACTCAATAGTTAAGCTATTTAATATAATATTTTTGGATAAGAATTACAGTGTACACGCATAACTTATATATTGTTCTGGTTCTCAGGTTTCTAGATGCCAATTAATGGAGCTTTTCTTTATCCTATGTATGGTCATGAGGAGTTAGAACAAGCCTTTTGCCGCCGTGCTGCTGTTAAAGGTTGTCTTCAAGTTAGTTCCAGGGTCAACTGGAAGTCTCTGTTGCTTGATTTTTTTTTACAAAAAGAGTATCTAAATCAATAAATCATAAGGCTGTTTATATATGTCTCCTTTGTTTATGTAATCATTTTTGCCTCTGTGTATCTCCTAGATTTTTTGAATCACTTCACTCTTTTGAGCATTACTTCATACTAAAATTAGTTTTACTAGGACTAATAAATAAACAAGTATATAGAGGTACTGTAACTACATATGTACAGCTGTGATGCTTTACCTATGCCCGAAATCTCGATCATACAGGTTCTGCGAAGACCAGTGATTTCTCTGCTTATGTACAAGGTACAGGAGTGTAGTTATGTTTGTTTTCTCTCTAAAATCTTTATTGAGATAGAGTAATTTTGGTAGCTGAAAGTTGCCATTACTGATTCTTTAATGGCTTGAGACTTTGCAGGATAGTGGGCAATATAAGGGTGTTAGATTGGTTTCAGGTCAGGATTTGTTCAGTCATCCCTTCACGGTGCCACTGCCATCAGCTTCATCTCCACCAGTCCTTCCAAAAGAAAGTCTGAAAGGTGATAAAAGAAAAGTGGCCAGGGGAATATGTATTACAACAAGATCCTTGAAGCCAGATATATGAAACTTATTGCTTGTGTATCCTCCTAGATGTAAGACTTCACTCATGAATTCTTTTGTAATATGAAGTTATTTAATTGATATAATTTACTACATGAATGCTTTTGTTTACTATGCTTGAATGAAATGGTTTAATTGAAAGCATTGTCTATTAGAAGAATGAATGAAGACATCTTTTACGACACACAAAAAGGTCTTTTACGGCACACAATTAAAGTTGTAAAACATATTTCACGGCGTGCAAAAAAGTGTTTTACGACATGCAAAAAATATTTTTTACGGCACACATTTTGTGTGCCACAAGAAAAATTTATCTTTTACGATATGGTCTTTTACGACACGCTTTTTTGTGCAGTAAAGTTGTCTTTTACGGCGCACATTGTGTATCGTAAAAAATCAGTTTTACTGTAGTGCTCAAGACATTGATCCTTAATGGGATCACCAGCATTACTGATGTTGGGGTCTCGCATTTGCAGAAAATGCATTGCTTGGAGCACCTGAGTTTGGCTGACTGTTCGCAACCTGAGATCACCGATGTTGGAGGTGTCGCAATCTCGGCCATTTTAACCCTAAAAAATTTGAGCTTGTGCAGGCTGGGCTGAGTGTCAGACCGCACCATTGTTGCTCTAGCTCAGAATTGCCCCAACTTGGAGATGGTTGATTTAAGTGACTGTGGAATAACTGGATCTGGTATTCGTGCATTTTCAGGTCACGCTTGCTTTTACAAACTATTGTATTGCGCTTATGTGAAGTTGGCGCATCTGATTTGGAACACTTGGTGCTTAGCTGCCGGTCATTGAAGTCTATTCTGGTGCACCATAAAACGCTAAAGCAGATATTGCCTCTGATGCGAAAGCGGACTAGAAGATTTGTGAAAAGTGGGTTACTGGAGAATATGGTGGAGGTTTCAGATTTAGCTTGGTGAGAGCTTAGGTTGATCTCCGCCTTATTTTTCCACATCTAGTAATTTCATCTTTTGGAACCTCAGCCGGAGAAGTTTATCCATGTTAAATCTTTCAAAGACATTAGTGTTTAGCTGCAATTTCTGTTCAGTATCTAGTTTTATCTATAATTTCAATATCTGTATTTTCAGGTTTTCCATGTAGAGTTGGAATGTATGTTCTTTTTTGGTTTAGCTTCATGCCTTCATCCAGCCCATATGAGCCTGTAACTAGACTCATGCGAGATGATCAGCTCTAACTGTTTGTACCTAAATGAAATCGTGATTGCCAACGTTGCCTGAAATTTTAGTAACCGGGCATTTTAGCTAGTGTTTTAGTAAAATGAGTACGTTGCAGCCGTATTTTTGGGAACCGAATTGGTAAACATATTCACTGGTATTTAAGCTAAGCATATGTGTGTTTTGCATCGATCCAATTCTTTTTCTTCAACTTTTAGACCCAATTTCCCCTCCCTGAAAGTGGCTGGTTGGGTTGGCAAGGACCTACTTGAACCAAATACCCATCTTACATACAGTCATACATAGTTCTAGTTGACAAAGGCAACTGATATGAGCTGCATATTTTAGTCCTCTCTTTTTTTCCCGGGCAGAAGAAGTTCATCCAGGTTGGACGTTTCTAAGACTTAAACGTAGTGACTTGAGTTAATATCTGGGTAATACCCAATCACAACAGAGAGAGCGTGGCAAAAATACTAGGGCATATTTATTTTCTTTGTGACAAAGAACTTGGCCTAATCCTCACAAGCTTAGCGACCCAATTGATAGAAGATCGTTTTCGGTGGTCTGCAGGCAATGTTTGAGAGTTGAGGGTCTAAATCGATCATCCATTCGTCTTCTCCGGCCCTATTGTGTTCCTCAGGTGCTGCCTACATTCCCAAATTTAGTCACATTCGAAACATCAGTCTGTCACCGACACCGATCTCATATTCATTGCCCAAACATGTCCCAAAATCGAGGTCCTCAACCTTAATTTAAAACGACGTCTTTCGATCTTTGTCTCTTACGCTTAGGCCTACCAGGTCTTGCAAATCGGTGTCCAAAACTGTCCCAGGTTATGCTTGGAGGGAGAATGTCCGTTACGGATCTTGTACCTATTTCGCTAATAAAGTTGGCACATATTTTGACATATATATTTGGACTTGGGAGGTTGTTTAAATATCTCTGACGAGGCCCTTGAAGCAATTGGGTGTTTGAGTTCAATTAGGAATTTGTATTTGGACAAGTGTTACCGGATTAAGGTTCGTGGATTGGGTTCTCTGGCACATGGTTCAATAGTTCATGCTCAAAAGCCATTAGTCCTTGCTTTCAACCGCGACATCACTGATGATGGGGTCTTGCTTTTTCGGCAAATGCATTCTTGGAGCATCTTAATTTGGCAAACTGTTCGCAATTTAGGATCACCGACATTGGGGGTGTGGCGCTCTCGGCTATTTCAACCCTCAAGAACTTGAGCTTGGAAGAGCTGTCCAGAATGTCGGACCGCACCATTGTTGCTCTTGCTAAGAATTGCCCCGCTTGGAGGTCCTCGACTTAACTCGATGTGGAATAACTCCAGCTGGTATTCGTGCATTTTCTAGTCATAAGTGTTTCTATTGTTCTGCGCTTTTGTAGAATTGGTGTCTTTGATTTGGAACAGTTTGTGTTTGTATGCCGGTCAGTGAAGTCTTTCGTGCTGCATCATGAAAGGATATTGCCTCTGTTGCAAGAGAGCACTAGCTAGAAGATTGGTGAGGATATATTAAGTGGCAGTGATGGATTGAACTTGACAAGGGTTTAAGGGTTTGATACTTTGATCTTTTTCCTTAGCCGGACAAGTTCATCTACTAGTTTAATCTACCATTCAATATCTATGTACAGAATTTCCATGTATATTCTTCTTTTTTTTTGCAGTGACTTCATTAAGTTCCCATATGAGGGAGCAGAAGAACTTTTCTTTCGTGGAAAGTTTCAAAGACCTAGATGTAGTCCTATTTTAGCTTCAACAATTCAAGTTGGTACCTGCTTATCTACCATCAAGGTTGCAGATACTATTTTTGTGTCCAAGAAGTTGCAAAACTTTTTTGTACACATAAACTCTGAACACAGATTACTTCATTGACCATGAAAAATATGAATAAGAGCAAATGCCTGGCTCTAACTAATTGAGTTAAGTAGGTCTTACCTGAGCTGAAACTCCTTCCATCATACCTTAACTCTCGTAGTTTTGATCCCGTAGATTCTGGCCGATTTTCTCATTAAGCGAAACATACGAATCAGATTGATTTCTTACCTTGTGTCCTAAGGCAACAAAAAGCCATGCCATGGACAAAGTGACAAGCAGCTAACACATGCAACTGTATGCCCAAATTGATCTTTAGTGAACTCGTCCTCTGTTCCAATCTACCAAGGACAGCCATGGGAAGCTAAAATGGGCTTCTAGAACTTAGGGTTCCAATCTAACTATATAAGCCTACAAAACCCAGTCTAAATCTATCCTATTCAACTTTAGGATTACAGCTAGCTTAGTTCTGTCTGAGAGGCAAAAATAGAGATAGGGTTTACATTTCAATATGGAAAGACCCTAAATTAAACATAGTCAAACAGTGTTTTTTTATCATCAAAACCGACCTCTCAAGAAATTTCATAGATTGCAACCAAATCCTTTTGGATAGAATTCAGAAGGTAGGTATTAGTGAAAGGACTAAATCTAGATCTTCTCTGGTCTAAAGGACTGAGGGGTCTCTTTATTTTAATTCAAGTCCATCTGTCAACAGCTTGCAAATTACAACAGTTTTGTGCACTTGTATAAATTAAGCAACTTGTAGACTTGTAGATTACTAGCTAGCTACGTAGGTAGGTAGATTTGAACCTTGGAGATTTGGAGGACTTGGTTTGAAACTACTTGACAAGCAAGCATTGTTTGATTGTTATTTAGTCATAGTCACAGATGGTAGGACTTTATTTTCTTTTTCTGAGTGGCGCTGGGAGAGAAATATATATACCTTTGCCTCTTTGGACTCCCCACAGCACAAAAGAGACGGTTTAAAGAGAAATTAAAACAAGGGAAATGGTTGAAAATAAAATGTTGAGAGCATCAGAATATTATAGAAAGGAAAATAGAAAAGTAGGTACCAACTTGAATTGTTGAGGCTAGATGGAGTGTGCAGACACTCCAGGTTAGCATAATAGAGACATTGTTGAGAACGAAACCATTTGTTTATGGCTTAGATGGGATTTAGATGATAATGATAAATGATGCTTTGACATAAGAAAAATATATTACTATCGCGTATAATTTTCTAAAAATAAAATTACTTGTCGGCATGAAAATGGTTTAGTGAAGGAGATGAAATCGGAACTAGATATCAATTCACAACCATATGTAAAATAAAGATTAATTTATAACTGCTATAAGACTATATATTTGTATCGATGTCAACAATCGCTGTAATACACGATACTGCAAGTGAAATAAAAAAAGTACTAAATCATGAGTTTCAAACTGTTAACAAGATGAGCAAGCACACGAAACCAAAATCATATAAATAAGTGGATAGAAGAAGAAGAAGAAGACAAGGAGAACACGAACAAGAGCACCAACCAATAACCAAAAATGGTTGACCAGAGAGGAAGGGACTGACAAGGCAACAGTCTTCACACGTTATTGGGCTCTCTATAGTAGTAAATATTAAGAGGGACCAACCCAACCGGCAATTGGGTTGGAAGGGAACACCGTGGGTCCCACTGATTGTAACAACACCCAACTTGCGAAGGCCCAAAAATCTTTCCGATCCGAATATAATCTTTTCCAAAACCAGAAACAGTCCCACGCTTCCGGACCCCACCCTGCGAAAACTAGAACCTGTTTATTACCTTTTCTTGTTTTTCTTAAAGACGGTAAATTTCTCTTTTTGGGGTAAAATTTCAGACAGTGAATCTGAAATGTCAGAGTCGGTGAGTGTGGGATTTGGTGCCAGCTGTAGAATCAACTGCCCAACTGCTTCTGGCTAAAAGTTGCGCCACGACGCTCTAATGGCTCCAAAAGTTGACAAATAGGCCACGTGGGTGGCTAGGATGCGACCATCATTAGGGTTTCTGTTGAGATTGTGTGAGCTCACTTACGCGAGCTTCTGAGTGCGTGCTGCTCAGTTTCTATTCGCCGTGCCTGGTTGCTCAGAGTGATGGTCGGTCTATCTTATAAAACAAAGACATAATCCATGCTTTTAAATAATTCTAAGATATCATCTACCTGTACTAATTTCTCACATTATAATGGTTTTGATGTGTGGTTTAGGGGTTTCCCTAATTAATTAAAACTTGATAGGGTTCCCATTAGAGTTAGTAGACAACTTTCTACTTGTGCCAACTTTAGTAAAACTGTTTGGACATTTTCTTTCAATTCCATTGCGGAAAAAAGATAATCTAGAACTTCGAGTTATAAACCTCTGTTTATACACCTTATTTTTCTTATTCGGCACCTGTTATTTTTCATTTTTAACTAAAATACTCAACAGAGAAAGGAAAAAAAAAAAACAACTAAAACAATTCCCTTATTTGAAAGTGAGAGTGACGCTCTGCGTAGGGGGAAGGTGGATGAGGCGAAAAAGTCAAACGGATTCAACTGGAATCACGTGAGATTCTTACAGGCTGGGAGTGGGGCCTTCCTACGTGGAAGACGTTGAAGTCATCCAAAACCGCTGCTTTATTTATTAATTAATATTTCAACCTTTTTTTTTACCAGGGTCTGCTTTTTTCAGATTGATCTCATCACATCATCCGAAGCCGTTGATTTCTACGACTCTGGACTCCTCCGAGAAAAAGATAGAGATGACTTTCACAGCTGTTAGTCAAAAAAAAGGAAGTATGGTCCCCACTTTCCGTTTTAAAACGTTTCTGTTGTGTTTAACAGCTCTGGCTTTCCTGTCATGTGTTAAATGCACTCTCTCTCCTAGCCTCCTTTAACAATTAAACATACCAATACAACTGGTACTACCTTAGTACTACTCTCTCTCTCTCTCTTGTCCCTGGTACGAGAATGATTTTATTACTTGTTTTTCTGCAGCCTTGGGGATTTCCCGGTTCCTCAATCTGCTTTCTCTTTTTTACCCCTCCATATATGTCTGTCAGTCTGTCTTATTTCTAATTTCAATTTCTCGTTTAATTTGCTCTCATTATCTCGCGAGAGTACACAACTGAATTGCACTATACAATTCTAGTTATGAATTGGCTCAAATAAATGTGGGTTTGTAATCAACTGATCATGATTCATCATCAGAAAACAACTGGTTAATAATGCATCTGCACAAGACAACCAAATGTGGTATCTATTCAATTTCAACTTTATTTCCATTTTTGTTTTCATAATGAATTTATTGGGCTAGGAGTTTGCTATCCACCGGATGTGTGGTACATATAAATGGGATCAAGCCTTAAATATAGATAATGACCTCAAAAAAGACAATTCTAATGAAAGTACTGTGTGCGCACATGAAAGTAATGCACACACATGATTAATGTGACTTGATTCTAGAATATCAATGTAATATTATATTCGATATAAAAAATTTAAGAAGAATAATGACATCAATAAAGAATTTAGTATAAATTTGGACACACATAGATACTTTGTGTTGTAGACAACAATCATCCCAATAGGTTCTATTGTGGATTTGAACGAGTTTTCAAATAAATTATAACCTTACATACAGTAACAAGTTCAATTAAAGATTGTATAAATTTATAGAAATATAAATATCTATTATAACTCAAATACTTGCCTTTTTTTTTATAAGGAGGGCTCAAAGACCGAAACACTAACTAAGTAAGAACAATTCTCGGTCTCAGTTGACCCTCTTTTTCTTCTTTGAGTCTTCCATTGATACAATCAAACGGTTCCTCACAAAAGTATTGTCCCAAATTCAAAGTATGTTCAAATTGTGCTAAACCATCTGCAGACATGTTACATTCTCAGTATATATGCATTATTGTGCAATTTCAATTCCTCAAATGCTTCCGCTTTTAGAAAATCCAACCAATAAGAAGTGATTTTTTAACAATTAACTCTTTTTTAATTTTCACTATCTGGATAATCATATGACCCTTTCAAAAACCAAATAATAATTTCAACGATATATTCGATGATCAACCAATGAGGGTCTCAATAAATCATGGAAGGGACAGAAGAGTAAAATTGCAAAACCAGCAACCGGAGACAAAGCACAATCAAGCTGAGACAAATCTGCGCGCAGAAAAATGAAAGAAAATGAGTAACGGGGTGCGCATCTACGCACTCGGTTCCAGTTAGTCCCCCCACCCACTTTACAAAAGCCAGTTTCCTGGAAGCACCTAACCCTCCTCCTCTCCCTCTCCCTCTCCCTCCCCAATATAACCCTCAGACCCATTAATTGGACACCCCAACTGCATAACTCCTTCTTCCTCCTAGTTCATGCACCTCTCTCTCTCCCTCTCCCTCTCCCTCTCCCTCTCGTATATAAACACCCAAAACCTTCCCTTTTCCTCATATTCTCTCTTACTCAAAGCCTCTAAAACTCTCAGTCACTAACAATGGATGCAAATATTGCCATGAATATGTGCTCTTCTTCTACTTCTACCTCCGACTCTTCTTCCTCGGAGTCCTCGCAGCCCAGAAATCCCAACAAGGCCGAGAGAATCAAGGGCCCATGGAGCGCCGAGGAGGACCGGGTTCTCACCCGCCTCGTCGAGCGCTACGGCCCCAGAAATTGGTCTTTGATTAGCCGCTACATTAAGGGTCGCTCGGGCAAGTCCTGCAGGCTTAGGTGGTGCAACCAGCTCAGCCCCAGCGTCCAGCACCGTCCCTTTTCCCAAGCCGAAGACGAAACCATCCTCGCCGCGCACGCCCGCTACGGCAACCGGTGGGCCACCATTGCCCGGTTGCTCCCGGGCCGGACCGACAATGCGGTCAAGAACCACTGGAACTCGACCCTGAAGAGAAGGGTAAGAGAACCACAAGACCACCAAGAACTGGATCATCAGGGCGAGGGTAACATTGGCATTGCAGCGATTGAGGTGATGATGATGGGTAATACTACTACTACTAGTAGTGCTTCAGCTGCCTCCGGGCGTAATGGGTCCATGGATCTGGATGACCCGTTGACCGAGTTGACTCTGGCCACGCCGGGGATTGGTGGCTCTGTGGTGTCGTCGTCGGAACAACACCACCATCACCAGAGCAGCAGCGAGAGTTTTCCTCCGGCGGGGTTTTGGGATGTGATGAGGGGTGTGATTGCCAGGGAAGTTAGGGATTACGTGAGCTCGTCATTTTCAGAAACTTCTGGGCTTCATTGATGATACTCTTCTTCTTTATATATATTGGTCATTGTCTCTTCCTGGGTTGAATTAGTTTTCTTTTTTTGTTAATATGTACGTGGTGGATTTAATTCAAAATGGGTTCAAATCAAATGAACTCTACTAGCTTCTTCAATTATGAAACTGGTATGAATTTACAGGCTGTAAGCTAGCAACGGACGAATATTATGGAATTCGATGAGATTCGGAAAGACAAAAGGGGGAGGATGTTAAGTGTTTAATTAATCACTTTTAAAGTACCTGCTTTCCGAACTTTGCAAAATATATATAAGGAGGTTTTACAATGCCGTGTTCTCATTCTGCAAATTGCAATGCATGGTTTTGCTTTTGCCTTTTCTTAGTTCTATGAAGTGTGATGACTGGATGAAAACAAGTGACTAACGAATTGGTTTGAATGGTATGCACAAATTGTTATAAAAAAAAAAAAAAATGGTATGCACAAAAATACACGTCGCCTTTGCCTCTATAATTAACATTTTTTTGGTAGTTTCTGAAACTTAGGAGTATGGAGCCCAGCTTATGCCCTGACCGAGATGTGAATGTTAGTACACATGCATCTCCACTGAATTACGGTACAATTGTTTGGATAAGAATGGATAATGTGGCATTGCATCTAAATATAAAAACAATTAAGTTTAGGAAAGGTATGAGATTTGTATGATGATTTGCTTTGTAATGTGTTCATTTTATAGTATAGTGGTCCAAAAGGGATCGAAGATTATTCTAAAACGCTATAAAATTTCAGAGTCCGAAACAGGTAGATTAATTTTTGTCTACGATGTGCTTTATAATGAGCTAAATCAACGTACAATTCTAGATAATACTCTCATAGGTTAAGCAAGGTTAAAATGAGGGCTCTCGCTCTCTCCTCTTGGCGACGGCTAACTCTAGGGTTTCGCCGGCCAATTTTCTTGGATTGCGACGTCGGTGTCTGTGGTCCTTGGCTGTCGAGTCTCTTGGACTCGAGAATCTCTCCTCTTCAACCTTCGGGTTGCTGCACCCTAATCTCGTCGTTTTGGCGATGGGATTCACCCCATTCGGGTTTTGCTCGTGCTACTGTGGCTGTAATCGGTTTCAATGATAATGGTGGAGGGCAGCGCTGTGATCTGGTGGATCCTAACCAAACTTGGGATCCGGGTTCTATCAACAATGCGTTCGGATCCTCTCTGTTTCGGGCCTTGGTTTTGCCAATGCAATCGGCTTCCGGTGGGAGATCTTTTCCTATTGCGCTTTGCCAGGAGAAGGTTTGGGTCAGATCCATTCATGGGCGACTAAAGGCGGTGTTAGGCGGCTGCATCATCGAGGAGGTAATGGGCGAGGGTGACCCCGTAGGGAGCGAGACGGCGAGACGACGACTGAGTCCTCTCCGGCGAGGGTTGGAGGCACTGCGTTTCTGGTATCGTCTGCAGATCGACTCAGAGATGTGCTTGTTCAAGTCATTCGCTCGACTGCTCTTCCCAGATCGATCTCTTCAATCAACATCGGTGGAGTGACGAGTTGATTCAAGAGGGGATGGCGGGGTTGCTGCTCAGATCGGTGATGGTTGGGTGCCCAGTTGCCTGGGTGCACAGAGCAGCGCTTCTTGGGCTTGGGCCCTTTTTGCTGCATCAGTTTCAATTTTGTCTTCGGGTCAGATATGGATCCGCATTTGGGACCCGGGTCGTACCCTAATTCTGATCTTGGATCCGAAACAGCTGCTCATATTGTTCTGGTATTCAGGTATTGGTTCTGGTTCTGGTTCTTGAGTTCGTCTGCCAACATCCGAGTTTTTGACACCCTCGGTTGCTTTCGATCTCTTGATGAACGAATCACCTCTCCTAGGTGGTCATATCATCGGCTATAGTTACGGTTACTCTTCTATTTACACTGCTTTAGTGACATATGCAGTGCAGCGATGCCTTATGGCATCAAGTCACATGGTTACCTTTCATCTCGATGCGATGGTGCATCTAGTTATGCGTTACTTTTACGTTATTATAGATGCGTTTGTGCATCTCGTTATATTTTATTACTTTCTTTCGATGTTTTATGCATCGCTCCATGTACTCCTCAGTTTCACTTAATATAGTTTGTCGTCCTTCTTTTAAAAAAAAAAAAAAAAAAACGTACAATTCTAGATTTAGAAATTTCAATATTTCAAATATTAAAAACACTTTTAGATACGCATATTCACACACTTATACAGGCAAAAGTGATTTAGGGTTTTGAAGGAAGGTTATTTAGTTTGAATTTCAATTCAAAGCCAAAAAGACGCAAACTAGCCCATAGGCGCCTATATGGAAACTTGATGGTTAACGCACTAGAAGATCTATGGAGTGTCAATGAAGACTGGTTTAAGCGTCAATGGTTAACGCAAACTCTTTATCTACAAGTTTACTAGTTAAACATCTTACTCGCTTCACCCGCTTGATGTCTTCGCAAAACATCAGAACATGCATTTGTTTCCTCAAAGACCGGTTTAAAATTGCAAATAATATAATCAAATAACAGTTTTGATAAATTGTCTTAAATAGCGTAACAATATATTGTCACCTCTCTAACGTATGAATCCTGACAACACACCATTTGATTATATACATTCACTGGTCTATCAAGAACCATTTCTTTCATGTAATCTGAGTAAAATCAAGTTCAGGTACTTTAAACTCCATGACTGGCCTCTCATGTCGAATACCGGACGTTGCTTTCTTTGAGTGGGAGAAAAAGAAGAGATCCGGATGAAAAGTAAGCAGGATATTAACGAATAAATTAAGAATAGGGGCACCTTGTTTCGGAGCGGTTTGAAGCAAGCAACTATGAACTGGCACTCAAACTTGTGTCCTACTTTAAACAAACAAACACACACTTTTGCCTTTTGGATTTGCCCAGTTGATGTGATTGGATTCATGCATATGCTAATCTATAGTGCATGCATGTTTTAAATGTGTCGAGCCTTTATCGGAAGGAACCATGAAGCACGTAACTCGTGCATGACAACCAAGAACTGTCTCGCTCATCTTGTCTGGGGTTTCATAACTTGAGAAGGCCTACGATCCAAATCCAACATAAACATGCTTGTGAACTCTATAATGACTATGAATCAAAAAAAAACTCTATAATGACTATCAAAGTGTATACCCAAAACCATGTATCAATAGGGGAAGAGGCCCGGCCCAGTGTTTAGAACCATTTTTTGCAACGCTTAGATTTTCAGATTCTATTGTGCAACACCTGCGACCGAAGTTTTAAGTGTCGGACATTACAAGCATATCGATACTCAAAATACTCAAACTCAAATTTAAGGAAATATAGGCAGATATATTGGAGATGTGTGATGAAGCGTATTTTTGGGGCAAATGATAGGCAGATATGTCAGAAGTATCGGCAAATATTTCATACCTTACGTACGATGTCGACTACACATATGGCCCCACTGTCAAGCAATTACGTATCTGGAATACATTGAATCACATATCATCCACACTAGAGTGAAAAGACAAGACGATTGGATGCATTTGCCATAGACATTAGACAGAGTACTCTGGTACTATTTTTGAACCAGGCATTGAATGCAAAGCCAGTAGCAACATGTGCAGAGGCTCGATAGATGTTATTTTGTGACGCAGTCGGATTGATAACTAGGTTTACCAGCAATAAACCTAAGCAAAAGATTCTGGAGTCCACCAGAGATAAAAGAGAAAATCTCTATTATATTGATTAAAAGTTGAAAGATGCGTTCTGCAGCCGCAAGTAAGAGAAAAGTATCCTAGGGCGACTAACAACGAAACCCTAAGGCCCATGGATAAAAACGAAAACAATCCAAAAATAACTAAGAAAACCAAAAACGGGTAAAATAGAAAAATGCCGTTTTGAGGCCCTAAAAGATCCCGAAAGCCCGAAAAATGCTACAGCTCATGGCATAGCAATGAGTCTTGTTTCTGGCGCGATTCCCTTTCCGGAAAGGTAAGGTGCGTCCCAATCAGACACCGAACTGCCATTTCCTGTCTACTAGTCACTTTTCGTTTTCCTCCTTTAGCACGGTCTAACTGTTGTTCAAATTGAGCCGCCATCCTCTCTGCATCATTTTGCAAAAACTTGAATATTTGGATTTGGGATTCTGTTTCCATTATGAAGCGTATGACTATATGAGCAAATGGCTTTTTTAGTTTACTTCTATTCTATTTTGGAGATTGTAATGTTTACTTTAGAGGAGTGAAATTTGCACTCTGTTGAAGGAATATCGATTTAGTGTGCCTTATCAAACTAGGAGTAGCAATAGGAGAGAAGGTTCTAGATTTCCTAATCCTACACGGATTGGTATTCCTTGTAACATTAGAACTAGTACTTTGTAATCCCTATATATAAGGCTCTTATTCTCAATAATAATACACATCTCTCTCATCAATCTCTCTCAATACCAATATACTTAAACACGTTATCAGCACGAGCCCTAAACCACAAAAGCCAAAAAGCCAAAAAGCCGAAAAGAATTTCATATCGCCAAAACTGCCGCAGCCCCTAGCCCGTGCTAGCATCGCTGCAGCCTGCCCCGCGTGCGCCCCTGCGCCTACTGCTGCCTCGCGTGCGCCCCTGCGCACACTGCTGCTCCGAGCGCCCGTGCGCCTGCAACCTTGCACAGCAGCCCCCGCTGTCCTGTGAGCTGCTCCTGCAGCCACACGCCCCTGCGTCGCTGCCTGCTGCCCCTACAGCTCTGCCGCACGTCTGCTGCTCCCTGCAGCACCTGTTGCGCCCGCTGCTACCTCCTGCGCGCCCATGCGCCTGCAGCTTTGCGTTTAGCAGCTGCCACCCCTGCAGCCTTACTGCACCTCTCGGCCCAGCTTCCTCCTGCAGCCCCTGCTGCACGCTGCTACTCAGATTGCTTCGCTCCATCACGCCTGCATCGACACGCGCGTGATCCAAAACCAACAAGTAAGTATCCAAGAGAGTAAGTTTTGAAGTTCTTAAAAATTTGAAATTTATATTTCTTCTTCTTTTCTCGGGGACTTGAAAACCTCCCTTCTTCTACATCCCACCTTTCTTATAACGTGGGTTCGATCATTGAAAAGCGGAATCGTGGGGATTCACGCAATTAACGAACTAAGAGCGTTCGTAAGACTTCGGACTAAGAGCGTCCGTAAGCATCGATTTAACGAACTAAGAGCGTTCGTATGCTACGGACTAAGAGCGTTCGTGAGCATCTATTTTGACCATTTAAACATCATTGTTTCGGTCTAATCCAATTATTCTTGGAAATCGATTTCTTGGTAGCATAGCTCGGAAATCTTATTTATATTAGTTTTCGTGGAAGCATTGACTCCGAAACTAACTTGTTCTTGTTTCATCTTTCAGGATGTCAAACATGAACAAACTCGATTTTGTTCCATTGGATTATGCAGGCAAAATGTACTTAATTTGGGTCACTGATGTCGAGATCCACCTTATTGCCCGTGATTTATTGCATACAATCCAAGAGCTTTGTCCTATAGAAACAGCTCCAGACCCTCAATCTGAGAAAGATAATTCCAAGGCACTTGCCTTCATGAAACGTCACATGGATAGTGACCTACAGTTTGAGTTCATAAATGAGGATAGCGCCATAAAGCTTTGGCATGCGCTTCGCTAACGATATGGCAATGTTCGTGACTCCATACTTCCGAATACAGAAGCAGAATGGAAAGATCTTCGCTTCTCTGAATTTGACACTGTCATGCAATTTTATTCGGAAGCTCTCAGCATCAGAGCAATGATGCGTCTCTGTGGAAAAACAATCACAGAAGACCAATTGATTGAGAAAACCCTCAATACCTTCCCCGTCTATGCTATGAGGTCCTCTGACTTACTCCGGACTCATGTAAATGCAAGACGGATCACAAGTTTTCAACAGCTTATTGAAGCTATGGCCACTACTGAAAGACATGGCAATGAACTTGTGCAAAGAAGATTTGATAGGCTTCAAGATAGCTATCAAGAGCATCGTCCTATGGCTAGAGAAAGTCGCCATCGACGTCATGATCCATACGATCGGAATGCTCAAGAAGGTAATCGCTCAAGGCGACAATCACACGACCGTAGGAGGCGTGATTTTGAGGGACATAGGGTTGGACACCATGGAGCCAACGTTGGCCATGGGCACCACTTTCCAACGCCACCAGTCCTAGGAACTATGCATATTGCGCCAATGCGCCTCAATCAAGGGAGAATCCTCTTTATGGTGTCTATTTCTGATATGGAACGTCTGATCAATGGACCTGAATTTGCAATGTACCTACGAAGGTAGTCGCATCATGGTGATCAAGACATCGAGTTCACAAAGACTTTAAATCTGGCGATGAAGATAAAATGCCGCAGATTTTATTTATAGTCTTTTATTTTTCCAAGAATTATGGCAATTATGCCTTAAATCAATAAAATGACTTATTGTATTCACTTTTTCCCTCTAGGCGTACTCAAGAGTACTTGTGATGTCTAGGCAAGGTTTGATCTGAGAGAACGGTTTTAAAAGTGAGCAACGCTCCACCAAAATCTCTCCTTACCTTACCTGGTCACAACTAAATTGAAATTACCGAACGGATTGAGTGACTACGATTTGTCTACGGTTTGATTTTTATGTTGGATTAGATTTTGGTCAAGAAACTTTGATGTAATCATTGGCTATTATTAATAAAGTGTCGATTTCTTTTATCTCATGTCTTGGATATCTTTTTCGACTTTATTAGCTTCAAAGATGTAAGAGCCAATGGTTTTCATGTGGAAACACATTGTGAGAATGGACAAGAGTTCCTTTGCATCACCTCTAATGACTACAGACATAAACGAGTATTAGAGAAACTTACGTGTCGCTCTAGTGAGTTGTATGCAACCACTATTCGAGTCATTGACTCCAACCATGTCATGAGAGATGATTTATGGGATTCCGACACATATAGGCTTTGGCACGACCGTTTGGGACACCCAGGTCGTGACATGATGATCCGTATATTAAAGACTTCACACGGACATCCCTTTTTCAGAACGAAAGGAAGTAAAACTCGAAATTTGGATCAAGGAGGAGCACCTGCGCCTCACGGCGCCTTCCCCCTTCAAGTCCGGCCACCACTAGCCGGCGCCGCCATCCCCCTGCGGCTCAAGGGTGGCTTTGACGCCACCTCTGCTCCCTTGACTCCAATTTCTACTTCTAAAGTCAATTGTGATTTCATGGCTCAACCAACATCCTCATTGGTTATTCCTAAAGCCCATTATTCGTTCTGCAAAGCCTGCTCTTTAGCAAAGTTAGGATCGAGACCATCCTATGCAAAGGACACTAAAGAAAATATACCATTCTTGCAAAGAATCCAAGGTGATATTTGTGGACCTATCCAACCACTATGCGGACCATTTCGATATTTTATGGTGTTGGTTGATGCATCGACACGCTGGTCACATGTCATGCTATTGTCCACAAGGAACGCTGCATTTGCTAAACTCCTAGCACAAATCATTAAGTTAAGGGCTCACCACCCTGCTCATCCTATTAAGTCTATAAGATTAGACAATGCTGGAGAGTTTACATCAAAGACTTTTGATGATTATTGCATACCCATTGGGATTGATGTTGAACATCCTGTTCCTCATGTTCACACCCAAAATGGTCTCGCAGAAGCCGCCATTAAACGACTACAAATGGTCGCTAGGGCATTGGTAATGCGCACCAATCTCCCTATTTCTGCTTGGGGCTATGCAATATTGCATGCAGCTGTGCTTATTCGTCGAAGGCCCACTGCCACTCCACCATTTTCTGCGTCCCAGATGGTAACTGGGTATGAGCCTCATGTCTCACACTTACGCATATTTGGGTGCGCAGTATATGTGCCTATTGCGCCGCCACAGCGCACCAAAATGGGTCCTCAACGACGATTAGGCATTTATGTTGGATATGATTCTCCAACGATTATCCGCTACATAGAACCCTTGACAGGCGATCTCTTTACCGCTAGATTTGCGGATTGTCACTTCGATGAGACAGTCTTCCCGTCGTTAGGGGGAGATAAGAACATAATGTTCAACAGGAACGACAGGAATTGTCGTGGTCTGTCCCCACTCTGTCTCATCTTGATCCCCGAACCGCACAGTCCGAAACTGAAGTGCGGAGAATTCTCGATCTTCAGAACGTAGCAGAATCGATGCCTGATACGTTTTCTGATATCGCTAAAGTGACGAGATCACACATACCTGCTGCAAACGTGCCTGCAAGGATTGATGTCCCTAAAACTAGAGGACATGACGCCAACTCAAGAGGATTTGAGCATGGCGCCAACGTCCCCTCTCACAGTGATGGTGACGTTGTGGCTAGGCGCATGGCTCCTGCCAGGAAGCGCGGGAGGCCTATAGGTTCGATGGATTCTCGCCCAAGAAAGAAAGCGAGTTTGGCACAAAATAATCCATTAATCATCGATGTGAATAATCCATCTCATGAGAATATTCCGGATTATGGTTATGTCAGAGAGACATCATTGGGGGACGCTCCAATGTCAGAACCAACTCCAGAGAATAGAGAGATCTCCATAAATTACACTAGTGTACATGAGATGATGGATAGAAATTCTATGGCAATTGATGATGCGTTTGCATATCATGTTGCAAAAGGAATCATAGAATATGATGATATCGAACCTCGCTCTGTTGAAGAATGTCAACGAAGAGCAGATTGGCCTAAATGGAAAGATGCGATCCAGGTTGAATTGGATTCACTAACAAAGAGACAGGTATTTGGGCCTGTAACGCAGACACCCCAAAGTGTAAAACCTGTTGGCCATAAATGGGTCTTTGTTAGAAAGCGTAATGAGAAAAATGAGGTGGTAAGATATAAAGCCCGCCTTGTGGCGCAAGGTTTCTCACAACGCTCTGGAATCGACTACGAGGAGACATATTCTCCCGTAATGGACGTTATAACGTTCCGCTACCTTGTCAGTTTGGTAGTTTCCGAAAAACTTGACATGCAGCTTATGGATGTGGTTACAACATATCTCTATGGGGATCTAGATTCAGAGATATATATGAAGGTTCCAGATGGACTTCAATTACCCAAATCAAGTGGCTCTAAACCACGGAGCGCGTTTTCAATAAGATTAAAACGCTCACTATATGGATTAAAACAATCCGGACGGATGTGGTATAACCGTCTAAGTGACTACTTGATTGGGAAGGGATATATTAACAATGAAATATGCCCATGCGTGTTTATTAAGAGAACAAGTTCCGGATTTGCAATCGTAGCAGTTTATGTCGATGACATGAACCTAATTGGAACTCTAGATGAGTTGAAGGAAACTGCTAAATACTTGAAATCCGAATTTGAGATGAAAGATCTTGGGAAAACACGGTTTTGTCTCGGTTTAGAACTCGAGCACCGTAGTGATGGGATTTTGATCCATCAGTCTGCATATACTCAGAAAATCCTAAGGCGCTTTAATGAAGATAAAGCAAAGCCTGTGAGTACTCCCATGATTGGTCGTAGTCTTGAGCCCGGAAAAGATCCGCTTCGTCCAAAGGATGAGGACGAAGAACCATTAGAGGCCGAAGTGCCCTATTTAAGTGCAACAGGCGCATTATTGTACTTAGCTCAGTGCACAAGACCGGATATCTCATTCGCAGTGAACTTGTTAACTCGACATAGCTCTGCGCAAACACGCCGCCATTGGATTGGTGTAAAGACAATCTTTCGATACCTAAGAGGTACGATTGATATGGGCCTATTTTATCCCTACAGAGAGAAGAGGAATGACGGAAGAATGGGATCGGACCCCATTAGGCATGGAGCCACCGTCCACCATGACAAAGTGGCCGGCCATATTGCCGCCGACGCCGCCACCAACACCAAGGGTGGCCGGCCTCACCCTACTCCCCTCCATCAAAACGACAGTGATGTTTTGATGGGTTTTGCTGATCCAGGGTACCTCACTGACCCTCACAAAGGTCGCTCCCAAACTGGTTATGTCTTTACCATGGGAAGCACTGCGATATCTTGGAGGTCTACGAAACAGACCCTTGTTGCTACTTCCTCGAATCATGCAGAGATTATTGTTCTACATGAAGCCGTTTGTGAATGTATATGGCTAAGGTCTGTGATTCGACATATTCAAGGAAGTTGTGGTTTGAAGTCTACCACAGATGAACCTACATGCATTTATGAGGATAATGCAGCTTGTATTGAACAAATGAAGTTAGGTTTCATCAAGGACGACAACACCAAGCATATATCGCCCAAGTTCTTTTATAATCAGCAACAACAATCACTTCTAAAGATTGAAGTGAATCAAATCCGATCAGAGGATAATATAGCGGACTTATTGACTAAGTCGTTACCTAAATCCACATTCGAGAAACATGTGAAGAGCATCGGATTGAGAAAGTTATCCGAACTCCCACGATTGTAGCAATCAGGGGGAGATATTGACATCAAGGGGAGTTATGATGTCTACATGTTCGATCTCGAAGAGTGAATGAAGTGTTGTGCTCTTTTTGTCCTTCGACCAGGGTTATTTTTATCCCACATGGTTTTTGTTACCTGGCAATGTTTTTAACTAGGCAACGGATGAAGCGTCACCACCAAGTTTGAAGCGGCACAAGGGGGAGTGTTGAAGGAATATCGATTTAGTGTGCCTTATCAAACTAGGAGTAGCAATAGGAGAGAAGGTTCTAGATTTCCCAATCCTACACGGATTGGTATTCCTTGTAACATTAGAACTAGTACTTTGTAATCCCTATATATAAGGCTCCTATTCTCAATAATAATACACATCTCTCTCATCAATCTCTCTCAATACCAATATACTTAAACAACACTCCACATTTTGCAAACCACACTTCCTTTGCTTTTTATTTCAGAAATACCCCTAGTCGTTTTCTTTCTTTCATTTATCTTTTTGTCTTCAGTTTTTCATATGCTCACCTAGCAATGCGGATGACAGTCGAGCCTTTGTAGCTACTCAAAGACCTGGAGATATTTAAGCCATGAAGTATTTTCCAGGGCGATTCTAGCCCTTGTATGTAATTTGGTGTTCACAATATTGCCTTTTTCACCTGATCAATATTCCTTGCCGATAAACCCAGGTTGTGCTAGAAGACCTAATGAGATCAGTGGGAACTTTAGGTTCGGAAAATTGGAATTCTAGAAACTGGTGTCACTTTCGCTGATGATCAAGCCAAACTGAACTTAATTGCGAAAGATTGTTGATTTCTTAAAGAACTTGAAGAAACATTAGATGTGATGAACTAATGATTGATATCGATGCTTATCAAGATAGGCCGTTGGTTGAAAGAGAAAACATTTCTTTTCTTTGAGGGAGACGAATAAACCCCAAAAGATTTTGAGTTGGGAATCAAGTTGAGAACGTTAATTCTTTTCGGTCTATAAGTTGGGATTTGGTTGATTGCAGGGTTGCTTTGTGGGTATTGGGTGGTTTTAAGAGTTTGGCTAGCTAGTTGAAACCCATAGCACAGAAGTTCAAGTTTTATTCTCTAATAGGTATTATAGGTTGGACTAGAAGGTTGAGAAGATAACAGGGAGATAGAGAAGATGATAGAGAAAGAGGTGTTGGAAACTTTCTGCAAATTGTTCTCTCTCACAGACGGGAGTTAAAGAAAAGCATAAGAAGTTGACGATGATAGCTTTGTAATTTACATGAATAAAAGTTACAACGGGAGTGTGGTTTGCAAAATATGGAGTGCAAATTTCACTCCTCTTACTTTAAGACTAAAACAAAATCCTCTTTTATTATGTATATGTAAATGAAGAAACAAGCACATTTCAATTTATTCTCCGATAACTTGTATACAGTGCCATAAAGAAGAAGAAGATCTATCACCGTCTTCATTATTCTCACTCAGATCCTTCCACAATTATTAAACACAGAATAATAATCAATCTGGTATGTGTGTGTGGTAAGTGCATGTGTTGATAATATTATATAAAGGCCAAAAAGGCTCTTGTTAATTGTGCGTATGGATCATCAGTTGTTCCAATGAGGAAGTGGCACGGCAAAGAACTTCATGAGCCCGTCCTGGCAATTGTAGCCATCTTTATCACCACTGGCAAAGTAGTAAGGCCTCCACTGGTTCAGCTCAACCTTGAACCCCTCGCCGCCGCCTTGGTTTGGACCGGCCAACATCTTGGCCTTGCTGAAGTCGCATTTGATGTAGCTCCACAGGTTGGGCAGCAGGTAGACACTGTAGCCGCTGTTGTTCTCGCTTGGCGGATCATACTTGAACACTGCGGCATTTTAACAAACACATGCTAAGCAAAACTAAATGACACGCATGCATGTGACGTGTTTTGAAATGGAACTTACCCAGTTCGTCATTTATGTAAAAAGGGCTGTTTTTGAAGACCCAATCGGTGTAGTTGAAGCCGAAACGCCATCCTTCGCTCCCTCCAACGACAATGGTTTTGGCGTCGCTGACTGCCAATAGAGAAGCAGCAGCTAGGAGGAGGATGAAGCCATGTGTAGTGTAACTGATGAAAGCCATTTTCGTATCTTAAAGCAGTAGTAGTTGCCCTTCAACTTCAACAATGCGCCAAGTAAAATGTATAAACTGGAAGATGAGAAGGTGATGAGAGAAGATAAGGGCTTATAGGGTTTATATAGGAAAAGGAATTTGACTATTGCCTCTTTCAATTGAATTGATTGGTGATGAAATGCGTGGCTTTTGATTCAGATAATTAGCATGTTCTTATCTCCAGTTTGACATGGTGACTTTCAGCTCCGTTTTTCTCAGTTCGTAATTTTTGAATTGCCAAAGTTCAATTAGTCAGATTAGGTTGCTTTGTAGGTGGCCTGAGACAGAAAGAGTCATTTTGTGACACATGATCATAAAAAATGGAGGGCAGAAGTGAAATGCATGGTTGACAAATATGGTTTTGGTCATGGTAATTCTGGTCATCATCCACTAAGAGCAAGAACTTCTGCAGTGGCTATAATTACAGGCGCATTAAGGGTTCAAAAGGTCATCGTAAGGCAACGGAATATATTCAAGTGTGGGTTCGTTAACACGAGGATTCAACGGTCAACCATCGCCATTTTCCTTTTCTCAGTTTGCAGGCTTGTAGAAAATTTACAGGAAGTGCGGTTCAGAGAAAATGGAGAAGTAGAGCGACCTAGAGAGATCGGAGAAGGAAGAACGCCATTTGCTCTATCGATCGCTTTGATTTGCATGACAAAGCTTGATAAAGACCATTCATATTCTAAAACACCTTTAGATTTCTACAAAAGATCAATCCAACTAGATCCAAAAACCATTCATATTCTAAAAACACCTCAACATATGCACTCAACTACTAGAAAAGCTAAAATTCAGTTCGATTCTCACTATGTCCATTCAATACTTATCGATTTTGAAAATCTTTCTTTGGATATCGATTTTGAATTTGATTAAGTTTTTGCAAAAGACAATCTATAATAATGAAAATTAATGATTACGACCATGATAATATGAGAAATTCTAAGCCTTAACCTTTCAAATATCCTATATGGTTTTTCTTGTGAAACCCTTTCGGCCAAGTATATTTTAGGTACGATTATGAGATTATCTGACCAACAAATCATAATAAACCACGTAGACCAGTATCAAAAATATTCTACACTACCTGTTATGAACCGTTGAACCCAAGTTATCGAAAATGTCATGATTCTACTAGTGAGCTTGACTGCCGCATCCAAAATCTGCTCCTTTCGGCTCGGCCAACTACGAGCTTGACATAAACGGATCCGGCTCCTCTAAAGTGAGAAAAGTGTGAATTTACTTCAATTTCATAAAATCTAAACTCTCTATCTAATCTAAAGGTCCTAACAATTGACACATCATTCTTCCACCAATTTTTGATTCTTTTGTCTAAACTCCAGTTAACTTACCGTTAACTCTAAAAAAAAAATTAGGATTTTCTCGTCGTGTTTTTCCTATGCATTAAGGTTTTTTTTTTTTTTTTTTTTTTTTTTTTCCAATTAACAAAATGGCCACAATTCATTCACTATAGGTGCCTATGGCACAAACTAGAACAATTTCTACGAAAGAACAGATTTCATAGCCTCGGATTACAACTGGACTTTCCTAAAAGGCTAAAACTTCAGTAGAGTATTTCGATAAGTACCTTCTGGAGGCATTGGTGGGTGGAATATACATGATCAACTTGTTGTTGAGAAGTTAAACTAAAACCAAGAACCAACCTACCCATTTCAGCACTGTACCCCAACTGCTATCTAAACCTAATGCCCAACTTATTTTTGTCCACGTACAGATGAACAAAATGGCCAAGCTGATTAAGCAAATTCCAATCGCCTATTACCGGCCATCGAAAGTAGCCACAGCCACAAGACCTTCTAGACTTGAATTGGGTTCGCCTCTTCTATGTCAAGAACAGCACCGTCATCCCCATAATTGCTTAGAGTTCCTTGTCACGACAAAGGGCCTCATAGCTCTCCAAACCAGTCTTCTCCAACCCATCTTCTTCTTTCTTTTGTAGTATATTGCAAAAGAAATCGGTCAATATAGTATTCTAATCAGGCAATTTTGTATAGCCAGGGAAATAATTGATGTCAATTCTCTACATCAAGTTCCATCTTTACACTTCATTTTCTATTTCTCTTTGCTTCCATTACTACGCACTAATCATGGAATGACTACGCATAGGGGGGGTTTAACTCTTTTTTTTTTTTTTTGCTAGAGTTAACGGCAAGTTAACTGAGGTTTAGACAAAAAATAAAAAATTGATGGAAGAGTGATGTGTCAATTATCAGGACCCTTAGATTAGATAGAGAGTTTTTTTTATTTTTTATTTTTTAGAATAAGATAGATAGAGAGTTCAGATTTTATGAAATTGAAGTAAATTCACACTCTCCTCACTTTAGAGGAGCCGGATCCGACGTAAACATAGCATTACAACATTATTGCCATATCCTGATGTGACAATTTTTGATTCCATCAGCCTTTGGGCATTTAACATTATTGACCAATAAATGCAAAATTGCAGAGTAATGCTTCGTGGCTTCAGTGGTTCTGTATATGGAAGCAGGCTAGGCTAGGCTGAACCCAAGCCATCCCAAATGTCATGTTTCTACTAGTGAGTCAGACCAATTTTTTGGTCCTAATGCTGGATCCAAGATCTTTCCATAGGCATAAACATTGCATTACTACATTATTGCCATATCCTGATGTGACAATTTTTGTTTCTTTTGGCCTTTGGGCATCTAACATTATTGACATCACACAAAAAAAAAACCCTAATGCGACTCTGAAGCCGCTCCCAAACCCTATTCCTCTTCCTCACGGCAGTAACCTTTACGGCCCCCTGTGCACTGCAAATGGCGTCCATTGACGACGTCACAGCGAGCTTCGCTACATCCCTTGCCTTAGCAGGCTCTGACGTAGTTGACATCTCACACTTGAATGGCTCAGAGAGGCGCTCAAACTCTCAGGCTTTTCTCTTAGCCAAACCGCTGACAAAGAAACCATTCGGCACTCAAGATCTCCTTCGCCACTTCCGACGCATCTGGGTCATCGATGGAGTCTTTAAGGTTCAAGATTGTACCCAAGGTCGTTTTGCCTTCTCCTTTGATCTGAAACGTGACCGAAATAAGATCTTAAGGGGAGGGCCGTGGTATTTCAACAAAGCCCCAGTTCTACTTCAGCAATATGATGGCCTGGAGGATCCCCTCCACATCCCCATGCATCTGCTCTTCTTCTGGGTCAAAATCACAGGTATCCCGCCAGCCCTAGAAGATAAGAAAACTATCATGAATGTTGCTTCTGTGGCGGGTAAGTATTTGGACTTTGATCAAAGACTTTTTGACAATAAAGGTCAGATTAGGGTTCACGTTGCTCATGCCATATCTCATCCATTTTTTCTGAAGAGGACTCTCAAAATCATTCCGGAAGTAGTAAAAGAAATTACCTTTTTCTTTGAGAACTTACGTGGACAATGCAGGGGTTGCCATCTTTTGTTTCATGAGCAGGGAGTTTGCCCTAATGCTGATGCACCAACTGTGGATGAAACTGCTGCAAGTGCGACGCAACTGGGGAAATCTCTAACATCCCAATTCCCAGGTTTTTCCGATCTTCGTTTCCAGAATGGAACATTTCGGTTTCAGGGCATACAAACCCCTATACTGCCCCCAATTGCGCGCAACCTGTTTGGCACTCCTGTCATGCACAAGCACCGCAAGCCTATTGTGCTCCGCAGTGAAGACTTCAAGCATGTTAATGAGGCAAATGGTTTAGCCTTGGTCCCTGTTGAAGTGGAGTCCTCCACGGCGAAACGAGGCCGTCCTCCATCGCCATATACATCCCCAAAAAAACTGAAGCTTCTGTTTCATGAAGGTGAGACTGCTGCTAGCTCATCTATGGTGCCCAAGAAATTGAAGGTCCCGGAATTCCACACAAAATTTTCAGCTAAATCCCTAGGTCTCATTGAAGCTCCAGGGGGTATCTTAGTTCCTAAGGAAGGCTCACTCCCTCAGGCATCTATGCAGCTGCTCAAGGTGGATCAAAAAAAGAAAAAAGGCCGGCCTCTGGGATCGAAAAACAAAAACCCTTCACTGAAGAGGGTTGCAGCTGAAAAGGTGCTTAGCGTGCTTTGCCCTGGAAAACCTCCTAGCCCTAGTGTTAAGGGCAAGGAGAAGATTTAGTTTTACGTTTCTTTGAACTATGCCTATTTACTTGTCATTGGTAACATAGTTTATAGGCTTTTCTTTGAATAAGTGAGCATGGGTACCGTCAAATGATCGGACCTAATCTATGTATCGCTGTGGTTTCACCACAAACTCTTTATCTACCCAAAGTCGGTAGAGGGAGGATATGTAATGGTCCTTTCTGGCCTGAGAATTATTTATATATCGACATGATATTCTTCAAAAAAATCTAACATTATTGACCAACTAATGCAAAATTGCAGAGTAATGCTTCATGGCTTCAGAAGCTCTGTATACGGCAGCAGGCTAGGCCAGCTAGCTGGCAGCTGGAAAATTGTTAGTAGCTGCCATTGAGATACTGTAATTGCCAGAACATAATGTCATTGAATTGCTGTGAAAAGGACTAGAAATTCAAAAAATATACCAAAAACCCACTGGCCATATAGCCATTATAAACTTAACAAGGTCTAGTACCTATCATTATCAGCCCAAGATGGGAATATATGATTTGATTTTGTTGCTGCTTCTGCAAAAGCATACAACTCTAGTACTAATCATCACATGGTCCATAGTCCATACACACATTGCATTAATGCCACAGCAACTCACAAGTCTAAGAATTGAATTGCAGAAGAACAAGAAGAAGTTCATTAATCAAACCAAAACCAGCTGAAGATCGCTACCAGTTCCACCTATTCTTCACTTAATCTAAGAGCTAAAGACATTGCCCTTTCCTTTTCAGTGGCTTAAATTGATGTAACATAGCACCTGACTTGGTCAATGATCAAGCAAATGTAGCAACTGCCATTAACTTATGTGTAAAATACAGCTGAAGAGCTAATCAGCTAGCTAGGCAATTCAAAAATTCAAAGACTGAGTCTTGCAAATGCAAAAGGACACCAAAACATCAAAAAACAAATAACGGAAAAGATCAATTTGCCTACGATATTGAATCGAAAACCCAGAAGCTAGCTAGCTAGAAGTTAATCATTTGCAGTAGGTGCTGATGTTTGAGCATCATATTGCTCAGATTGTTGGGCTGGTGATGTTGCTGTTGACACATTGGGCCTGGGAAGTGAAACACTGATCCTTCCATCAATGCAAGATGAGCATTTGGTCTCGGCCCAGCTCTCCATATCGAAATGGCCGTAGCCCATGATAGTCTTGCCGGAGCAGAGCCGTCCGATTACGACAGCAACTACGGCGAGGATTACGACCATTACAAGCACACCAACCACTGCACCAATCGAGCCGTGGGGGGAGTAAGTGCTGGCGTCGCTGCCCTGTAGCACAAAGGCTTGTGGTGGTGGTGGTGGTGGTGGTGGAGGTTGCTCAGCATATGGCCTAGACATTTTGTCGAATACCTGGTAGCTAGACTAAACCTGTGTTTTCCTTTCAGAACAGAACTGGCATTGAAATACACAAAGAGCAAAGCTTTGGTTCACCCAGAATGTAATCTAGCCAATGCATGGCGTGGGTTTGTGCAATTTGATTCTTGGAAAGGCTTGGTCACTTCATGACTACTTGTGACTTGTGAGAGAGAGAAGGCCCAGAGCTAGTGTTTATTCTCTCTCACTGGAGAGAGAGAAAGAGAGAGAGAGAGAGAGAGAGAGAGAGTGGAAAGATTCTGTTGATTTGAAAATATGAGAAAGAATCACCAATAGGCAAAAGGAAGGGATGAGGGGGTTGTTTTGAGTATTTGTCTTTGGTTTTTAAGTGAGGGGGATCCCCCGGAGGCAGTAAAAAGACAAGAGGAAAAGTAAAAAGTGACCGGAAAAGTTGGAATCTTTGGAAGTGTTGTTAAGTGCTTTCCAAGAGAAGCACTTTTCGAAAAAATGTCCTCGAGCCTTTTCAGTGGTTTTTTTTTCCGTCACTGTAGGAGAAATCCGGCAAACAATGATCTCAATACTGTAGTACCAGTCTTGACAATTCCCTGATTTCAAACTTGACCTTATTCTCAAGCCTCGGCTCGGTGTATAAATGGTAAACTCCGAACTCTCGAAATTAATCAATCAAAATGAAAGGTTATAATTTTTGTAATTGAAACTGAACAAAACTGTCTTAATTTTTGTTATTGTTAATATTGTTGAAAAATTGTTAGTCACTCTCTTTATATTATTTTCTTTAAACAAAATTAGTTCATTATTTTGCCATGATTTATGGTTTCGAAAAAAAATTAACAAGAAAATAAGCAATCAGATCATTGAGATGAATTCAGCAGGCCAAGCCAATGCTCAACTTGGTACCTTGGAAATTCCAAACCATGATTCTATGATTCCTCTCTACCCTCTAAACTAAAAAGCTGCTCAGACACTTGCTGGTCATCACTCATCAGTGATGAAGCTAATCAAGCTATAGGAGGAATAGGGCACAGCTATTAATCCCTATTATGGGATAGAGGAGTGACCCTGACAATACCATAACCCAATTCCTGATCCCCAGAATCTTTTAAGTCGTCTGAATCTACGGACCATGGTCTTTCTCCTTGCCCCATAAAAATTCAGTACTACTGTACTGCCACTCGTTACTCCTGTCCTGCCATGGAATAGAAATGATTCAAAAGGAAATGATAGACCAGCTAGGACACCATGTGATGGCTGCCCCAAATCATAGACATAATCAGGTCCGCTTACATAGTTTGATACTCTCGAGTCAAAGTAAATTCAAACAAAATCGAGTACTGATGGAGTGGGCATTTTCAGTTTGGGCTTGTGGGCAGGCTTGTTATTGATCTACCACTGTTTGGATGCTTGGCAATGGAGGCCCATCAAAACCATTCAACCATTCCTATCCACATCCAGAATTCGGCGTCACTTTTAGTGATATCAAAACAAAATATCAGTTGGTTTTTGTTTTTCTTGATTAAATCCGCCTCGTGCCTTTATCATATATATATAATATGGGGATAAGACCGCCCCAGGTCTCAACTTTTTCTCTGTCGACAAACCCAGAATTACGTGACGTATCACCTTATACGTCAGCGAGATCATCCCTCTGTGATTGCGGATATCCAATGATCATATCAGATTGCTCAAAGGATTAGTGGTGTTGATGAAAAACAGAAGCAACAGAACCATGCAATTAGACGCAGGTGAATGTTTTGCCCATAATAATATTACATATGTGAGCCCTAGCTCAAGAAAGCTGTGGCCCTGTGGGGACGTGCATTTTGTGACTTTTGTCTCCACGCGTGGGTTATTCGCTTTTTATCTGTTTGCGAGAGATATCGATCGACTGGTTCATTCATCCCCCCCATATACAAAAAACACACATACCAAGCCAGCTAGTCTAACTGGCCGGAGAGTAGTGCTTGAGTTGAGCGGCCTGAAGATGAATGGAAGCGACGGCGGCGGCGGTGGAGGCACAACTAGTGGTAAGCCCCAAGGTCAAGGTGGAAGAGGCCCTGTGCCCCCCAGAGGAGGTATTATTAAGAAGATCCTATCTGGTGCTTAGCTAGCTAGACCATTTTCCAGCGATCTGCTTCCTGTTTATATATTCTCATCGATCGTCATGAATCGAGCCATGTTTAATCTCTGTGGTTGTGATCTTGTGTAAATATGTGTTTGAAGACTGGCATCTTTTGTGTTGTAGTACTTGAAGAATAAACCCCCCATTGATTATATAGTGAAGCTAGAAAGTGGGGACGAGCTTAGAGAGACCAGGTTGTACTGATGGATCGATCTGATTTCTTTTGGAATTGATCTAGTTAATTCAATGTAAATACTTTCAGCACTTGCTTCTTATTTCTTTGATTTTTAAGTCTTTTTTTTACATCCCTTAGAGCCATGAGTTATAAGTCGGAGCTTGATTGTTCTTGAGATCTAACCATGATTCGGTACATTAATTTAACTTAATTTTCTTACAATATTAGAAATGATTAATTTTAGATTTGGTTAGAAATAAATTTGACTCCAAAGTTTTTCTTTACATTCCTTCCTCACCTAAAAAGTTGGAATAACTTTAGGTTAGTGAGTGATTTTTTCTTGTTAAAACATTGGGTTTGACCTTCAATATTGACAATTTTTTCATTCTGGCCCAAAAATTATGAAACAGCGGGTTAATCTGACCCAAAAATTGGACGGATAACCATTCCATATGCCCTAGCCCAAGTAACTTTAACTAAGGAATTAAACAGAATGTGAAGTCGGATACAATTTTGTGTCTGCAATCTCATTCTAGAAAGTGGAGACTAGAGAGGCATATAGATATGATGAAATCTTGAAAAGTAGCCACCATGTTCTACTTCTACCCAACCGTTACCCAACGGATTTCATACCCGGCAACCAAATTCAAATGTCTGAAAAGAAAAAGAGCAAAAGCAAAAGCCACACACACACACCCCTTTCCCTCTGTTTTTCACTTGAAAATAGGACTTGCACTATATCAACAGGTCACCCATATATGTTACCACATCAATTTCCTACAAGACGGCCAAAATCAAAACCCAGCAAAAATATGGGTTCTTGCATAAGCAAATGCAGTCCCAAAAACCACTTCCAAGTCGAAGAAGATGATCAATTCTGCAATCATGTCCAAGACAAACTGGTAATCTCGACCCAACCTCCTAAACCTACCACTCCAATTCCTTCTCACCATTCAAACAAAATCTCACCCTTTCCTTCTTCCCCTTCAAATTCCACTTCCTCAGCTTCTTCCTTCAGTTATTGCCCCACCACCACTACTAGTAGTACTACTAATTCTAACTCCACCATCAACTCATCGAGCTCAACCTTGTCAAGCAGCGCTTCTTCAGTTTCGAGCAGTTCAAAGATCGACAGATCATTTTCGAACGAGTTCTTGTGGTCTTGCTACAAAGAAAACCAGCATATATCTCGCATTGCTTCAATCAAGGAAGCACAAAAACCAGTTGCAGCGGCAACGTTGAAAAAACAGCAGCAGCCGAGCCCAATAAACAGAGGAAATGGGTGTACTAAAACGACACCGCAGAAGAGAGTCCGGACAAGTACTTCACCAACTCTGAAGCGACAGAAGAGCTTCCGTAAAGAGCCCGAGAAGCCCGTGATCTCTGCATATTCTAGAAGCTTGAGGTCACCGTCTCCGAGTAGAAGGTTCAATGTTTCAGAGAAGAACAGGGGAACAGTAATGGCCAACCCGCCAAAAAAGGGCTCAAATCTTAGGCCGGCTAGTCCGAACAACAACCCAAGTGGGTTAATGGCTCGGCCTTGTTTGAAGAGTCCTGCGAGAGAGACACAGACAAGGATTCACAGGATCAGTTCCAAAATCGATGAAGTTGCTGTTAGAGAAGCTCTGGCTCATGACCATTACATGGAGTCTGTTCCTGAGGACATTGATAACCCTCTAATCTCTTTGGATTGTTTTATTTTCTTGTAGACTTTCTTGTTCAGTGTGCTAGTGCATATAGAGAAGTTTTGATTTCCTTCATTAATTATGGGTTTAGCATTTGAATGGATTAAACCCTCTTCTGTATATTTGTTTGGTTTGATTTCTTGGGTTGTACTCGCAATATATTGTATCGTATCTTATGATGGTGTTCTTGCAACAAATGTTTGATGTTTTATTGCTTAAAAATCGAATTGATGTGTGAATGATAAATGACAAACTCAATCCTCTTTGCTCTACACCTTGGGCCTTCATTGTCTTGTTTATGGGCCCAATGAGTGGAAGATGCTGGCCCAAGATATTTTTGGTGGAGGGCAGGGCCTAAAACCCCAAAAGATTGAATTACATCACCAAATTCATGATCACAGGTCTGGATCGGACCGTCATTCTACATTACTTGTGAACTAACAAATTTTGATACAAATTCAAGGATGACTAAATTCAGTTTGCCTCCTCAAACTTTGGGACAAACATCAGTTTGGTCCCTAACCTTTTTTTTTTAGGACAAATTACTGGTCACACCCTGTACTTTGGGTGCGTCGACAGTTCAGTACCTAACATCCTAATTTTAACAAATAACTCCTCAGACATTCAAATCTCACACAATTTGATCTAAAATGACTATTTTACCCCTCACTTCCTTTTTTTTATCTTTTTTTTTTTTCCTCCCCCTCCCCCTTCTGGCTGGTTATACCCCCTTTTACTGGTCCAATTGCTCCAACACCTGATCTTTGGAAATCTCCTTACTCCCCTTAAACACATAGACCTTGCTCAATTCGGCGAACCCCAATTCATGCACCTGCACTTGAGTCCCGAACGAGATGAACCCAACCAACGCATTCTCAGGCAGTAACCCAATCGCCTGTTTCAGCGTCGATTTGACATAAGCCATCTCTTCCTCCATCATACACATGTCGAGCACGAAGACGAAGACCGGTGCCAGCAGAGAGTGCGGAGTCGAATCGAAGGGGAGGGAGTACTGGACAATGGCGTATTGGGGGTAGAGCTCGCCGAGGAGGTTGGTCTCGAAGATTAGGGAGTAGTTGGGAGGGAAGTGGTTGCTCTGGTAGCAGAAGGGGCATATCCAGATCTTGGCGTTGAAGTGAACGCGCGAGAAGGGGTTGAGGACGGCAGAGAAAGTCTTGCAGCGCAGCAGTGCGTAGGGGAGTGTGGGGATGTCGTTGTGGAAGTGGATCGGGGCGATGCAGGCGGCGAGTGGGTGGCCACACGTTCCACGTCATGCGGACTACATCGATCTCCTCAGAGTCGGTGTTCGCCATCTCCGACATTGCTACTATCTGCCACCATGTTTAGGGAGGAAATTTGTTTTTAGAAGAGAGAGAGAGAGAGAGAAAATAATTTTAAAAAAAATAAAAAACCGAGAGAGAAGAATTAAAAAAAAAAAAAAAAAAAAAGAGGAAGTGAGGGGTAAAATAGTCATTTTGGACTAAATTATATGAGATTTGAATGTCTGAGGAGTTATTTGTTAAAATTAGGATGTTAAGGATTGAACTGTCGACGCACCCAAAGTACAGGGTGTGACCAGTCATTTTCCTTTTTTTTAATCATGATGGTCCTCTTACTTCCATTTTTCATCACGAGCCTCCATAATTCAAAAATGACTTGAAATGTGACGTCATAGGCTGATCTAGACCAGACAGCAGAGGCCCACTTGTTAGATTTAATCACCCCTAAAAGGGCAGAACAGACATTTCGCAATATTTTGCCTCCAAAATTTAAATGACATAATCTAATCCCTTTTTAACCACAAAAGGGTTCCAAAATCTGCTCTAAACCTCCAAATTAACCTGCTTCACAGCAAAGCCTGAACATGACCAGAACACTACCAAAAAATTACCAAAACATGAACAAGAGCAGAAAATTACCAAAACATGAACAAGACCAGAAAATGGCCAAAAAATTACCAAAACCTGAAACTGAGCATAAAATGGAGTGCATAAATTACCAGAAATTGTTGTAGCAACCAAATAGATGCATCAAAGTGTTTTACATCCAAACCAACAAAAAATACAACTTGGATCGAGTTGCACATAATCATAAGTCTAATCATCTAAACAAAAGATTAGACCTAGCAACCTTTTGGCACAGCACAAGGTTGCACAAAAAATTGCAACATGCATCTCTAAATCATAACCTAATCTTGGTTGCTAACCCCATACAACTCCTGCTCTATTTTCCACCATTGTTTGCATTTTCCTGGATCCTTGCAGATGACCTTGATGAAGCCTGTGAAGAAGCAGCTGGTCTACCCTTGCTTGAAGGAGCTTTTGGAGGTCTTCCCTTGCTTGAAGCAGCTGTAGTTGTTGATGCCCTTGCTGCTGCCTTCTTTTCATCCCTCTTTTCCTACAATAATGAGATGAAAAATAACTTAGAGAACCAAACAATAACCAAAAATAATAAAACAACTAGTTGCATCAGTTTACCTTCTGTTGTTTAGTTATTCTCTTAGTTGTTTCTCTACGCTCATTTTTAGTCTTTGGCTGCTTTTTACTACCCTTGACCTACACAGCAAGTAATGTGGTCAGTGGCCACAGCTATATCATTTGCAAGTTCCTCTAATAACCAAACTGTGAAAAATATCTGAGTTTGAGTATGAGTTGATGATGCCTCTCCTGTGTTCAGTTTCCTCCTCTTACCTGCCTTTTCTTTGGGTGGAGGGTGCCTATGACATGTCTTCATAATATGACCCAGTATGCCACAATTGCTACACTTCAAACTCTTTTGAACCCTGCCAAGCTTTGGACCCTCATACTCCTTTTCAGATGTATCTTTGATCCTTTTGGTTCTTGGCCTACCAGGCTACCTATTGTACTGAGGTGGGAGGATTTTAGGTTCATTACTAGGGATCCATAAGTCCATACCATTCACTAGTTTTACTATGTTAGAGTAAACTGCCATGTAGGTCTTAGTGAGGTAGTAAGCATCCAAATAGTCTTCTGGACTCTGTCTCATGAAGTTGATAGCAGATATGGCATGCTTGCATATGCCTGTGACTCTGTGAGATCCAATCTCCTACATGCACATGTCGTCCTGGTCAGGTCAACCACATGCTTAGACCCTCCAAACCTTTCTACCTCAATTTGGGGGCTGCCAGAGCCATATGGTATGCAATCTGTTGCAAATTTGACCTTGTTCTTCTCTAGGAGTTCTCTAGGTTTGGGACAAATAGGGTCCAAAAATTTGCTCATCTTTTCTCTGCTCATAGCAATCCTCTTCATCATCACGACTCTAATATCTTCAAAGAATGAAATCACAGCCTTGCTTCAAGCAGGTAAAATGAAAGTATTGATACTTTCACACAAATTATTGAGAAGAACATCAAATTTCAGGTTGGTGCCAAAATGAGCTCTACACCAGTGTTTAGGTGGTCTCAAAGGATCTACAAAATGAAATACAAGACCATAATTAAACTTTTATCATAAACACATGTGGCTTACAATATATCATACCTGTTAACCAGTCATAAGCTTTGGGTTCCATTTGCTTCATCAGAACTAGCTCTTTTGGAGTAATAGGCCATGGTTGTTGCTTTGGCAATTGCCCAGACTTGATCCTTGAAAACTTTTTCAGGAAATAGCTTAATGAAATTGGTCCACAAGTGTCTAACATAGAACCTATGTTCTGCAAGTGGCACCACAGCTTCACATGCAGGTAGCAGTTCTTTTTGTTTATCTGATATGAAAGTCCAACCATTGCCTTCTCCTGTAATATCCAAATCCTTCACCAATAACCTCAAAAACCAATCCCATGAATCCTTACTCTCCATCTCAACCATAGCATAAGCTACCACACAAGTTGTGTTGTTTGGATCCAAACCCACTGCTAACAGTAGCTGACCACCATAAGCACTCTTCAAGTGGTAACCATCTAGCCCCAAAATGGGCCTGCATCCAGCTCTGAACCCCATCTTCAAAGCTCCTAAACAAATGTACATTCTCTTAAACACAAGGAGCTGACCAGGGTTGTTGAAATCACACTTGATATCAACTGTGGTGTTTGAATCAACCCTTTTTAGCTCCTGTGCATAATCTTGTACCCAGGCATATTGCTCCTTCATGCTCTTCTCAAGCAGACTCAATGCAGCCTTTTTAAAATGAGACTCTGGCTCTCACACCAGCTGCCATTATCTGCGCAAGAGACTTTGTGGCAACAAACAAGTACAAAAATGAATACATTGCTCCTTCATGCTCTTCTCAAGCAGACTCAATGCAACCTTCTTAAAATGAGACTCTGGCTCTCACACCAGCTGCCATTATCTGCGCAAGAGACTTTGTGGCAACAAACAAGTACAAAAATGAATACATTACAAACTGTTAAACACAGGCAGTAGGCCAATAAGAATTCAAAAGAAAGGAGTTGCAGATATTATACTTGTTGATATACCAGGATTGAGCTTGATTTACTTAGCAAACTTCTATGTGAGGTATGGTGTTTTTACCATACTATTATCAAGAATCTTTGGACAATTGTGTTCTCCATTGTAAGTCTTTATCATCAAGGTGTGCATCTTTGATGCAAACCGCTCAAAGGGACAGTATGGTGCCTTGCAAATGGCTCTAATCCTCAGCTTATCATTCTTCAAAAAAATAGCTTCCCAACCATTTTGAATGGCCCTCTCTCTTATGGCAGCTCTTAGTACCTTTGCTATGGCAACTTCAGCCCCTTGTAGAAGTGTGGGTCCCTCATATCAACCTTAGGATTAAACTCAGGGAATCTGTCCTTACCCCTATCATCATTAGAATTATACTCTGGCTCTAGCCTTTCCTCATATGAATCCTCTGCCCCAAACATTGTCTCATTGTCTTCTACATTCTCAAAACTTTCCTCATTACTCTCCTCAGCTCTACCTACCACAAAAGGGTCCTCCCCTTGATTAGACACAACCTCAGCTTCTGTTAGCCAATCAAAGAGAAAATCATCATCCACTCCATACCCTGCATACTCTTCATAATCTTTTGCAGGGTTGTAATCATAATCATTTGAATCATCCTCATCAGAAGCTTCCCAACCACCTTCTTCACCATCATCTGCTTCCTCCTCTTCTGGCTCTTCCTGAAACCAGCCATCATCTTCACTCTCATCTTCATCAACTAATTGCTCTAACTCCACTTTCTTCTTCCCCTTATCAGCAGGATCAACAGTTGGAGCTCTGCTAGCTTGAGTTGGAACTTCATCTTCAGACTCAGTGATCTTCACACCAGGTAGAGCAGGTAGGGCCTTCTTTTTGTTTGCATACACTTTATACCTTGTTGATGGTGTTGTCACTGGCTTTACCACCTCAGCCTGCCTTGTAGGTGAATTAGGCAACTCCTCAATCTTCACCCTTGATTTTAGCTTCTTTGGTGAATCAGGGAGCTCCTCTATTACAACCCCAGATGATCTAGCTTGACTGCATCCCCAATTAGGTATCTGATCCTCATACATGAACAAATCATCCAAATCTTCATAACCCGGGACAAGCTCTAAGTGGTCTAGGTACAGAACAACCAATCTGATTTCAGGCACCATACAACACATTCTGATGACATCTGAGTCATTGTTTAGCTTAGACATGACATCTTCCTCACTGCCAATAGAGTACCAGTAATCAATCCTTGTTCCCACATACTCACTCTTGATCCCTCTCACCATGCCATCCACCTCAATCAATGACATTTTGTCATTGTCAACATTATCATAGTAGCTTACAATTCCACCAATGTACACCCCATCTTCATGCTCTATATAGCCACCATTATATACCTTGATTTGTAAAATAATCAGGGTGTACTGCAACACAAGAATACAAAATCAGTGAGCACAATACCCTAGCCAAACAGAGCAATACATGAAACAAATGTAACGCTACTGACAGCACACCAGGGTTGCAACATCATACATCAATAAGCCCTAAACAATAAATAGGGTAGTTGAAAAAGGCAGCTTAAACAAAGGGTTAAACCTTACCCACCAACCCATTTCACAACTGTTCCAACCACTAAAACAGTAAAACCCTAAACAAAATTCAATTCTCCAATGGGACCATTTGAAATCCCTTTTGTTAAATCCCTTATTTGAGCTACCCAACAACAAACACATGCTCCATTCAATATTGAATATAAACCAGAAACAGACAAACCCTAAAAAAAACAAAAACAAAACAAAACCCTAAATCTCAAAACCCCCAATATGAAGCTTCTAAACCCTATCTCTTATAACCCACAACTAAAACCTTAAATTGGAAGCTTCTAAACCCTAAAATCCATAACACTTGCAAAAATCCACACAGATAAATTCATTGAAATCGAAAACCCTAACTCACAGTAATTGGGGATTTCCTCGCCTCTAGGCTTGATCAATCGGGGCCCCGGCCATGTCGCCAACACGGCGTGTTTATAATCCAATAATCTCTTAATCTGGGTTTCCAATTGTGTTTGAAGAGGATCATGATGAGAGAGAGATGAGAGTGAGGGAGTTCAGTTTTTGATTTTTGATTATGGGTCTTTGACTCGTGTAATGGAGCCGTAATTGAGTCAAAACGGTAATAAGGGGTTTTTAGGACATTTCGCCAAAAATGAAGGGACAAAGCAGAAAAGTAGGTCCTGCTGTCTGGTCCAGCTCAACCTATGACGTCATGTTTCGAGCCATTTTTGAATTTTGGAGGCTTGTGATGAAAAATGGTGTTTGAGCCCAAAATTATTTTTGGTAAGATCCCTTTAGGGGGTTCAGCATGGCCGGCCGATACCTGCGGCCCAAAATTAAGTCTACTTGGGTTTGAGTTACAACTTCGCCCATTCCGAGATCCATAAGGAAAACGAGCCCTTATAGGAATCGAGTAGCAGAGACTAATTATGAATCTTCAATTAATAATCCTTCTATGTCAAGGAACAGTCGAAACCCTAAGGTATAAATACTAGGGTTCAGGGACGAAAAAAAAACACAACTCTCAATCAACTAATCTCTCAGATTATCAAAGTCTCTCCGGAGTAAACCTACCTTCAACCTAGTTGAAGCCAGTGAAGCAAGGGTAACGCCATCGCAACCCAGCGAAGCTAAAGTCACGCTTTAGCAAAACCCGTGTTTTCTCCTACTTCCCGGTGATTGCTCTGCTTAACCTATAACGTTAAGTATCAACTCGGTGACGCAAATCTAAGGAAAACGAGCCCTTATAGGAATCGAGTAGCAGAGACTAATTATGAATCTTCAATTAATAATCCTTCTATGTCAAGGAACAGTCGAAACCCTAAGGTATAAATACTAGGGTTCAGAGACAAAAAAAAACGCAACTCTCAATCAACTAATCTCTTAGATTATCAAAGTCTCTCCGGAGCAAACCTACCTTCAACCTAGTTGAAGCCAGTGAAGCAAGGGTAACGCCCTCGCAACCCAGCGAAGCTAAAGTCACGCTTTAGCAAAACCCGTGTTTTCTCCTACTTCCCGGTGATTGCTCTGCTTAACCTACAAAGTTAAGTATCGACTCGGTGACACAAGAGATCACATCACAAGTCCTTATTCGTTAGGCGAAAGTCATTTTCCGAAAGGCAGAGAAAAGAACCCGGTGACGAGGTTGGTGCTCTCCTCGTCCACAACGTTTGATCAAGAAGTCAGGTCAATGGACGCCCCGACAACTACACCGAAATGTGTTGGCACGCTCGCGCATTCAAAAGAGACTATTTGCACGCCAAACTGGTTTTGGAGCCAAACAAATGGAAATAACATGACCATCATGATTAAAAAAAAAAAGTCAGGGACCAAACTGATGTTTGCCCCAAAGTTTGAGGGGGCCAACTAAATTTAGTCCTAAATTCAATAAGAATCCAATAATTTGGGTGATTTACTTTAGTATTTAGATTTTAGATAATAGTTGGAGAATTTTTTAACTTAATTGTTGATTGTATTGTCCAATCAAATACAAATATGCTATAATCTAACAAATCAAATACATATTTAGTTTTCAAGAATTTGCCTAGCTAATTGTCGAATTGCATTGAGTTGAAAGTTTTTCATAACCAACCGATTGAACTTAGGTTAATCCAATCCATTATCTATTGGAGAAATTTAGAGATATTAATATGATATTCTTTCCGGTATGTCACCACTATGTCAAAGCAAATGGAGTAGCTATTTGTGCATTCTTTGCTATTTGGTGCTTGTTAGAATACATAGAATTTATAGAGAGTCTTGATATTATTTCAGGATGTTCTCTTTATGCTTATTGTAATCTGGCGTTCAGGCTCTGTGTCCCCCCCCCCTTGTATTCTGCAATTTCATTAATCAAGGCTTGAGGGCAGCCGCACCAGCCCCTTAAAAAAAATGATATTCTTTGACCTAATGGAGAGTGGAAATATGAGTAGGCTCAAAAATTCTTCTATACACGGCGGTGCAAGTCCACATACACCAACTATGCAATCTCAGCTGTCCATATGTGGGGTCCGTTATTTATCACTCAAAACTGTACAATCTCAGCGGTGCATGTATATTCACGCCGTGTACCGAAGACTCTCCCAAGTAGGCTAGGATTGCAGTTGGTGTAATCCTACAACTAATTGAAGGAGCTTCAAAACTTGTAGGCCAACTTAAAATATGAGTTGACTACTTGTCCATATACTATTACGCGCTTTAAGCAGGTTGACTTATACTTAGATTATGCTTAACTCTATCCGGATCTTGTGGCAATCCTCCTCAATAATGTCTCCCAAGTCCCATCTTAATAAGGTTTAATTAAGAATTAATGGCAAAAACAGAAGAAGGTTTGATTAAGAGCGTTAAACCCAGAAGACAGGTAGGGCAAACATATTGCTGGAATAGGACGGCTGAGATCACGTGCAGCAGTCCTAGGACTAAGTTGGATACGCATGTCGGCAGTCGGCCAGAAGTGGTTAGTTTTTCTGTTGACCCCTTTTGCCATTTCCTTACTAAAAACCATAGAAGAAATGGCCCTCCCTCGCAAAGCTACTCGGTATTGCTTCAGATGGCTACTGTGGTTTTCAGAAACGTCGGCCAATCATTCACACCAAAACGAGATTATGGAAATCTAGGTCTGGCATGGGGTCTCATGTCTATCTTCCTATCCAGTTCTTGCTCGTCGAGGAATCTGAAAAAGACCCCCATTTTTCTTATATATGGAGCTACGTACGAACCCAGCTGGCTTCTGTTTTTCGTCCACAGAATCGAACTTTTGTTCTCCACTAGCCTAATATCAAAAGCCTAATGATGTTATTAGAGAAAGAGAAGTTTTATCCATCTATGATTATTCGATCTATTTTTATAATCTATGAATCTATCTACTGGTAGTTAAGTTATAAGTACTCCAACTAGATTGGTTAATTAATACTGAACTATAAAATGGGTCTAGACTGCAGCACCTTATTCGACTATATAATAAACACAAATGCATACATGGTTCGGCAAAGGGAGGTAGCCCTAGGTCGATCTCTTACATCGTTCTTCTATGTGTCGATACTCTGATGCCCTCGTTCAGGAAACAGAAAAATTATTGGCCAAAGAAAAAAAGAAAAACGAAACTGAAGACTATGCTGTAAGTACGAACGTACACCTCCTCGATTACCTTTGCATGTCCCTAACAAAAAGAAAGAAATAAAGATTAATACCGAATGAGATCATAATACGACCAAATAGTTTACTTAATTTCTTTCCCAGAGAAAAGGAAGTGATATGATTAAGAGTTTGGTAGTGAAGTAAGCAGTGAATTGAGCTAACAGACGAGAAGCCAATGAATTAAAGAATAATCCTCTGGTGAGTGTGATAGTTACATAGCCATTGGCCAATAGCTGAAAGTGTCTACTTCAATTAGCACTTGGATTACTTAATCTATATATGAACTCGATCAGTGTATACAGATCCAAAATACCTGCCAAGAGGCGCTGAAGATCAATTATAAATTAATACATTGATCATGCAAAAACTAATAAACCTTAAGCGTACGTGCAAGTGTCGTTTCCTGGTTAGGAACATATATGTTTTGGCCGGCCCTGATTTCAACTAGGTTCGATCTCATACAAAACTATAGTTGTGATTCTATGCATTCCAGTTGGTATAGTTTTTAATTTTGATCAAATACAGGTATATACAGTTTGTTGTTACATAAAGAAAAAAGGCAGAACGGTGTAATTAATTATATGTTGTGCAACTAGTATTTCCTGCCTCTTATCCCATGTCTATAGATGTATTGAGTTGGCTGCACCTACATGCAATGGCGGAAGCAGAATTGTTCTCTCGGGTGGCTAGAAAGCTCCATGATATGTAAATATATAAGAAACTCAATTTCACAAATGATCACTCAACTATGACTCATTTGCCATTTTGGTCACATAACTTTTAAATATATCACTTTGGTCACTCAACTATACTCTGTCAATCACTTTAGTCACCAAATGGGCATTTTGTCTCACTTTAATCACTTCTCATATCCATTTCAATTCAAATTTCTCAGTTTTTAACAATTGATTGGTCGAAAATATTCTTGATATTGTGAAAAATAATTTTTTTTTAATGAAAAAAATTAACGAAGTAACTAAAGTGAATAAGTTAAAGTTGAGTGACCAAAGTGATATATTTAAAAAGTGAGTGACCAAAGTGTTGAACATGTAAAAGTTGAGTGACCATTTGTGATATTATCCCCACAATCTATATAGAAGTTTCATTATGGTACGTACTTGGGCTATAGTATGGCTCCGCCCTTGCCTACATGATACCAAGTATATTATTATCATTTTGGTATAATACCAATATATTATTTTATTGTATTTTTAAAAAAGAAGAAGATCTCATTAATTCAAAAAACAAATTACTTACTTATTATTAGTATGAGCGTGGGTAAGACTTGCAGTAGCCACATGAAAACCTAAAAACTCGACAATGAGGATCAACACTTGTATGAATGAAATACGTGATGAGAGTCGTATTTAATCGATCACTTGTACGAGTGACTTTTTGAAACAAAATATAAGTACATGAGTGGATCATTTCAAATTTTTTGTAAATTCATTTTAATCAAGCAAACAAAGTAACAATTTTTTATATAAAGGATTATGTAATATTAGCCCTCGTTAGTGGTCTTTGTGTGAGGCGCCTACCCTCCCCATAGAGGGGAAATAACCATTACACCCGAAAATCTACCGCTCATCCCTCCATTTTATATTATTAATAAAAAAACAAATACAAGTGAAAAAGCAAACAAACTAAGAAGTGACTGTGATTCTATCTTAACCCAAAAAATATTTGCCTCTCAAACCCACACCATGGCTCTGGATGGATGGAGGGAGTAGGGGAGGGAAGATAAGATAGAGGGAAGGAGGGAAGTTTAATAAGCAATTTAGATGATTTGTTGAACTACTTAATGTCTAGGTTGTATCTTTCTATTTCTCTTTGGATGAGTTGCACAGTGTAATTTATTTAAAGTACACCTGTATAGAACTATAGATGTATAAGGTTTTGTTTTTTACCTAATCTAGCCTTAAGTTCGAAATTCAAATCCTTATAGATTTCACATACGAAATATAGCCTTATTTTCAAAATTCAAATCCTTGATATATATTCCAAGTCATTAATTAATGTCCATATGAAATGTCACCTACCAAATATTTAAAGAGCAGTTTTCAAAGAAACTTTATATTAGAGTCATTTATCTTATCTTAGTGATAGATTTTATTCTATTATGATTAAAGACTGACAATTCATCTTTTTCAAAAAAAAAAGATTGACAATTCATTAAACAATAATCAAAATCAAAATTCCGACAGAATTTTGTTCGAAGAATACTATTATTTTGATAGGAAAATAACAAAACTTATTTGTTAACAGTTTGTATGGAGAACATGTACAAAATGTATCTGTATAAGATTACAAATTTCATTTGTGTAGCCTTTGCCATGCCACATAACTGAAAGGAAATATTAATTACCATTCGTTTAATTTAAAAACTAGCATGGCCCACCCACTTTGTGTGTGGAGAGAAGTTAAAGGTAGTGGAAAATCTTTCATATAAGTAACCCGTTTTCTTAAAAAAAAAAAAAAAAAAAAAAACACCGTTTTCTACTATTTTTTTTTAATTTTATTAATTTATTTTCAATTTTACAATTCACTATATTATCCATATTAATTAATTGGATTAAAGTTTGTTTAGTCCATGTACTCTGACATTTTTCTCGTTTCAGTCCCTGACATTCTCATTTAATCTAAAAAGTCCCTAACGTCACAATTTCCTTCTGATCAGTACACTTCGTCCAATTGCTCCGTTTGTAGGCTGACGTGGCATCAAAGTCAACGCCACGTAAGCCTTTCCAATTGCGAAATGTCCATACTATCCTTGCCCTCCATTATGGGTGTTTAGGCCCCTTCTCCGTCCTTTTCTTGAGGAGCATCAGATCGAGCGACGGTGACCCAGCCCTCTCTCCACCTTCCGGCTACCTCTTGACGTCGGATCGGTGTCATTCGACTCTTCTTGGCGGCCCAAACCTGAGCCTGCTCTTCCTTGCTCCGAACGAGCGGCAATAGTGGCCGAGCGAAGCCCGAAAGCATAGAGCGTTTCTTGCGAGGTTTTCTGATTCCGGTCAAATCGTGGCTGCTCCTCTGAGTCCCAGACTGGAAATGGAATGAGCTGCTGGGCCAAGCGGCGTTGGGCTTGGCCTGATCTGAATTGACCGCGTCTTCTGATTCGAATTGAGGGGTGTCTTGGACGGCGGTGAGGGACATGATTTGTGCTCCAAATCTTCGGGTTGGGCGGCGGAGGACCAGGAAAGGATCACAAATGGAGCTCCGCGCGAGGAGTGTAGGCCTTGGCGTCGCAGGATTTCTATGGCTCTCACATGGAGCTCCGCGCTAAGGATCACACTCCTTCTCCTCCTCCTCGCCGCTATTGCCACCGTCTGTTTCACTCTCCCTGTTGAAAAGGTTTCATCTTTCTCTTCTGGGTTCCTCATATATGATTTCCTTGTGCCTTGTTTGATTTTTTTGTTATGTATTGTTAATTGGCTTATTGGGCATGTGAATTTAGCTCCCTTTATCATCTGTGATAATTTTGGATTCATTGTAGTTTTGTTGCAATTGGGGGCTTATGATATTGGTGGATTACATGTTTCTGGGCTTTGAACCGTATTGGAATGTGTATAATAAGAGCACCGATTTGGGGGAAGAACCTAATGTTGATGAATTGGGAGCTTGGATTATGGTTTTGAGCTTAACTACAATGCTGGGGGATTAGAAATGAGGAGTTGAGAGGCAGTGGCTTGGAGAAGTGGGTCTGGGGATGGTTGTGGTGGAGGGTAGGTGGTGGGATTGGGTGTTGTGACAGGTGGAGTAGGAGGTGGTGCAGCAGCAAGTGGTGGTGGTGAGAAGGTGGTTTTGGTGGTGGTGACCTTGAAACTGCTCTCGGCGAGTCCTTCAATATCAAAGAAGTTGGAGGATCATTGAATGACAAATCCGAGGAGGTTTTTGGATGGTAAGCTTAGTGGTGGTGGTGGATAGATTGGTGGCCGGTGGTAGTGGCGGTGGATTTTGGTGTGAAGAAAAGAAAAGAAAAAAAAAAAAGAATAAAAGAATGAATGAGGGAAAATCCGGGGGGGGGGGGGGGGGGGGGGGGTTATATTGGACAATTTACAGCTTATGTGGCATGCAAACTGCTGAGTTGGCATGGCTTCGAGTGCCACATCAGCAAGTTAACGGCCCAAATTGACGGAATGCTAACGGCAAGGACTGATCGGACGGAAATTGTGACGTTAGGGACTTTTTAGATTAAATGAGAATATCAAGGATTGAAACGATTTTGGAGTCATAGTACAGGGACTAAACATAATTTAATCCTAATTAATTCTATTTCATAATTTTTTAATATATAAAGGTTAAATTGGTAAAAAATTTCAGTTTTGGAGAGCAAGCTCTCTTATCTTAATAATAATATATATATTTTTTTTTTGACTTTGTCAAGGGGAACCCAAAGACTTCCTAGGCCTAGGATAAACCCCTTCGGCGCATGTGAAATGCTCCAACTGTGCATTGCAGCACAGTGTCTGGCCACTTTGACAGCTTCGGGGTTCGAACCTAGGTTGGGGAGCACACCCAACTAGGTAAGAACCATTAGGCAACTTGCAGTAGTTAATTAAGAACAATTCTCAGGTTCACCCCTTGGGGTGAAGCAGCATATTCACCCTCTCTTATGATTAACGCATAATAACTTTTTAATTTTCTAATCCAACCATTCAAGTTGTATAATGTAATACAAAGATTAGTTCTGTAAAAAATCAATCAAATTGAAGACCTTTTAATTATTCATTTATATGAAATACATGGACGATTCATCATAATAGCAGTAAGTGTTGTTAGAACCGTCCATTTATTTGATTCAATTAGATAATTAAACGATTTCCGATTCGATTGATTTTTTACAGAGATGATCTTTAAATGCTAATTTAAGATATGGACCGTTAGATTATAAATTTATTACGTAAAAGTGAGTTAATCAATAATAGGGGTGAATATGCTTGCTCATCCAGGGGTGAACCTAAGAATTGTTCGTTAATTAATAATAATAGTATAGATATACATGAATGGCAATCCCAAATTTTATTTTGTTGTAATTACAAAAGATTTTTTTTTTTTTTTTTTTTTTTAACAATAATCTGCGGATTTGCGGAATCCCGACAGAACTCTGTAATTTCCTGTATGTCCTAAAATATAATAGGAAAGTTATTCTTTTCCGGCTATAAAAGCAGCAGTCTTCCCGAATGAAATCTAACCAAATTCCCCTTGGTCCTTTTCTTAATTGTCCCAATAGTCTTCTTCTTCTTTCTCTCTCTCTCTCTCTCACTGTCTACCAGTATGGCCTCTATCCTTCTGTCATCACCATCAAAGCTCCATGCTCAACAAACCAACCGTGGCCCTATTGACTCTTCCTTTTTGCAGCGGCAAACCCGTGTTCCCAGTGGTTTCATTTGGCCAGAAGCCGACTTAGTGGCGGCTCACGAAGAGCTCGATGAACCACTGATTGATCTCAAGGGCTTCTTCAAGGGTGACGGTGTGGCAATCGAGAATGTTGCCAAGCTAATTAGGGCTTCTTGCTTAAGCCATGGCTTTTTCCAAGTCACTAACCACGGTGTGGACACCAGCCTCATCAAACTCGCTGACGACCATTTGGATCAGTTCTTTCACCTCCCCGTTAGCGAGAAGTTGAGGGTCAAGAGAGTCCCCGGTAGCCCTTGGGGTTATTCCGGCTCCCATGCTGACCGATTCTCCACCAAACTTCCCTGGAAGGAGACATTGTCTTTCGGCTTCCATGACAATGGCTCGGAGAAAGTTGTGGCGGATTTCTTTAAGTCCAGATTAGGGGATAGTTTTGAAGAGACTGGGTAAGTAATATGGTATACAAGTAATTATATTACTGAGTAATTTTTTTTCTTCTCTTTGCAAAACAGAATAATTATTATGATATCTTAGGTTGTCAAACTGATATATTAATTTGTCGAATTATATTTGACTTCATTCAAATGAATAGTCATGCAAGAGAGCAACAAAGCATATGAATGGTCATAAACAGTTAATTTGTTTCCATTGTTCAACAATTGTAGGGTGTTTAAATAGTTGTATTTAGACCCGTCAATGGACCGGATTTTTATTTGGATTGGTCCAAATTCGTGGTTATTGAACGGGTTTGGATTGAACATTTGATCTATTAATCTCGACAATGGTCCGGATCCATTAATCGGTTTATTTAACTGATCAAACACGGATTTAGGTTGATATGATCTATTAATGATGCAATATGTTTTTATGATTATTTAACTTGTATTTATAAAAAAAAAAAAAATAAAAAAAAATTTGCTTACTATGTTGTATTGTTCTCAGGAGTATTTTGATTATTTAATTCAACATTGGGTGATACTCTTCATTTTATTAAAATATTTTATTGAAATTTTACGAAGTATCAATGTATCATGATAAAACAAAAATTATTATTATTATTTAAAATTTAAAAATATTCATTAATTATAATAACGGTCATACTAGTCGACCGGGTATTCTTTAATCCACTGGATACGGATTTAGACTGAGTTATTAACGATCCGCTAGATTATCGGATCAGATTGGGTTGGGTTGAATTTTATTGTTAATAAATAAATTCAGATTTAGGTCGATCCACTGTAAACCCGATCCATTTACAGATTCAGCCTTGTATTAGATAATACTAGTCTTCCTCCACACATGTTCTGCATGTGCAAGTATTTTATTTTATTTTATTTTTTCAGAAAAAAAAAATGGATTAAAACAGTTATTGTAGAGAGAAGTTAGTGGGAGACAAAAGTGGGTTGTGGGATTTTTTTTTGTTTATTTTTTTAATAAAAATATAATTTGTAATTGTCATAATGTGATTTAATTAATTCTCAAAGTTTTTTAATATTTCAGGGTCATTTCTATCAAATTTTTTAGTTTTGGCTAACAAAGCCTCTTTTCTTAATAATAGTATAGATAATACACACACTGTCCAGCTAAGTTAGACAACGTGTTTGCTCTTAAGGCACTATGAATAATAAATTATACATGTACATGCAATATATATTAATTTGGTTTTGCGAATTTAATTAAATTTGCAGGAAGGTGTATCAAAAATACTGTGAAGCAATGAAGAGTTTGGCTCTTTCAATAATGGAGTTACTGGCAATCACCTTAGGAGTGAAGCGGTTGCACTACAGGGAATTCTTTGAGGATGCTCACTCTATCATGAGGTGCAACTACTATCCGACTTGCCAAGAGCCAAGCCTTTCTCTTGGGACTGGTCCTCATTGTGATCCAACATCCCTAACCATTCTTCACCAAGACCAAGTTGGGGGGCTTGAAGTGTTTGTCAACAACAAATGGCAATCTGTGAGACCTATTCAAGGTGCTCTGGTCATCAACATTGGTGACACCTTCACGGTACATATCTTAACCTAGCTAGACTTTAGATAGTACATGAGATAACTAGTACCACTCATAGTCATTTGAAATTATGATTAGAAGGGAATCGTTTAAATTTCGCCTAGAGACATTAAAATCTCAAATCCAACCTTAATTAAACAACATATTTGAGTCGAGAGACAACCCATATATATTATAAGAGATAGATACCAGATCACTAGCTAGATAGTGGCCGACCCCAGATTGTGTAAGATGATCGAGATAAGGTTTTTGCATGTTGAACTATGCTATATGGATCGAGAAACTACTAAATTAGCTAGCTAGCTTTTCAAGAGTACCAAATCAATGGATCACAATATTACAATGATTTTACTCGGTCTCATTGTACTTGGCAAGCAAGGATAGGTGCTCAAAACCATTAATGGAGAAAATATGTACATTATAACGAATGAATGGAGATTTTTCAGAATGAAATATCTAAATATAAATACAAAATTCTTTTAAATGTGAAATTAATAATGTACTTTCTCATATATGTCAGCATGCATGCAATGGTGCCCTAATCTGAATTTACGAACTTACTAATAAACCATTTAGTGTTTGAGCTCGCTCGAATCAATGTGTACGGACATGTTACAGGCACTATCGAATGGATTGTACAAGAGCTGCCTGCATCGGGCGAGTGTGAACGCAGTAAAGGAGAGGAGATCTTTGGCATTCTTTTTGTGCCCCAAGGATGACAAGGTGGTGAAACCTCCAGAGGAACTTGTTACTGAAGTAGGGACAAGGAAATACCCGGATTTCACTTGGGCCAAGCTACTCGGATTCACTCAGAACCACTACAGGGCTGATGAGTCTACCCTCCAGCAATTCTCCAAGTTTACCCAGTCCGAATCCAAATCAGTTAATTAAAACCTAGTCAGCTATTCTCTAAACTGACATAGATTGCCTAGCTATATATGTTGGAAATAACATTAATTTAGAAGTTGGAAATAACATTAATTTAGAACTATGTTAAGAGTTATGGTGAAAATAATGGTGAGAATTATGATGAGAATAATAGTGAGAGTTAGTGCTTCATAGGTTATGGGAGCTAGGAAGGTTTAAGGTTATTGTCACCGTCTAATACTTATGTCCGTTGTAATTGTCATATTTATGGCATTGTCTAGTGTAGGTCTATATAAGTAGGCTAGTCTAGTTGAGTAAGGTGTAGATGAATATTTTGTAGAAATATCGTAAGAGTGAATTCCTTTATCAGGTATTTTGATAGTCTCCTCCATATCTCTCTAGGAGCTCTGTACATGTCTTTGGACTATACATCTCCCATATTGAGTGTCATTCATGCACATATCTCCCTACCCAAATTAATTTTTCAATATTTACGCTTCCATTGTTATCCAACAAAGTGGTATCAGAGCCCAAGGCTCGATCTCTTGGGTATGGAGAAAATTTTTTCGTGGTGCTGGCTTAGGTCCTGATCGTGAGCGATGAGAAAGATGTTATGGTGTCTCAGTGAGATAGTTGGAGTAAAATATTTGCTCCAAAACTATTAAAAGAATTGAGAATCAAAATTCTCAATGAAGATCAACCTTGAAACTCAAAGGTTGCAAAGAGATTGAAGAGTTAGAGTGACCGGTCATACCAAGACTTGCTCATGTTGTTGCAAGGTGGTGGAGAAAAAAAAACGACGGTGTATCAACTGTTGCTGATGGGCAAAAGGTGAAAGAAAAATGAGAGAGAGAGAGAGAAGGGCGGCAAAGAAGAAAAAAAAAGGAGAGAGAGATGAGCAAAGGAAGGAAGAAAAATTGAAGAAGAGAAGATTGCGAAGAAGAAAAGAAAGGGAGTCAAAATGAGGGAGAAAAAAATAGAAAGGGAGGAATAGAAGAAAAAAAAAAGGGAGAGAGAGATGAGCAAAGAAAGAAAAATATAAGGTAGTCAAAAATATGGAGAAAGAAGAAAATGAGGGAGAAAAAAAATAGATGGAGAAGAAGAAAGAAAGGATAATGTATTCCTCGGTGAAAGGGTAAAAGTCATTGAAAGAAGGTAAAAGGTTAAAATCCCTCAAAGAAGATGAAAGAATTAAAGTCCCTAAAGGAATATAGGGTTAACGTCCCTAATAGAAGGTGAAGGGTTAACGTCTCTGAAAGAAAGAATGAAGGGTATAAGTCCCTGAATGAAGCATGACACAAATGGTGCCACTAAAAAGAGGTACAAAGGTGCCACTAAAAAGAGGTACAAAGGTGCCAAGAGGAAAGAAAATACTCCCTGGAAGTGGCAGAAGTCCTAAGATGAAGATGAAGGGTTAACGTCCCTAAATGAATATAGGGTTAATGTCCCTAATAGAAGGTGAAGGGTTAACATCCCTGAAAGAAAGAATGAAGGGTATAAGTCCCTGAATGAAGCATAACACAAATGGTGCCACGAAAAAGAGGTACAAAGGTGCCAAGAGAAAAATGCTCCCTGGAAGTGGCAGAAGTCCTAAGATGAAGATGAAGATGGCACAATGGTGTCAAGTTGACAAGGCTCCCTAAAGGCACAATGGTGCAAAGAAGTTGATAAGACTCCCTAGATGCATAATGGTGCAACGAAGATTGGGTGAAAGTCCCAAAGAAAAGTACTCCCTAGTGGCCAAAGTTGATGAAGACGAAGACAAGTCAGTGTTCATGGAAGCTCCAAGAGGCATAAAGGCCTTAAGCTATTAGTGAGGTATGAAATGATCTCACATGGAAAGGAGAGAAGAAATTTCTCTAAGTAGTGAGAGAAGAAAAGCTCCAAAGACCCGAAGTGACTAGAAAACTGTCACTAAAGTCAAGCAGATCAAGGTGTTGGTATTGTGTGAAGAAGATTTTGGCAATTTTCTAATGTGTGAAGACAAGCACAAGAATGACGGCGATGCATGTCAAAAAGACAATGAAGCAAGTTGAAGAAAAGAAGAAAGAAGGGATTGAGTCATTGACAGTGACCATGAAGATGTGAAGGCAAGAATCATGATGAAGAACTTGAAGTTAGAGTAATTCTAAATTAAGGGAGAATGTTGGAAATAACATTAATTTAGAATTATGTTGAGAGTTATGGTGAAAATAATGGTGAGAATTATGATGAGAATAATAGTGAGAGTTAGTGCTTCATAGGTTATGGGAGCTAGGAAGGTTTAAGGTTATTGTAACAGTCTAATACTTATGTCCGTTGTAATTGTCATACTTATGGCATTGTCTAGTGTATGTCTATATAAGTAGGCTAGTCTAGTTGAGTAAGGTGTAGAGGAATATTTTGTAGAAGTATCGTAAGAGTGAATTCCTTTATCAGGTATTTTGATAGTCTCCTCCATATCTCTCTAGGAGCTCTGTACATGTCTTTGGACTGTACATCTCCTATATTGTATGTCATTCATGCACATATATATCTCCCTACCCAAATTAGTTTTTCAATATTTAAGCTTCCGCTGTTATCCAACAATATATTGGTAGTGAAGGTCTCATGGTCCATTATCGACGTCAATTGCCATGAAGATTCTCTAATAATTTTTCATATCATTATACACAGATATCCTGAATTAGTTCTTAATCAGTTAATTGTTAAGGAATTTCTGCAACATTTTTAGTGATGATGATGAAAATTTGCAGGAAATCAAGAACAAACTGAAGGAAGAAGAAAAGACGATGAACATCTACTATCTTTGTTATAAATGGTTATTATATAAGGCTGAGCTGATTAACATAATGGAGAGGTTCAATTTATACTAACAGAGAGGCTTATAACAGAGTCTAAACACTACTTTAAATAAACACGCCCACTTTTGGATGCGTATCAAGCAGAGCTGCTAACCTGGCTACCTTCATTACCAATTATACTCTTTACAATTTCCCCTGCATGTAGTCTCTAATTCTTAGTTTTTATACCAAAAAGTATTTCTCTTGATCCTCTATAATATTTTCTCCTTGCAATTAATCTAACCCTCACTCTGTTCCCACAGTTTGATGATCAGAGTGATCAAAGACTCTCACTATGCACTATACTAATGATTAATGGAACTCTAAACCCGAAATTCGGAAATAACATCTAATAAAGTAACAATACGTACTGTTACTTTTGGTTTCTAATTTACTTACCATAACGCAATTCCAGGGGGAATCGGTAGTTGGGCACTTAGACACTGGATCCCGTTGGACTGGAGAACGTGTGACGTGGCAGACCCTTCTCCACAGTCCAAAACCATGGATTATGCATCAGAGATTTACTGAAACTCGGGAATCCAGTAGTACAAAGTACAAACATTGATGGATCACCAGGATGCACAAGGACAATAGGCTCACATCAATGTCCTTGTGTTTTTTCGAACAAAAACACACACATATAAGTACAGAGGAATATGCAGGGGAATCGGAGAATAGAAAATGGACGTGGCGAGAATATAGAGGGGGGCTGCATGCACACACAGGAATTAGGGTTGCTGGCTGTTGAGAGTACAGATCCCGCGTGGGAAAATTAAAATCTTACTTATGAGTTTATAAAGGTTTGAGTCATTCCATACAGAACTAAATTTGTTCACTATATTTAGTTAGGTGGTGATACCACCACTCCATAAACATTTGCTACGTGTCTCATAATCTAACTATGATTAAGTTTTTAGAATTAGTATTAATAAATTAATAATATTAATGGTTAATGAAGAGAGAGAAATAAAAAAGAAACAATACTCTCTCTCTTCCCCTTCAAACCCAGTAACATGCAATAGCAAAAATAGCACCACAACTTTGAATTAATGGTAACAAAGAGAGAGAAATACAAAATACTCTCTCTTTCATACCAGAAAACCCAGGTTTGGAATTTGATTTGAGTTCTGCAAACTTTTTCATTATCAATTTCTCCAAGTGACAGAAAAAGTCTTAATACTATAATACCCAGTCTTTAATTTCCAACAAAATTTTCACCTCGAAAACCCAAACTGAAATTGGTTGCCCACAATCATAGAACTTCAATTTCTCAAATTGCTTTGAACTTCATGCATGGAAAATTAAGCCCAAAAGTAAAAATAAGTTAGAAGAAGATCGATGGTAGGATGGTCTGCAATTGAGTTTGCTGGGATGGGAGGGAAGAGATCTGGGTTTGTATCTAATATGCCCTCACAAACCCATCACTGCTCTCCTTCGTTTTCGCATCACTTTCTATTCGTTTATGTGGCAGACAAAACCCAAAGAAGAGTTTATGTCCATTTGGGTTTTCTAGGTATGTAGGATTTTGCTGGGTTCTAAAGTTGAAAGAAATCATTGTAGGTTTTACAACTTTGTTGGGCTAGTGTCAGTGAAGAAGATGAGAGAATTAATATCTTTATTTAATTACTATCTTTTATTATTAGTTGATTTAGTGAATAATAATAAGAATTTTATTATTATTATTATTATTATTATTATTATTAATTAAGTTAACCATGGTTAGTTATGAGTATGATTTATCAGACATGGCAGTTGTTTATTGGGTGGTGGTTTCACCACCTAAAGAGTAGTGGTTAGCAAATTTGAATCCACTCCATTCTGTTAATTGGTTTTGAATGTAAACTTCATATTACTTTCTCACAAACAAAATTCTGACCCAGTAACAAGAAACTACATTTGTTGTTATCGAATATGGCTGCAGAGGTGGGTAAACTTTGTGGCTCACCACCGGCTAATGATTAACCGTAGTTAGCTCATCAGCTATCTAATTAATATCGTTTCTGATTTATTATGTTCCTTTAAGTTTGCTCAACAGCAGACAAAGGAAAAGATGATTGCTTACCAGGGATTCGATATAGTAACTTTGTACGACATGGATACAGGCTCTCTATGGCTATGTTTGGTATGGCTGTGCTTTTAAGAAAAGCTGGCTTCTGCTTATTTCTGAGAATAAGTGGCTGAAAAGCAAAGCAGCTGAGTGTTTGGTAAACTGACTTTTTATAAGTGCTGTCAGTGACAAAAGCAGTGGCAAAGTGCTTGATAAACTCAAATTGGCTTGTGATTTTTGTTTGTGGAATGACCAATTTGGACATGAAAGATTATTTTGCCTTGATTGTTTGGTAATACAATGTTGTTTAGATGCTCTTGTTATCATTTTTAATCTTTATTATTTCCTTATAAGTTTTTGTTAACTTCAATTTTTATAAATCATGGTGACCATATGATTAATATTGGCCAATTTTAAAAATAACTTATACAAATATATTAGTAAATTAATAACAATTGATTTCGGATTGGCATCAAGTAACCACAAAAAATATCATAACATATTCAAATGTCTACGTTATTACTCACACTCATCAAACTCTGAGTAATTTTATTTCTTATTGTTTCCATTTCTTGTGCATTATGACCATTGACTCCATTGTATTCTTCTTCTACATCATCATCCATCTCTATCCTACCACTTGACCCATCACCCAAACTTTCTTCACTGCGGACAAAATGTAGTCCAAGCTTTAGTACCTATGACATACATATGACAACAAGATACTAAATAAGCTGAAAGATTTTAAAAGCAAGGAAACAAGAAAAAAATAAGAAGAGTACCAAAAAACCCGACATAAGAAAGCAAAAGAAGGTAAGATTTTAGTCTGTGGTCTTCCAAATATGAATGTTTAATTAATCAACCATGCCTAAATCAAAGATTTTGGTCTGTGGTCTTCCACCAAAGTCTGCACGTCATATGAGGTATAATGTTGTGGACTTACGTATTTGCTTCAGTATCACTTACTTTGTGGTCTGCCTTCTTTATGTGGTTCGTGGCCAGGCAAGTGTGAAATAGCTACAAAGCTTCTAGCACAATCTTAATCATTCATCTCAGTTCTGATAGAGATTCATTAAAAAAAGACAATATTTTCCAAATTTGTAAGCAACAGAGGGACAACTATAAGTGTTGTAATTAGGTTTTGAATTAAATGCAAAGTAGCAATACGCTTTTACAGATCAAGCCTAAGATAGATTTAACACAACTGCAAATGCTTGAGGAAAGCAAAGAAAGTTCACTACAAAACATCTGTTAGCTAGCAATTCGAGAATCATCCATGTTCCACATGTAGTGATTCTGTCATATGCTTCTTCATCTTTCTTTTCAGAGACCAGCTTTGTTCAAATCATCAAAGTAAGGGTGTTCCATAGCCTTCTTTGCTGAAATGTGTTTTCCAAGCTCATATTGCAACATTTCCTGTACATGTAAACAATTCAAGCAAGTATTATTTACAGTGCAAAGTAACAAGAAACAATACTAAGTAAGAACAACCGAGTAGATCGACTTACCAACAACAGATACAACCCATCAATATCCAAATTCGGAACAGCTTTGGACAAACTCTGAGGTCTCCATTGGGGGTACTCATGCCAGTTCATGAGTTTGCTTACACCTGGCCACACTGTTTCATTTGGAGTACCCAACAACCTACATCACATATACATACACAATAAACACTTGATCTTTTGACAAGGAAAAAAGAAGGCACATCATCACTACTAAGGCAAAACTGGAGCCATCTTGGCCAACTTGAGTATATGTAGGAGCTGCTGCAGTTCAGAATCCCTAGGGAAGAGTGCTTGCTTTATGGACTTATGTATTTGCTTCAGTATCACTTACTGAAGCAAATACATAAGTCCACAGCATATTCTCTGCATAAGAGGTATAAAGTCTGCACGTCTTCCCCTTTCCCTTAATTAGACATCTTCATCTAATTTACTCCCTCTCCTAGCATATTCTCTACAAAAGTTCCTATGTCTCCACTGTATCAAGGGGTTGGTAAGCCAAATCATATCAAAGCTTTGAGAAACCAAACCACAGGGGATATATAAACAACCACAAACAAGACAGAAAAGAAATCACCTCATAATGTACAGCACCTCCAGATAAAACACATACACATACATGAAACCTCCCATGTCAGTAGAGATTTACAACTCCACTTTATTGAGAAATATATAGCATAACAATCACGTGATTAACTTCTAGAGTATACAACCTTACAAGAAGCCAAAGAATCTCAAGGCGAAACGTTTGCAATCTTATATTCATCATTTGGTTAGGAAATAAAAACCTCAGACAAAAAACCCTTAACATTTCGTTATTCTGTTTTCTAAATGAACATTTGATCATTTGCTAATGCTAAAACTAGTGTTGAATCCTAATGCTCCTCTTGATCATGAAAACTGATGAGGCAACCTCAACTTCATGATTTCAAAATTCATCAATTCCCAAACAAGTGTTAAATCTTTTATGCATCTTTAAGTATAATAAAGTGTCAAATCCATACATTATCATGAGGTAAGTGTTAAATCTTTTATGCATCTTCAAGTTTAGAATTTGAACAAAGATAATGGTGTATCAAGGTAAGTGTTCTGAACAGGCAAGTTTAAGAATCATATTGAGCCACCTCCTCCTCCTCCTCCTCCTCCTCTCTATTTTACTTTCTCACTCTTTATTCTCATGTGGTCACCCACACGCACACATCCAACGAACGTCATCAGTAAAGTCATTGTAGGGAGAAAGTAATTCCAAAAGCTAATTAGTTTGCTGCATTAAGAGAAAAACTAAATTGCAGCATCTACGTTTATCCCAAACAAGTGACATACATTCTGATCCATCCAAGAGAGACTATGCCTAACGCAACTAGAAATTTCTATATTAAGAGCCACAATATCCTTCAATCAACACATTGATTCAATGTTTTGAGAAAAGACCACACCAAATTAACTCTCCAGCTTAACAATTGTACCATCACATAACAAAGAGTTGCACAAAAAATGGAAAATGCCAGAGAACAAGCACCCAATTCCTACATTAATCACTGGAATATTCCTACTCATCTGTTATGAACCTATGAGCTCCCTAGCTACTTGTGGTGTCGAAAGATATTAAAATCATAGAGGTGTTGACTCACAAATTATCACTAACAGAAAGCTCAGTACATGAAACCGAAATTGAAGATACATATCTCACATGCTTCACCACCATACTTAGGTCGTAGATACTGACACTGAAACCGAAAACCCATCCAATTCTTGTCCACAACAATCAAAACACAAATTCGACTACAATCAATCTATAACAAGCAACAAACACATAGACATAATATCAACCAAACAATCCACAAAAGAACCCAAATTGCTCACCTCCCACTAAACAAGGCATTGAAAACGAACAAAACCATATGCTGATCAGAGAATGAAGGACGTACCTTTTCTTTCTGCAGGACGGGCGAGTGGCGTTGAAGTAGACACAATCGATGTTCCTCTTCAGCGTTGGTGATGCCAATGATCCACAGAGAGAGGAGTCCGTGAAGAAGAGAAGATGGCTAGGTGTAATTCCTCTAGGAAAGGGAGGGTAGGACTTGGTATTTAAAAAAATTCATTTAACTACAGTAATTATCGCTACAGTGGCGCATCCCTGCTTCTGCTTCCCCGGCTTCTAAGGCTATGTTTGGGGGGGCTTTTTAGCTCCCCTGCTTATAAGCACAAGAGGACTATGTGTTTGGTTAGCTGACTTATGCTCAGCTTCTTCGAAAAGCCACTGCAGCTTCTCTCGAAAAGCAGAAGCTGCCTGAGGCCAGCTTTCAGAAGCCAGAAGCCAGAAGTCAGCAGGCTACTGTAGCGGAGGGTACTGTAGCTAAATGAATGTTTCAAAATGACGGATTCTATCCTCCATTGGTTTAGGCAATTACAGATTGCCATCAAGCCTTCGAGATGCAATCAGAGGCCGCACAACATTTTCATCTCTATCCCATCTCCACTCTCCCTCTGACGTCGCCGGGCTCTCATCACAGACGAAGCTTCCCTCTCATCAAAGACGCCGCCTCAGCCTCTGATCACGAAAACCCCAAGCACAGAGCAACCGAGCCAAACAACATCACATCATGACCTGAACCCACATCCTCCCCCAATATCAGATCGGGAAGCCAGCTTTTCTTCATCCTCTCTTTCCTACAGAACGCATTCTAGTGAGGAAAAGCTAGTTTGTGTTTCTTGATTTTCGATCTCCGAAATCAATTTTTCTTTCAGCTTGGTTGAATAAAATTTCAAAAACCTGTTTGGGTTCTAGTATTTATTTCTATTTCAAGATTATGTGTGTGATTTTCAAACTTGGGTTTGATTTCTGGGCAACAAAACGTACGATTTGGTTGAAATTTTTTTTCAGACTTCATGGGTGAACAACGAGAGCTCTAATGGGTCAGCTGGGACAGCTGAGGAGGTGAAGGTGGTGAATTTGTTTGAGGACGCCAGATGGGTCAATGGGACTTGGGACTTGAAGCAGTTTGAGAAAAGTGGCAAAACGTGCTTTCTTCCTCAGCTCTCTCTCTCTCTCTCTCTGTCTATTGCTCAAAACAATAATCCCTAGCTGCTTCATTGTTCATGGTTTTGGGTGATAAGGGTGTTTGTTTGTTTATTAACTCATTGAGGATTATCGGGTATTTTCTCAATTTGTGTTTGAGCTGTGAATAATTGTTAGAGTATCGCAATTGAGGTCCTATCTGTAATTAATGAACTGTCAATGTTCGATGTAGATTTGTCTATAGTTTAAGTCGAATTTTGTTGTTAAAACTCTTATATGATTTCCTCGAAAGAGAAGAACAGCAGGGAATTACCTGGATGCCAAATGATAGTTTTTAGTTGTGTGATTATCGGAACTGCATTACATACACGTTTGTTTGGACCATCCACACAATGCAGTTCTCCTCATATGTTCATCTTTTGAGAAGGAGTGCCGCCCTTACATGTGTGACACAAGTTACCGCCCTTACATGGTTGTGGATGAAGTTGCATCAATATCACTACTTGGTTATGCTTCATATGATGTAAAATGTGTATATATGAGTTAATGTAATGTAAGTTCTGCTGAAACAAGGTTTGCCTCAGTTTGTCAATTGCAAAGTTTTTACTGATATTCAAGCAAAAAAAAATACAAAAACAAGAAGAAGAAAAAATTGTGGTATTAGTAATATCATATCATTTGATGGAGAATATAGTGGAAAGCTTGTATGATTTGCAGACGTTAACAAAAATTAATAAGGACATAATAAAGATGAAAAATAATAACAAGAAGTACTCATTGTATTACTAAACAATTAAGGCAAAATAATTTCTCATGTCCAATTTGGTCATTCCACAAACAAAAAGCACAAGCCAGTTTGATTTACCAAACACTTTGCCACTGCTTCTGTCACTGACAGCTCTTATAAAAAGCCAGTTTACCAAACACTCACCATCTTTGCTTTTCAGCCACTTATTCTCAGAAATAAGCAGAAGCCAGCTTTTCTGAAAAGCCCAGCCATACCAAACATAGCCTAAAAGCATTAAGCATGCCTGCAATGGCTTCTACTTTTTCAAAGAAAAAGCCGGTGCTTCTTGAAAAAGCAGGCTGGGTTGTCATTTACCAAACACTAATATGTGCTTTGCTTATAAGCACAGGAGCTAACCCGTACTGTGCTTTGGTGCAACTTATTTTTTACTTTAGTAGCTACTTGTATTAAGCAACTCCTCATCCAATCCAAAGAATCGAACAGAAAACCTGAGCACAACTTGTGGGTTGGTCTTTAAAAAACAGATCGACTATATATATATATGGTGTAGTGCATGTACATCAAGTACAAATGCATAAGTCATTGAAAAAAAAAGTACAAATGCATAAACCCAAACAACTCTACAATTAATGAGTGTAGTGCATGTAATTAGCCTATTTGTTTTAGTTAGATTGCAATTTTGATCTATATAGTGTTATTGTTAAATAATGAGAAGCGTGACTTATTACATTGATATTGTCTCAACTCAAATATCTATTATGTATCGAGTTTTAATTGAAAAAACCTCAGATACAATAGTTTCATATATCCTCCAGCTCTAGACCTCATGTGTCCATGCTCTAATACTATTCATGATTCATTTGTTGGATCTGGATCCTCTCCTTGACTCCACTAATCCTCATTTCTCATTGACTTTTAATGTCGTCCGTCGATCGGTTAATAACGCTCCACATCAGCATTTCTCATTTAAATAACCAAATATAAAACAAAAACGAAAAACCAACCGACGCCTTGTAGTTCCGTTACAAGACTGTTAGCCCATCGTTTTCTGTCTCTTCCAACCCAGTTTCTCTCATACTGTTTTTTTCTTTCATCATATTGAGTCGTTCTGGAAATTTCACTTTCTCAGCATCAAGAAGCATGGCAACTATGGACTTTCAAGAGACGCAAATACAAATTTGACCACTGCAACCTTTTTGTTACCCTCCCCTTGTCATTTTCATCTTGTTTCTCTTGGTTCTTATCGGTACTGCATCAAGTCCTGCAACTACTAATCATTGAAAAAAATTGCTTAGTACAAGCCTGGATTTTAGATTTACTGCATCAAACCCGTATTCTAATAACTTCAGACGTCAGACCCATATTTTTTGTTAGTCTCAATAACAATAAAAAAATAAAAAAAAATTCCACCTGGGGATCGTGCAATTCAGTAATAGATAAACTGAAAAGATTTCAACTTTTGTCAACAAGAAACCAAGCACGGCAAAGAAGGAAAAAAAAAAAACAAGCCTAGAGAATACCCCTTCATAAACTAAATGAAAAATTGAAAACCCATCTGAAGTCTGAACGAAAGATATGAAGGAGATATTTCTAAACTCCATAGCTACTGTGTTCTTGTTGATGGGGAGATTGAAATTTCTGGAAGAAGAAAGCAGACAAACATTGAGAAGGGAGAAAGGGGAAGAACAGAGCAACGGTGAAGGAAGATGAGTCGATGACGGAAAAGAACAGAAAACAGACGCCGTTAGCATTAAACAAACAATATTTAATTATTTAAATGTGAAGTGCTGATGTGGAGCGTTGTTAACCATCAGTTAAGGATAAACAAGAACTAGAGGAAGCCAAGGAGAAAATCCAGATCCTCATTAATTATGTTTCTGTCTTTATAGTTTATATGGAGAGAGGCACCATCAGTGAATTAGGCTTAATCTGTCAGCAGGTTGGACAAATAATTCAGGGATTCATAATTGAGACACTGCTTGGTTACCCATTGGCCGACAGACTATTAAGCTTGGATTAAACTGGAACTTATTGTACACGTTAGTCAATAGTTTGTCATATCCAATATACTCAATTATCGATGATATATAACAAAAATATCGACTTAATTGATAGAAGCTATATGAATTTCTCGACTAAAATCATTGAAAATGTATTAAAACAAAATATCTGTAAAAGTAAATTGAGAATTGGAATTGGTCTACTCATTTCATTTCATAGTCTCTTTATATATGGAGAGAATTATAACGGAAATATCAATTACAATGATGACATTAAATGCTGATTGATCCGTAATCCTTGATGATTGATGGTAATCGCTAATTCCTTGATTCTCTCTCCGTCAGTTATTTTGACGAAGACACATAATGTGCTTTTCTTTTAACACTCCCTCTTGTGCCAAGTCAAAGACGAAATGATGCATGAGTTGTTGTCTCACTAAAAACCTTGCCAAGTAACAATAAAAACCCTGTGGGACAAAAAATACACCTTGGTCGAAGGAAAATAGCACAACACACCTTTTACATTTGAAGATGACATGTGTGTGTTAGACTTCCCCTGACGTCTACACCTCCCCCTGATCCTTACATTAATCAAGGGAGCTTGGAAAGTCTTTGCATTCCTATGTTTTTCACATGTTTCTCAAATATGGCCTTAGGCAATGATTTGATGAACAAATCTGCCACATTCTCCTCAGACCTTACTTGATTCACTTGAATCTTGAGGAGGGCCTGTTGTTGCTGATTATAGAAAAACTTTGGCGATATGTGTTTTGTATTATCACCCTTGATATAATCTAGCTTCATCTATTCAATGCAAGCTGCATTATCTTCATAAATGCAAGTAGGCTCTTCAGTGGTAGAACTCAAACCACTAGTCCCTCGAATATGTGTAATGATAGCTTTTAACCATATACACTCACGAACCGCCGCATGTAGAGCAATGATCTCTGAGTGGTTCGAGGAGGTAGCCACAAGGGTTTGCTTGGTTGATCTCCAAGATATCGCCTTGTTCCCAATGGTAAATACATAACCAGTTTGGAAACGACCTTTATGTGGGTCAGAGAGGTACCCAGCATCAGCAAAACTAACTAAAACGTCATTTGGCGTTTCGGTGTAGTGAGTGGCCCTTTCACCATCAACATTTCCTTTAGGGATTGCAGTTCCATTTGCGGTCCCTCTTGTCTCTCTGTAGGGAAAGAACAGTCCCAAGTAAGTGGTTCCTTTTAGGTATCAGAAAATGTTCTTGATACCATTCCAGTGACGTTGCGTTGGCGCTGAGCTAAATCTAGCTAACAAGTTCACTGAGAATGCAATATCTGGTCAAGTACATTGGGCTAAGTACAATAATGCGCCTATTGCACTTCGATAGAGAATTTCAGCTCCCAACACCTCTTCGTCATCTTCCTTTGGACGAAATGGATCTTTCTTTGCATCCAAACTTCGACCGATCATGGGAGTGCTAGCAGGATGCGCTTTGTCCATGTTGATAGAAGCATTTTAATGTGATATTTTAATAGTTAATTCCTCACATTTTGCTTAGTTAATTCCTTAACGAATCGATTTTTAATTCAATTTTTATTTTTAGGTACATTGGAGTAGATGATGATGAAATAAGTGTTAGGTCCATAAAATGATGGAGAAAAATGGAAATGCACTAAAAAGGTCAACTTTACACATTTTCCTACTCCGGCTAGGAGAAACCAAGCCAAGCAAGGAAGAAGGAGCGACCACCTGACCAAATGAACTTCAAATGAGCTGAAACCTTCCAGATCCATTCTAGACATCCTAAGAAACATTTCTTATGAAGAGTGCAAGAGCCAAAAAGAAGTGGAAGGCCTTCAAACAGTCAGCCCAATGTTCTGCAGAAGCAAAACTGGAAAACTGGACCTGTAAGGAGTCCAGCAGAAATTCCGGCCCAAACACATGGAGATAAATTCTGAAAATTTTACAGAATGATCTACACTCATGATGGATCATTTCATATGAAGAAGTCACGGGCAAAATCTGAAGTCTTGGTGGAGAATTAATTGAAGGAAAAATGAGTAGAAAGTGACTCAAACCTAACAAATTCCATTAGTGTTTAAATATTCAAACCTAACAAATTCCATTAGTGTTTAAATATTCAAACCTAATAAATTCCATTAATGTTTAAATGCTCAAACCTAACATATCATCATTTGTTTAAATCCAAATAGTTTTGCTTGGTAGCCTATAAATAGAGGCTACAACAAAGAAGAAAGGACATTCCTTCATCCATTCCATCTTCTTTGTCTCTCCATTTCCTTTCCATTTTCCTTTCCATCCTCTAGTTTCAAGTTTAGTCATCTCCACGAGTTCAAGCAAGGCCAAAGAAGAAGAAGAGAAGCCGTGAGCACTTCCATCCATAGCCATCCTTGAAGCTTGCTTTCGAGTTTCAAGAATCCACAACGTGAATCATCCATCTCATCTTCATCCACGGTGTAATTCGATTCTCCTTTGTAACCTTTGCTTTGAATTTCGTTGGTTATGAACTAGTTGACATATATGTTTGAACAAAGTATTATTTCTGGAATTTTTATGATTAATTGAGAATTTTCAGATTCATATATTGTGATTCGAGAGTTGCTTATGTGGGTTTGTTTAATTAAATTTGCGTTATAGATAACTTTTGTATTTTAATCTTATGTGGTTGCAAACACTTAGGGTTTCGATATGAATGGTGCTAGGTTTAAGAACATGAAATCGACTTTTCGTTTTGTGTAAACTTGAATCAAAGTAGTAAAGGTTTTGTACAAAGATCGAATTTAATTAAAGAGAATTGCAATTAGGTGGACTTTTCCATACTAAGTTGTACACTTGAGTTGATAGCCTTTCTCTATGTGTAATGCGTTAAACATGACATGATTGACTAGCTTTCTAGGGTTTGATTGCATGTTTGATAGGATTAATCTAGGTGCTTTCGCTTAGGTTAATTAGCATTGAAAAGTAAAAAATGGGAATTCATTTGCTTTCGAATGTTTCACATGATCAACTCCTTTCTCATGACTTAGATGAACAATATTAGGGTTTGAATCAATTTTAATCATAAGTTTCGGTTTTGATCTTTGTTCCTTCATTCCATTCGTATTTTTATGTTTTTGCATTTTAATTGTTTTTGTTAACTTAGTTTCATTTTCAAAAAAAACCAAAAACAAAATCCCCCCTTTTCGTGTAAAATGTTTATATTTTGTGAATACATTTGTGAATATTATACTTTGTTTTAATTTTAATTGTTTAATTGTTTGACAATGACAGGTGTACCCTCAATCCCCGGAATAGAACGATCCCTATTTGCTTATACTACTAACGATCTTTTCAGGGTTAAATTATGCGCTTGCTTTGAGCGTATCAATTTTTGGCGCCGTTGCCGGGGATTGAAAAATCACTTGTTTTTGTTTATAATTGTTGTATATAAACTGTTTGATACTTAGTTTAAATTAACTAGGTTGTTTTTTTTTATTGTTGAATACGAATTTAATTGTAGGTTGTAAATTAAAGAAGGAATAGGTGAAGTCGTGTTTATTAATATTGGCCTAAACCCCTTATTGGTACCTAGTTCAGGTCCCTTAAGGTTGAGGGCGGCCTTTATTAACATTCATTGAACTGTCTAACACACTTAGGACCTTTTACATCCTAGTAAGAATATCCTATGTGAGATGGTGTCTAGGAAGGGGACAACGTTCATGACGGGTTTTTGAATCCAGAAGTGCTTATAAATGGGCTTAGCTCATGCCAAAATGGATTTTTCCTCTCGTGTTCACCCTCCCCTACCTGGCCATTTCAGTAAGGTTGCCCAACGGATGTAGGAGGGACTTTGTGTCTAGACGACTATACTTGGGCCGCACGTCCACTTGATTTACCGCTTGGAATTAGATTTGATATCAATAATGTTTATAACAAAAGAAATACTTGTGCATACTCTTTACGTGTAAATTATTTTGTTGTTTCACACTTTATACTTGTAAAAATACTTTTTACGTTTTATACTCACTTGTGTACTTAACTTGTGTCTTATGTACAAAATACTTGTTAATTATACTTGTAGTTTGTAATTCATAGTTACTTGTTTATTTTTTTTTGTATTTCTTTGTTAATATTAAGTTACTAACTTTATTTAATGTAGGTACCGTCTGGCTGCAAGACGTAAAATACAAGCGCTGCTTGGGAGGCAACCCAATTCAGAATATAATCAGATTTGCTTTCTCTTCCCCTTTTACTCCTCCATTTTCTTTTTGTTTTAGTAGTTATTTTCGTAAATTCCATCCCTATATGCTTACTTATTTCATTGCATGCTTTTAATTGATTACATTGAGGATAATGCAATATTTAAGTGTGGGGGAAGGGATTTATATTTTTGTCTTTCATTTTGAATCCTATAAATATTTTTGTCTTTCATTTTGTGTCCTATAAATATTTTTGAGTCCTATATTTTTTAATAATAATAAAAAAAAAATTAAAAAAAATAATAAAAATAAAAATAAAATAAAATGCATTCATTCAGTCTTATTAAATTCAGCTTTTTACAAAAAAAAAATAATAATAATAATAATAATAAAAAAAAAAATTTAAAAAAAAATAATAATAATAAAAAAAAAAAAAAATGCATTCATTCAGTCTTATTAATTTCAGCTATTTACAAAAAATAAAAAAAATAAAAAAAAAAAAAAAAAAATAATAATAATAATAATAATAATAATAATACTCTATACTAAGCCATGTCTGCATCTCTGTAGGAGTTGAGGCTGAGCTCAAGGGAAATGTGAGAGCCACCGCCATAACCGCTACCTCTCTCGGAAGTAGTCTTCATGATGCCCAAGATGTCCTCACCATGCATGGGGAACAATGGAAGGGTTTCAATCTCCTGGTGATCTCCTCCTCGTTGTTGCAGGGATGTTTGTCCTCCTGTTGTGCCAAAAGAGTTGTACTGGTAGAATCAAAATTTAGGGTTTAGGAAGAATCAAAATTAGTGTTGAAGTGTGAGGAAGAATATGAAACAAAATTTAAATCAAGAAATCCTTCATTACCAGTAGAATCAGTGGAACCAAAGTTGAGATTAATGGATCTACCATCATCAGTAGAACTAGTGGACCCAAAATTGATGTCAATGGATCCACCAGCTGGCCCAAAATTGATGTCGATGGATCCACCAGCACCAGTAGAACCAGCTGGCCCAAAATTGAGATCAATGGATCCACCAGTACCAGGAGAACTAGTTCCCATGGGCACTTGAGCAGCCTGATTGCACCTCTTCATCTGCTTCTCTCGAGCCCTGACATTCTGAAACCAAAAATAAATGTTCTTGCCCTCAACATGTCCATACTGGTTCAGCTGGAGACAGATCTCGTGAATATGCTCTGTAGTTGGGCGCTTAACTCCCTTGTCGTAGTAAAGATCCTTGAGGATCCTTATTTGATCTGGAGTAGGAACCCACCTGGCACGGCTTCGCCAGAAATCTGTGTAGGCACTACTCCCGGCTGCTTGGTTGTTTCCTCCATCCTCGATTTGTTGCTGGGTTTGTAGCTCCATCAGTTGCAGAGTTCGTGGTTCCATGGTGATGGGTTGAGGGGATGTGAAGATCGAAGAGTAAAGTTGTCAAGTGTTTGAAGGAGTTGTTGTTAAAGGGATTAAGGATGATGATGGTGTGTTGGAGATCTGAAAGTTCAGAGGAAAGATGAGATTGAATCAACTAGATGGGAGAGAAGATCAGAAGAGAAGGATTGAATCGAAGAAGAAATATTTTGAGTTTTGAAAGAAGAGGAAAAGCTGAAGAGTTGGGAGAGAGGGGCTGGAACTCAGGAGAGATTTTCGTTCCTTTGGAGTGAACAGTTGCGCCCTCAGAATGCACCTATTTATAGAGCGAGGTGAGCAGATCTCCACCGTTGGATGGACGATTCCTGTGATTCATTCTACGCGTTGGATTAAAGTCGCCCTGAAACCCGGAAAAGTTGTTGGCGCGTGGAGAGCGTGTAAGGGGACCGAGGGAATCTCGAGGCGCTGTGGCAGACAGCTGTAGCCGAAAGCAGATTTGACTGCCATAAATCACGGAAGGGATAAGCCGTGACACAAGTGGGCCGTACTTGGGCCTGTCTCGGATCAAGGCATCACTGTAGCTGTGGGTGGAGGCCTGATGGGCCGAGTTTCTGAAACAGTTTTGGACATGATGGGCCGAGTTTCTGAAACAGTTTTGGATGAGTTGGGCCGGATTTCTGCAACAGTCTTGGATGTTTTGTGCCGAATTGTTGAAACAGTTGAAACAGTTGGTTTAAATAAAAGGATTGGTATGGATAATAACGTGAGCAGCCGTGCTCGAGTGGTTGAGTGTAAAGTTCGTGTACAAGAGGTCTGAGGTTCGAACCTCGCCTCTCGTTTATTTTTATTATGTTCGTTTATGACATAATAAGTATAAAATTTGTACACATTATATTAAGCACAGCTTGTGCTCCAGTGGTTGGGGACAAAGGTTTCGTGCAGCAGGTTAAGGTTTCGAACCTTGCCTCCCCCGTTTTTATTTTTTTATTTTTTTTTTTTTTATTATTTTTTTTTTTATTTATGTCACTCCATCAGAACCCTCCTCCGAAGGCTGAAACCAGCAAGAAGGCTGCCACTCGCCCGCATACCGCTCCTCCAAAGGAGTAAATGGAGGTACAAGTCTAGGCTGAAAGACTTTAAACATTAAGCGCTGCATGGGAGGCAACTCATTTCAACCGTAGCTGTGGAGGAGCCATCAACGCAGATTTGCTCTCTTAAACTCTATCTCCTCTATTACTATTTTCTGATTGTATCTTTGTTATTTGCATTTTTAGTTTTTGTTTTTAGGTTTTCTTGAGTTAATCATTCCATTCACATGATAATTGTTCATTGCATGCTCTAACTTGTTTAACATTGAGGACAATGTATGATTTAAGTGTGGGGGGAAGGATTAATGCTTGTAGTTAGTTTTTGTCATAAAAAGAAAACAAAATAAAAAATCAGAAAAATCAGAAAATTAAAAAAAAAAAAAAAAAAAAAAAAAAAAAAAAAATCGTTAACTTTGTTTTAGGTTTTATATTCATGTTTTGGTTTTTGTTTATCTTTGTTCTTTAGTTTGTTTGTTTTGTTTGTTTGTTGTTAGAGTCAAAATGAATTTTGGGTAAATATCTTCTTCATCGTAGGCGCATCCAATGGGATGTGATGTCTAAAGGTCTAGTTTGGATATGAGAAGTGCTGACAAAGGGTCTCGTCCCCTGTCAATCAAGTGAGCTGAGCTCCGCCAAAATCGTTCCTCTCTTCACCTGGTCATGTTCCAAAGGAGTTACCGAAAGGAGAAGAGAAATATCCCTAAGTCCAAAACGTTTTTTTTTTTTTTTTTTTTTTTTTTTTCTTGTATGTTGCGTCACTTTATGTGTTGTTCTTGTTTTTGTTTTGTTTTGAGTCTTAGGATGCCTTTCAACTGTCTGGGATGATTCTATATCTCTGAAATCATGACTAAAAGAGGATCACAACATTGAGATGATTTTAAACATGGTATTCTTTGGTTAATTGAGATATATGAAAAATATGTGCTTTGTAGTGGATATGGATTGCATGACCTTGGTACAGAATATAAGCATGTTAAGATGAGTTGTGATTCATAAAGCCCATGTGAGATAATTGAGCCATGTCCCTTTTTCTTGGAGTGAAATGAAAATATATTCTTAATTTCTTGGCGATGTTTTGATGATCTCATTATTCTTTCATCTTGATTGACTGCTTGCCATAGATTAAGTTTAATGGACTAGAGAATGCTAGAATTCGCTCTTGTGCTTGTTGAGACGTGATATCAATACATGGCCCTGATTCTGGAAGGGATAGAGGTTCTCTAGGAATTACCACCATTGCCAAATAAACTTGTGTCCCCAATTGTGCCCGTCGTGGGACCCCTCTAGTTAAGCCCCTTTGAGCCTACATTAAGCCTTTTCGTTCATCACCCTTAAAATCCTTAACCATGAAGCTTAGTATAGTTACAACTCTACCCTTTGTTCTAAGAACTTAGTAGAGCTAACTTTTGAGACATATTACATGGGTTTGGTGTTAAAGATGAAGATTGAGAAGAGGTGAAAGTTCAAGTGTGGCGGTAGAATTGTCCATAAAGAAAAGATATGTGAAAGCCGTGAAAAATGAAAATAAAGAAAAATATATATATATATATATATACGGCTAAAAAGAAATAAAAAGAAAAGTATATGGACTTTAATACCCCATACTTAGTGATTTTGGAGTTTGCTTTGAATTGAAGGCCCACTACAGAAAAATTTGGCCTTTGTCCATTTCACTAGATTCAAGGGAAGTTTACATTGAAGATTGGGCCCAACATGAAGACATTTGGCCCTCTTATATTACCACTATGGGGAAGTGACGTTTTTGCAATGCCTTGGTGGAATATTTCGAAATCTCTACATTCATATGAGCTCTACTAGGTTTTTAGGACACTTTGATAAATCCTTACCTTTCGTTTCTTTAAACCTTGAGCCTGAGCCCCATTACAACCCTTGAGAGAGGACCTTCTTGATCCTTAAGATGGGACAGCCCTTGATGTGGAGATAAGTTACAAGAGTTGAACCTATGGCAGTCCATTCGTGCAAGTAGTTGATATCCTTCATGAGATCTTTAAAAGAAAAATTATGTGCTTTTGTTTCTATACATATGTGATCTACTTTGTTTATCTTTCACATGTACTTGAGTGAATAAGCTTTTAAGCATTGCCATGATCTGAGAGAAGAAAGAGGGATATACTTGTGAGATTTGAATCATACTTGTCTGAAGCATGCTAAGCTTAAACCCATCACCATTGTTACAACCAAGTCCTACTTGTGTATGTGTGGATTACATGTTTTAATTAACTCTCGAATGCCTAAACATTAATTCTTGGTTGAGTGCTAATCTTGGTGTGGTGAAAGTAAGAGATTGCTGAGACAAAAAGTTGAAGGGCAATAGAGTCATTGTATTTGTAGAGTCTTTAAATTTTCGTTGAGTCTTAGTTGTGTCTGTGTTTTGATTTTGCTAAGGGACTAGCAAAAGCTAAGTGTGGGGGAATTTGATAGAAGCATTTTAATGTGATATTTTAATAGTTAATTCCTCACATTTTGCTTAGTTAATTCCTTAACGAATCGATTTTTAATTCAATTTTTATTTTTAGGTACATTGGAGTAGATGATGATGAAATAAGTGTTAGGTCCATAAAATGATGGAGAAAAATGGAAATGCACTAAAAAGGTCAACTTTACACATTTTCCTACTCCGGCTAGGAGAAACCAAGCCAAGCAAGGAAGAAGGAGCGACCACCTGACCAAATGAACTTCAAATGAGCTGAAACCTTCCAGATCCATTCTAGACATCCTAAGAAACATTTCTTATGAAGAGTGCAAGAGCCAAAAAGAAGTGGAAGGCCTTCAAACAGTCAGCCCAATGTTCTGCAGAAGCAAAACTGGAAAACTGGACCTGTAAGGAGTCCAGCAGAAATTCCGGCCCAAACACATGGAGATAAATTCTGAAAATTTTACAGAATGATCTACACTCATGATGGATCATTTCATATGAAGAAGTCACGGGCAAAATCTGAAGTCTTGGTGGAGAATTAATTGAAGGAAAAATGAGTAGAAAGTGACTCAAACCTAACAAATTCCATTAGTGTTTAAATATTCAAACCTAACAAATTCCATTAGTGTTTAAATATTCAAACCTAATAAATTCCATTAATGTTTAAATGCTCAAACCTAACATATCATCATTTGTTTAAATCCAAATAGTTTTGCTTGGTAGCCTATAAATAGAGGCTACAACAAAGAAGAAAGGACATTCCTTCATCCATTCCATCTTCTTTGTCTCTCCATTTCCTTTCCATTTTCCTTTCCATCCTCTAGTTTCAAGTTTAGTCATCTCCACGAGTTCAAGCAAGGCCAAAGAAGAAGAAGAGAAGCCGTGAGCACTTCCATCCATAGCCATCCTTGAAGCTTGCTTTCGAGTTTCAAGAATCCACAACGTGAATCATCCATCTCATCTTCATCCACGGTGTAATTCGATTCTCCTTTGTAACCTTTGCTTTGAATTTCGTTGGTTATGAACTAGTTGACATATATGTTTGAACAAAGTATTATTTCTGGAATTTTTATGATTAATTGAGAATTTTCAGATTCATATATTGTGATTCGAGAGTTGCTTATGTGGGTTTGTTTAATTAAATTTGCGTTATAGATAACTTTTGTATTTTAATCTTATGTGGTTGCAAACACTTAGGGTTTCGATATGAATGGTGCTAGGTTTAAGAACATGAAATCGACTTTTCGTTTTGTGTAAACTTGAATCAAAGTAGTAAAGGTTTTGTACAAAGATCGAATTTAATTAAAGAGAATTGCAATTAGGTGGACTTTTCCATACTAAGTTGTACACTTGAGTTGATAGCCTTTCTCTATGTGTAATGCGTTAAACATGACATGATTGACTAGCTTTCTAGGGTTTGATTGCATGTTTGATAGGATTAATCTAGGTGCTTTCGCTTAGGTTAATTAGCATTGAAAAGTAAAAAATGGGAATTCATTTGCTTTCGAATGTTTCACATGATCAACTCCTTTCTCATGACTTAGATGAACAATATTAGGGTTTGAATCAATTTTAATCATAAGTTTCGGTTTTGATCTTTGTTCCTTCATTCCATTCGTATTTTTATGTTTTTGCATTTTAATTGTTTTTGTTAACTTAGTTTCATTTTCAAAAAAAACCAAAAACAAAATCCCCCCTTTTCGTGTAAAATGTTTATATTTTGTGAATACATTTGTGAATATTATACTTTGTTTTAATTTTAATTGTTTAATTGTTTGACAATGACAGGTGTACCCTCAATCCCCGGAATAGAACGATCCCTATTTGCTTATACTACTAACGATCTTTTCAGGGTTAAATTATGCGCTTGCTTTGAGCGTATCACATGTTAAATCGCTTGAGCATCTTTTGGACATACGCAGACTGGTGGATTAGTATTCCACAAACTCGGTGTTCTAGTTCAAGGCCTAGACAGAATCGAGTTTTCCCAAGTTCCTTAATCTCAAATTCGGATTTCAAGTAGCTCGCGGTTTCTCTTATTTCATCAAGAGTACCTATTATGTTCATATCATCGACATATACAGCTACAATTGCGAATCCGGAACTTGTTTTCTTTATGAATACGCAGGGGCGTAATTCATCGTTCTTATATCCCTTCCCAATCAAGTAGTCACTTAGACAGGTATACCACATCAGCCCGGATTGTTTCAATCCGTAAAGTGAGCGTTTCAACCTAATTGCAAACGCACTTCGTGGTTTAGAGTCACTTGACTTGGGTAATGTAAGGCCATTAGGCACTTTCATATATATCTCTGAATCAAGATCCCCATAGAGATATGCAGTAACCACATCCATGAGCTGCATTTCCAGTCCTTCGGAAACTACCAAGCTAACTAAGTAGCGGAAAGTTATAACGTCCATTACGGGAGAGTATGTCTCCTCGTAGTCAATTCCAAGGCGTTGTGAGAAATCTTGCGCCACAAGGCGAGCCTTGTACCTCAGGAATTCATTCTTCTCATTACGCTTTCTGACAAAGACCCATTTATGTCTTACAGGCTTTACACTTGGTGGGGTTAGCACTACCGGACCAAATACCTGTCTCTTTGTCAGAGAATCTAATTTTGCCTGGATTGCTTCTTTACATTTAGGTCAATCTACTCTTTGTTGACATTCTGCAACAGAGCGTGGTTCGATATCATCGTGCTCTATGATTTCTTGAGCAACAGTGTATGCAAATACATCATCAATGTGTATGGAAGATCTTTCTATCAACTCATACCCACTCTCGTAATCCATTGAGATTTCTTTGTTCTCTGGAATCATTTCAAACATCGGAGCGTCCTCCAATATTGATTCATGGACATAACTATAATCAGAGACAATCTCATGAGAGGGATTCTCTACATTGATGATTAATGGATCAGTTTGTGCCTTACTCGCCCTCTTCTTCCTTGGGTGAGTGTCAATCGAACCAAGTGGCCTCCCCCTCTTCCTTTGGGGAGCTACGGCCTCAACCACACCTCCACTAAGTGTGGTTGCAGTGCCTCTGTCTGCAGCACCGTGCCCTTTGTTGGGGACTTCTAACCTTGCAGGCACATTTGCAGCTGGTATATGTGATCTCGTCACTTTTGCGATATCAGTAAACACATCAGGCATCGAGTCTGCTACGTTCTGAAGATCGATTATTCTTTTCACTTCACTTTCATATTGTGAAGTGCGGGGATCAAAATGAGACAGAGTGGGGACAAACCATAACAATTCCTGTCGTTCCCTTGGAAAATCCTTTTTCCTATCTCCTCCTAACGACAGGAAGACTATCTCATCAAAGTGACAATCCGTAAATCTAGCGGTAAAGAGATCGCCTATCAAGGGTTCCAAGTAGCGGATAATTGTTGGGGATTCGTATCCAACATAAATACTTAATCGTCTCTGAGGACCCATTTTGGTGCGCTGTGGGGGCGCAATAGGCACATATACTGCACAACCAAATATGCGTAAGTGTCAAATGTCAGGCTCATATCCAGTTACCAACTGGTACGCATAAAATGGTTGGCTAGCAGTGGGTCTAAAACGAATAAGTAAAGCTGCGTGCAATATTGCATAACCCCATGAAGATATAGGCAGGTTGGTGCGCATAACCAATGCCCTGGCCACCATCTGTAGCCTTTTGATGGTGGCTTCTGCGAGACCATTTTGTATATGCACATGGGGTACAGGATGCTCTACATCGATCCCAATAGACATGCAATAATCATCAAATGCTTTTGATGTAAACTCTCCAGCGTTATCAAGCCTTATAGACTTGATATGGTGATCAGGGTGGTGAACCCTTAAGCGTATAATCTGTGCTAGGAGTTTTGCAAATGCAACATTTCTTGTGGACAATAAACGACATGTGACCAGTGTGTCGAAAGCATCCACCAGAACCATAAAGTACTTGAATGGTCCGCATTCTGGATGGATAGGTCCACAGATATCTCCTTGTATCCTTTGTAAGAATGGAATGTTTTGTTTTGTGTCTTTAGCATAGGAAGGTCTCGATCCTATTTTTGCTAAAGAGCAGGCTTTGCAAAACGAGTGATGTGCCTTTGAAATAGTCAATGAGGCATAATGGGAGGGAGGTAGTGCTTCTGGTACTTCAGAAGGCAATGACTGCTTTTGAGCAGTACTAGGACCGACACCTTGCAGTGTGGCAGATTTTTGTCCCATTTTATTTTTCACTCGAAAGAAAGGATGTCCGTGTGAGTTCTTTAAAATACAGATCATCATGTCACGACCGGGGTGCCTTGGGGGTCAAGCCAAAGCCTGTATGAGTCAGTGTCCCACATTTCATTGTTGGTGACAGCATAGGATTCAATGATCCGAATCGTAGAGAGGTACGGTCCACTAGATTGACTCATAAGTTTCTCTAAAATGCGTTTCCTTCCACATTCATTAGAGGTAATATGAAGGTATTCAGTTTCATTCTCATAGTGGGTTTCTATATGATAACCGTTGGCACGAATATCTTTGAAACTTAACAAGGTTCGATTAGCTCTTGGTGCATACAGAGCGTCTGTGACATTAAATATATCTCATATTAGTATTCCTATTTTAGGTAGAATGATAATCTTTTCATTCTAATAATTTTTTTTTTCTCTAGATGTATTGCTTTACATCTTTATATTGCTATTTCGAACCATGTAAATATGTGTAGTAAATAAAATCGAATAAATTCAATGCTTCAGAATAAAATCCGAAATTTATTAATAAGCCAACGATAATCAAATCAAGGTCTTGTTCAGAAATCTAATTCATCAAACCATTATTGAAAAAAAACTTTAAGACCAAGCAATAGTCTAATTAAAAATGAGGTATTACGCCTTCACAACTGTCTTTGGAAAATAAATAGATAAAGCAGATCAGTCAAAATCTAGTGCATCCATTGACTGATCAAGTTCTTTATTGCCATTGAAGTCTGCAATTGTGAGGATGACATCTGGCTCATGGCCTCTTTCTTCCATATAGTGACCTCTTGTTCTTTAGACTCCCTATACCTCTTGTAAGTGGCTGCAACTATGTTGCTTGCTTGGCAGTTCTTGACTTCTTGTACCAATGCATAATGACTCCACACCTATAGCATGGTTCATTGCCAACTCTTTCTTGTTTGACTGAAGGATTCTTAGGTGCCTTTTGCACCTTGTTTCCACGACCCACACGTCCCTTTCCACGTGGTGCATTGTTGCCACGTGGGTAGGGATCAGCACGTCCAAACCCCTTTTCATTGGGGTTCTTTCTAGGGCTAGATTCGGTTCTGAAAATGCAAAAATTCGCCGGAACCGGAACCGAAACCGGAAAGGGAACTTTGGTTCGGTTGTTGTAGTTGACAGTGCCGGATCCGACGGGAACCGGAACTGAGAACCTTCGGATCGGTTTTCCGGTTTCAACGGTTCCTTGATGAAGTTGAAAAAAAAAAAACCCAGAAACAGGCAATTTTCCAGTTCCATCTCTTTGCAGCAGCCTTCTTGGTGCTAGATTGAATGGGGACCTGGGCCGTCTTTGGCTTCAGGTCACGCATGACAGCCATGGCCGGGGCGGTCTTGCATCGCTGGAGAATGGTGGGTTTGCGGGTCGGGGCATTCCGGGGTCCGGAAGATGAGGAAGACGATGAAGAGGGATGTGGGTCTTGGTGTATTTCATCATGTTGGTGTGGGGGTTCTTGTAAGAGAAGCACAATTGGGTCGGTGAGGGGAGGAGGGAGATTGAAAGAGAAATCATGAGGGTCCTCAATGATGGGTTCAAGTGGGGGTGGGGAGGAGAGAAAAGGTTCATTCTCCATCGGAGAAAGCAAGGGAGGAAACAGTTTTTTTTGTTTGGACGTAGAAAGCAAGGGAGAAAAGCTGAAAAGAAGAGAAAGTTTGCATTTTTGTATATAAAATAGGCCTGAGATCTCCTATAGCAGAGTTTATTTTAGGGAAATAAGCTTGGTCAAACCTCCAATGATACAAGGACATATGTCGTTCGGTTCCCAGCAAAAAAAAAAAAGAGAACCGAAACCGAACCGAAAAAAACTTAAGTAAATATATTGGAGAACTGAACCGAACTGAGTTTTTCGGTCCGGTTCGGTGCGGTTTTGTCGGTTTTACGGTTCTAAATCCCAGCCCTAGTTCTTTCCACCTTTCATTTTGCCATAATTAGCCTCAGAAATTTTCTTTGTCCCATTGGGCCTGACATTGTTGTTCAAGAGAACCTCATTATGCCTCTCAGCCACTTGCAGTAGGTTGATCAGCTTATTGAAGGTTGTGATTTTTGTTGTCATACTCCAGCCTATACTAGTTCGCTAGTATAAGTGCTAAAGTGGGAAAAGTGGAAAGAGTTTTCTGGATCATATCATTCTCTGTGAGTTCATTTTCACAGAAATTTAGACGTGCCTTTAGGCACAACATGTCCTTGTTGAAGTCATTGACCATTTTGTAGTCAAGTAAGCGGATTTCATTCCACTGAACGGTCAGTTCTGGGAGCAAGGTGTCATGAATGTTCCCAAAACGTCCCTTAAGGGCATCCCACAGTTCTTTGGGTGTCTTCAACTGAAGGTACTCCCAGCGTAGGATAGGATCAATATGTCGCCTCAGAAACATTAAGGCATTTGCTTTCACCTTATTAGATGGTTCATCATCTTTGGGGTCAGTAATGGTGGCAGTGTAGTCTTTTGCCACAAAGGCAGTTTCCACATCGGAAACCTAACGATGGTACTCAAGTCCTTCTGAGTCCAAGATGTCAAATTCAGGTCGAGTTGGATCAGCCATCTACATAAACAAGAGGGAAGATATAAATTACGCAGTCATAAAGACATCCACGTGAATTATTTTCCAAAATATGAATTAGATTTCAAGACCAAGATTCGTAATGGTCACATTTTTTTCAATGCTATGTGAAAATGCTTTATCACGATAAGTGTGTATGTATAATGCGCATGAATTTTCATTATCATGGCAAACTGGAATTTATATGTTGCATTCTAAAAATATCCATAGCACATTTAATAATAAACAAAACATAGCATATATAAAGATAAACTACATGGCATGCTCAAAATTCACAAATATACAACAAAATATATGCTACACATAATAAAAGCAATAATGTATCATGCGTAAAATAAAATATAAACAATAGCATAATATAAAGGCATGCGTAGGAATAATTATATAAGCGTAAATAAAATTCACAAAACATGCTTACAAGTGCATAAATAATATATAACAAAATATATATGTCATGCTTAAAAGTAGTAAACATAAATAAATGAAATTCACATGTTTTAGATTCCACGAATATATATCACATATATAATAAGCAATAATATAGCATGCTCAAAAAAATTCTAATTATAAATAATTAAATTACCATAGTATGAAATTAAATAAATAAAAGAGAACATACTTTGGTTTCGAGAAAAATAAAACAATCCTAGCGCACGCGCATGTTGATGCATGCGTGCGTAGCGATGTTTTTGGGCTTGAGAAAACTGGGCCGCTTCCTCTCTTTTCAGTAGTGGGCCTTGTTTTTTTTTCTTTTCTTTCTCCTTTTTCTTTGCCTGCTTTTTTTTTTTTTCTTCTTTTCTGGGCCGCAAGGCCTGTTTCTTTTTTCTTTGCTTTTTTTTTTTTTGTTGGGCCGGGTAACACCTTTTTTTTTTTTTTTCTCTCTTCTTCTTCCTCCTCTGTCTGGTTTGCAGATGGGTTGGGTAGATCGGATCGGAGGCGCTGCTGCAACTGAAGAGGACGAATCGGAGTCTGAAGAAGAGGACGAATCGGAGTGTCAAGGGCGGCGCCGGTGGTCTGGGTCCTCTCTGTCAGAGATGGCGCTCGGTCTGCGTTGTCGGGTTGTGCGCAGGGAGGCCCGTGTGTTGCAGGCAGCAAAGCTGGAGGCTAGGTGAGGCCGGTCTGGACAGAATTTTTTTTTTTTTTTTTTGGGGGCGGTAGAGAAGAAAAAGTTTTTTTTTCTTCTTCTAGGTTTTGGTTGTTCGACGGGTGGAAGAAAAAAAAAAACTAGAAAACTAGAGTTTTTTTCTTGGCTATTTCGAAGCTAGAATTTTTTCTTTTGGTTATTGGCTCTCAGCGTGCTGATAACGTGTAAAAGTAAATTGAGAATTAGAATTGGTCTACTCATTTCATTTCATAGTCTCTTTATATAGGGAGAGAATTACAACGGAAATATCAATTACAATGATGACATTAAATGCTGATTGATCCGTAATCCTTGTTGATTGATGGTAATCGCTAATTCATTGATTCCCTCTCCGTCAGTTACTTTGACGAAGGCACATAATGTGGTTTTCCTTTAACAATATCAAAGAGATACTGTATTTATTATAGGTATTTGTTGAAAATACAAAATTTTAAAAAAAATTTCAAGCATGTCATAGTTTTTTACCCGTATCTTTAAATTTACCACAATTTTAAATAAAGACGGTATACCGACATATTATATGCTCAAAACGTTTGTTGCACAATTTTTATTTTTTATTTTAGAGTAACTCATAGTTGCTTAGCAATCTTTTGCTGTTGCTATTGGATCAGTGAATTCCAAATGATCTCGCGAGTAAACTCATCATTAATTCAGCTGAAGTTCTGTACCCAATAGCTTCTCAGAGGGTTAATTATATTAGGCAGGCTATTATATGATTTATATCAAAAACCATGCAATATTCAATCACAATCTCTTAGATAAGTCGGGGGTTACATGCTCAACAACCCTATGTAGTTTATCAGTTAAAAAGATCTTAAATAGATTTTTTGAAGGAAAAAAAATGTCAATCTAGTTTTAAAATTCAGCAAGCAGTACACTATCAATTAGGGAGGACATCTCTCCCACATCGAAAGTGAAGGAGAACTCATTCTCATTAATGCTCATTTAAGGAGCACAACCAATCTCATTAATAGGAACTAATAACTACCTATTGTCGTTACTCTGTCAAATTAAATAAAAGATACTGACTTTGGCATCAAAGTGATTTAGACCAACACGCTCGGTCATCTCCCTCGCAGCGGTACTATTATCAATAAGAGCAACTCCAACAGATTCCCTATATTTTGATTTTTCTCTACTTTAGGGAAAAATAAGCCACTTTTGCTCCAACAGATTCCCTATAACTATCTCTATTTTAGGGAAAGTGAGGAAAGAGAAAACCAAATTCCCTATATTTACAGCAAACTCTAAAATTTTAAGAAAGAATATGGAGATTTTACAGATTGTTGTAAAATAGGGAATCTGTTGGAGTTGGAGAAGAAAAAGAGGTTAAAGCTTTGACTTTTGCTTCCCTATAATACAGAAATTATAGAGAAACTGTTGGAGTTGCTCTAATCCTAGTCCCATAACTCACACGTACTTCTACTATTTCCTGCACTCGGACATAGACCGAAACACACTCAAATGACTCAATCACACACGTACACTAATATACTATCACCTCTGTATCAAAAAAAAAAAAAAAATATATATATATATATATATATATATATATATATATATATTTTTTGATATATATATATATAAAGAAAGATACAAGAAGATGATTTTATGAAAGGGTCTGTAGCTCTCTGTTTTTGTTCAGTCCCACACTTCTCCTATTAGACACCCACATGAGACACAAAGTCAAGGAAGACTTAAAAGTTCTACAACAACTTATTCAACATAAGTTAAAATTGACTAACGCATAAGGTTAAAGGAAGTAACTATCCTTAGATAATTAGCGGTGCTTGGTATTCTATATTTCTGATTTTTTCCATAGAACAAAAAAGTTGAATCCGTCACTCCCCTTGATGTGTATAGAATTTGATGATGTGAACCAAATTTAAATTATTATATATGTACAAAGACTTCAGTCGAATTAAATCAGCACTAATTAACTTTCTACACAAGATCTAAAAACAAATATTATGTATCAAATTGAAACATAGCTAGAGTGATGATCCAAGTGCGAAAACAATGATCCATGCGTTAATATTTTGACAAACACTTGGATAGTTGCTTGAAGTTTTATGTGAAAAATGGGCATGATATCCAAGTCGATTCCTCGAAAGTTCAGATAATTAATCAATTGGTGGGCTCTACACGAATCCATAATTCATGCACTAGGAACAAATTCTTCAGGTCAATCCTTCAGAACAGCTGGTTCTGCTCCAATCAATTTCTGGGGGTGGGGGGGCTCTTAGCCCCCGAAGACTAGCTTAGCTTGACTAGACCTTAATGCACCCATCGGTCTCTTCAGAATCTAAGGGCATAAATCAAATTAATTATCATTGGCGTACTTTCTCAACCATATGCTTGAATGATTAATTGCACGTACAAATGGGACTGTGTTCTATTAATTTAGATCCGAGAGGTAGAAGGAGCCATACTGGGATGCATGAATTTTTCTTTTGTGAAGGCCAGACTAAGAGAACCGCATTCATGCATTATATTTGCTTAATTAATTAGTTAGAAATATTAGTCTCTTATTATACTCCTAGCCTGCATGCATGTGCCCGGCTCTTGGTACTTTTTGACGCATTTTTACAAGAATTTTGTCACACCATAGCCTTGCAGAACATATAGGAGAAAATTCAAGGAGCTGGCCAGCTGGCCAGGTAATTTCTAGGTAGTAGATGAAGTACTGTATGTGAGACAAGAACTCACAGTCATAATTCATTTTCATAAATGGCTGGACCATGATGCTGCGTACGTACGTACGTAGGGTTAGCGTCTTACTGATAATTAGGACAGTCAACTGATCATAAATCTTCCTTTCCGAGTAGAGAGACTCGAGCAAGTCTTCCTATCTCCTAGCCGCCATTAAAAGGACCATAACTCTCTCACAAGTTTTCCACTCCCAAATTCCTCGTTCCAACAATAGATGAAACTAGCTAGCCATGTCTATGAGGATAAAGAAAATGTTTTTGCTGCAATTGGTGCTACTAGCTAGTATCATCCCAAACAGTGGATACTACAAGTATCATCCCAAACAGTGGTATCATCCCAAATAGAGGTGCTACTAGTATCATCCCAAACAGTGGATATTACAAGAGAGGGTTGCCAAGCCAAATGTGGCAATGTCAGCATTCCCTACCCGTTCGGAACAAGAGAGGGTTGTTACTATGATGAGGATTTCCTCATTACTTGTGATAGCACAAGTTATAACCCTCCGAAGCCATTCCTGAGAAAGAGTGACATTGAGGTCACAAACATATCCATTGATGGGAAGCTCTACATTACTCAAGACATAGCCATGGCTTGTTATACCAAATCAGGTGTGCCCTGGGAAGGCAACTACAGCCCTTATCTTTCTTTGAAAAAGTTCTACATCTCAGACACCGATAACAAATTCATAGGTGTAGGTTGCGACACCTATGCCGAAATTAGGGGCTTCCAGGGTACAAGGTGGGTGCTTGTCGAAATGTTATAGCACTGCCTTTTTCTCCAATTATTCATGCTCTGGCATAGGCTGTTGCCAAACACCTATTGCTAAAGGAATGACTTACTTTGTGAAAATACTAGATGGAACAAGTATTGATAAAATATTTTATCTCAATGAATTTAACTAAAGAAAGTACGATACACGACACGAGGATTTGCTAACGCAGTGTAAACCTCTCCACTGAGGAAACTTCACTGCGTGGCTTTTAACGTAGCCAACACGAAAAGAACAATCCAATATTAAACACAAGAGTTTACAGAACACAAGTAGTGTTGTTCATAACAAACAATTTCTCTTAGCAAGAAATGCTAACTTGTTTTACAACCGTTCTAACTCTTAATTCAACATTCTAGACAATCAATCTTCAATCTTCCTTTCACTCAAGTGAATCACTGATCTTGAGAATGAGTATGAATGATTATGCAATATCACACATGAAACAAGTAAAGAGGGTTTTTAGAAAAACGATTTTAACCTCACAAGTAGTTCAATAGAAAACAGTTTATACCGTCAAAAACCCCAACAAAAACTTTTGTTTTAAAACCTTTTTATAAGGGAGAAAAACTCCCCCTCAATCAAATCTTTTCTCAATAATTAATTAAGATAAACATGGAAAGGTTTAAAACAGTTTTTTGAATATGCAATCGATATTTTCCTAAACAAGATTTCAAATTGATATGCATGTTAAACACCACTTTAATGCATAAGAGATTATTTATTCAATACAACGATATGCATATCAATTTAGAATTATACCAAATAATATGGAATGAATACACATTAAACTCAAGATCAGTGACTCGATTTGGCTTGATCTTTTCTTCAAGATCCGATCTTGTGATCTTTCTCTTTGTTTTTCTTGAAGCTCCGGTTTCCTTGTTGTAATGGGAAATCATTTGTTGAATGGCAATGTGCCAATATACTTACACTTTGACATAAGCGTAAGCAGCTACAAAAACCAAACGAAAGTTTGGAACTTCAATCCCTGCAGCTATGCTTTTCTTGTCCAAGAGGGTAAGTTCAACTTCACCTCCGACATGTTGAGTGATTTAAGAAATATCTCTCAGTTTCCCGTGGTCCTCGATTGGTCAATTGGAAATGAGACATGCAGCCAGATCAAGAACAATGCATGTAAGGGGAACAGCAACTGTGTGGCTGTCGAGAATGGGCTCGGGTATCGCTGCAAGTGCAACGAAGGTTACGAAGGGAATCCATACCTAAATGGCTGCACTGGTACGTATTTCACTTCTCAAAAACTTGAATTACAAGCTGCTTATTTGTTGGTTGGTTCTTATCGATCTGTAGCTACTATATATATAATGTTATGTCATTTTTGCAGACATGCACGAATGAATGCGAGGATCCGGTAATTGCCAAGAAGTGCAAACAAAGTGCATAAATACAGAGGGGAACTATACTTGTGCTTGAAACAAGGGGTACCATAACAATGGCACAGCAGACTCGGTAGATTGTATCGCTGACCAAAAATTTGTTCAAATTATAGTTGGTAAGTCCAATAGCAATACTCTGCTCCATTTGGTTACGAAAAATACCAGAACTACTAATGCTTAGATGTGTGTTGGAAATGTAGGACTCGGTGTTGGCCTCATATCCTTATTAATAGGCAGCTCCTGGTTGTACTTGGTCTACAAAAGATGGAAGCTCATGAAGGTGAAGGAGAAGTTCTTCATCCAAAATGGAGGATTGTTGTTAAAGCAACAGCTTTCGAAACGACAAGGTGGTGCCACTAACCAAACGGCCAAAATCTTCACGGAAGACCAACTTAAGAAGGCTACCAACCATTTCAGTGAAGCCAGAATCGTTGGCAAAGGAGGTTTCGGTACAGTCTACAAAGGGATTATAGCAGATGAAAGAGCTAAGGAAACAGTGGTTGCAATCAAGAAATCCAAACTTGTGGATCGAAGCCAAATAGAGCAATTCATTAATGAAGTACAGGTGCTTTCCCAAATCAATCACAGGCATGTGGACATGTGGTGAAGCTTTTGGGTTGTTGTTTCGAGACAGAAGTCCCACTACTAGTTTATGAGTTTGTCACCAATGGTACGCTATTCGACTACATCCACAACAAAAGCAAGGCATCCAACTTTGCTTGGGAAATTCGTTTAAGGATAGCTGCAGAAACTGCTGGAGTGCTATCACACTTGCACTCTGAAGCTTCTATTCCCATCATTCACAGAGATGTCAAGTCCACAAACATACTCTTGGATGATAATCTTACAGCAAAAGTGTCCGATTTCGGTGCCTCCAGATTGGTTCCGTCAGATCAAGCTCAGCTATCTACAGTGGTGCAAGGAACGGTAGGGTATTTGGACCCTGAATACTTACAGACGAGCCAGTTGACTGACAAGAGTGATGTCTATAGCTTTGGGGTTGTTCTTGTGGAACTACTAACAGGAAAGAAGGCGCTTTCGTTCGACAAGCCGGAAAAGGAGAGAAATCTAGCCATGTATTTTCTTTCTGCCCTGAGAGAGGACCGATTGGTAGAGGTGATTGATGGTAGTGCCATTAACCGAGCAAACGTTGAGCAGCTTAAGGAAGTTTCAAACCTTGCAAGGAGGTGTTTGAAAGTAAAAGGAAAAGAAAGACCAACCATGAAGGAAGTGGCCATGGAGCTCGAGGGACTGAGAAGGATGGTAATGCATCCATGGGTTAATAATGATGAATCCAATGCAGAGGAGAATGAGCACTTGCTTGGTGAAATAAGACTGGAAACTTTTAGTCATGGAGGTGGTGGGGATACGAGTTCTGGGTATGATACCATGAGGAACCAGATCACATTACCAGTTGATGATGGGAGATAATTGTGCCACTGGTGCTGAACTAGTCCCATTTGACAATGTGCCGCGTCTCTGTGATTGTGTTGCTAGGCTTGTTGAGTCTGTTCTACGGAAATGCATAGAATCCTTAGTTTCTTTCTTCATCCTTGTCTTCTTCAGCGGTGGGAGTTGCAGATAGTTGTGACTTGTGACTGCCATTTGTGCCCTGTGAGCCTGTGACAAATATTTTCTAGTCTATAATAACTTTTTTTCCCTTAGTTTGTGTAGTGTGTGCAGAGAGACTTGAGCAAAAATAGTCTTGAATATCAGGCAGAAAGCAATGCTATCTCTATTAAGAAAATATGTGCAGTAAAATGTCAATTCTTGTAAATTGATTATCAAATTAGTTGCGTGAACCTGATCAACTCAAATACTAATTCTCAATTGATGTGCGCGTGGTTCTTGAATCTTGAGGTCACAATTTAGACCAGTCAAATTCTAATTGGAATATTGGTACATATGAACTTCGCATAAAGGTTCAGATGGATGACTTCTCAACTATACTTTTTTTATGTTTATAATTGTTTTTCTTGATTGATTAACCAGTTAATTACAGTTTTTCCTATCATTCTGATGTAATACCAGATGTCCAGATAACGTGTGAAACATCATACATTTCATACTTGTGCTTGACAAATTAAACGCTTGGATGATTGGTTTTGAAAAGTTTGCATCATTATTTTTTGGTTGAAATGGTCCATGAGTAAACAAGACCACACCAAATGTAAGAGCATCCCTTGATACGTTTGATATGAAATATCTAGTCTGGGATTCTACCTTCCTATTTAGCAGAGAAGAAGAACCGGAATCAAACACAACATTATGCTTCTCCAACTTCTGCTAATAGGGTCAGTACTAATAGCCACAGCAGCACAAGCACAACTAGCTGATCAATATGTGAAACCTGGTTGCGAAGCTACCTGTGGAAATGTTAACATACCATACCCTTTCGGTACCAGAGAAGCTTATTGTTACCATGATAAAGAGTTCCTTGTAACTTGCAACTCCACATATGACCCTCCGAAACTATTTCTGTCCGGAGGCACTGTTGAGGTCACAAACATTTCTGTTGATGGCAAGTTGAATATCATGCAATATATAGCTCACGATTGCTATGAATCATCTGGTTTCCGTATCAAGAACAATTCTCCATGGCTCCGCCTTTCAAAATTCATCATCTCCAACACCGATAATAAGTTCATTGCAGTTGGATGTGACACTTATGCAGAAATCCGAGGCTTCCAGGGCGAAATCAAGAAGTACACAGGTGGCTGCATATCAACATGTGACAGCATTGATTATGTTGCCAATGATTCATGTTCCGGTATAGGGTGTTGCCAGACATCAATTGCTAAAGGTGTGAGCTATTTTGATGTGTCTGTGGGCAGTTATCAAAATCATACAGATGTTTGGTCTTTCAATCCATGCAGCTTCGCCTTTATTGTGGAAGAAAGCAAGTTCAACTTCTCCAGAGCTATGCTCAAGGATTTAAAGAATGTAACAGTACTTCCTGTTGTGCTTGATTGGTCAATTGGAAATGAGACTTGCAAGCAAGTTGAAGGCAAAATGAAAGCTGGCAGCGCGTGCCAGGGGAACAGCACATGTGTTGATGTCGAAAATGGGTCTGGATACCGATGCAAGTGCAAGGATGGTTATCAAGGGAACCCATACCTCTCTAATGGTTGTCAAGGTATCCATCAATCATATATTCATATTCTTTTTTTGGTTTACCATAAAAGCTTTGCAAGTCTGAAGAGAACTATGTTGAGAATACTAATTCATTTTTCTTGTATTGACATTTATCTTGTATTGACATTTAATGTGTACAGATATTGATGAATGTGAGGATCCAAAACTCAGTAACTGTGCACAAAAATGTGTAAATAAGGAGGGAAGTCATTACTGTTCTTGCCGCAAAGGGTACCATGGCAATGGTATAGCAGGGGAAGAAGGTTGCATAGCTAACAGAGCATTAGTTGTTCAAATCACTGTTGGTGAGTAAAGTTACTCAGCATAGCCTATTGTTGATGCTCCATTTGGTTATATATGATGGTTCAGATATCAACCAGAGAGAGTTTATGTTTGATCATTTCTGAAAGCTATAGAGGTTAATGCTCAAAACTTTTGGAAATGCAGGAATTGCTGTCGGCCTCATATCGTTGCTAACGTGTTGCTCTTGGTTATATCTCGGCTACAGAAGATGGAAACTCATTAAGCTGAAGGAGAGATTCTTCAGACAAAATGGAGGATTAATGTTACAACAACAACTTTCAGAACGACAAGGTGGTGCCACTAACCAAAATGCAAAAATCTTTACTGCAGAAGAACTTGAGAAGGCCACCAACAACTACCATGAGACTAGAATCGTTGGCAAAGGAGGCTACGGTACAGTGTACAAAGGAATTTTATCAGATGGAAGAGTAGTTGCAATCAAGAAATCCAAAATAGTTGATCAAAGCCAAATAGAGCAATTCATTAATGAAGTACTGGTGCTTTCCCAAATCAATCACAGGAATGTGGTGAAGCTTTTGGGTTGTTGTTTCGAGACAGAAGTCCCACGACTAGTTTATGAGTTTGTCACCAATGGTACGCTATTTGACTACATCCACAACAAAAGCAAGGCATCCAACTTTGCTTGGGAAACTCGTTTAAGGATAGCTGCAGAAGCTGCTGGAGTGCTATCATACTTGCACTCAGCTGCTTCTGTCCCTATTATCCATAGAGATGTCAAGTCCACAAATATACTTTTAGATGAAACCCTTACAGCAAAAGTGTCTGATTTTGGTGCCTCCAGATTGGTACCATTGGATCAAACTGAGTTATCGACAATGGTACAAGGCACGCTCGGGTACTTAGACCCTGAATACTTTCAAACAAGCCAATTGACTGACAAGAGTGATGTCTATAGCTTTGGGGTTGTCCTTGTGGAGCTACTAACAGGAAAGAAGGCGCTTTCGTTCGACAGGCAAGAGGAGGATAGAAATCTAGCAATGTATTTTCTTTCCGCCCTGAAAGAAAACCGCTTGGTACAAGTGGTTGATGAGTGTGTTCTGAATGGGGCAAATGACGAGCAGCTTAAGGAAGTTTCTAACCTTGCAAAGAGGTGTTTGAAAGTGAAAGGAGAAGAAAGACCAACCATGATGGAAGTAGCAAGCGAGCTTGAGGGACTAAGAAGGATGGCAATGCATCATCCCTGGGTTAATAATGATGAATCCAATGCACAGGAGAATGAAAGCTTGCTTGGTGAAATATCACTGGAAACGTTTAGTCATGGAGGTGGTGGCGATACGAGTTCTGGGTATGATACAATGAGGAACCACATCATATTACCAGTAAATGATGGGAGATAATTGTGTTATTGTTTTGCTAGGCCTGCTGAGTCTATTCCATTGAAATGCTTGAACATTATTAGGTAAAAAGAAATGCAAGGATGGGAAGTGTTCAATCAAAAATAATTTACTTTTTCTGGTCCATATATTTTTTCTGTGTATAATTTAATTCCTGCCTAAATAAACCGACAATATTCTGGACTTAAATATCTATGGACAGCTCTTTTGCATGATTCTATTACAAGCCGTTTACATCCCTCTAAAACTAATTTAGTTTAGCATGTGAGACGACGTTTCTTTTATGTACACAAACGCATAGATCTGGTGTGGACATATATCCAGCTATGAGTCTACATCAGTATGCACCACGCCCACCACCGCCCACCAACCCTTCCCACACTTCTCCCTAAGGGAGCTAAGGGCAGGAGCTACCAGTTCCGCATACAATGGGTTGAGTTCTTGAAGGACTTGGTTTACCCGTCGATCCTTGCGGAAGCTGGAATAGCTTTGGACTGCATGCTCTGACACAATGGGTCATAAAAAATGGTTTCCCACTGTAGTATCTTCATCCTGCAAAACATGGAAGGAAAAAGTTATGTTACAACTCAAGACGCTCAAAACCTTCTTATATTTCTTTAAGAAAATTCTGGTCATACTTCTTTCAGAGAATGTCAAAGGAAGCTCCTCATCTACTGTCCCTATTTGATCTGACCAGCCAGGGAAACCCATCTTATCTTTTGAATATTTCCTACTAGATTCCGCAGGTAAGTTGTCTTCATCTATACCGCGATACAAGTGTTTCATTATGAAAAGGGCAGTATCGTAATCCCTCCAATAGTTTCTGCACACAAAGGGTTTACCAATCAAATGACGGACAGAAAAAAAAAATAGATGTGTTTTATAGACACAACAAACTGGAGGTACCACATCTATATACATTCATATGCTTATTGAAAAAAAGGACAAAGATAATATAGAAGATCCGACTTTTTTTTACAGTTCCACTCGTAAAATTATTACCTCTTTTTTTTTTTTTATTGATAGGGATCATTTTATTCATGGAAATACAAACAGAAAAGGATATGCTTCTGAAAAGCATACGTACTGATAACTTGGTAAAAAACTTATTGGCTATCTAAAATTATAAATAAAAGTCAATTTTCAATATGAGAAACATTCGATGAGGGCTTAATTGATAAATCCTGTGCTAGTGCAGAAGTATGCATGACAGTTTGCATCAATCATACCATGCTTGGGTTGATAAATAAAAAGGAGAAAGAAAAAAAAGGAAACAAAAACAAGTTCAATTGTACAAGAAGACATTCAAGCGGATACTTACGTATGTGCTCCAATTGCAGAAATATACGGATGTTCAAATGTCTTGTCCTGCATTATCAACACAAACTTAATTGAGGAATCAGAAAAAGTAGCTGTACTAGTTACATAAGAGAAATAAATATTGTGGATCTAACTGAGGTTAAGGAAAGCAACAAGGCAATAAGGCACAGTCATACATGGGGGGTGAATATTTAAAGCAGAAAGAAGGACCTTTAAATGAGGACTGAGCATCATCTATATATCCAAATAACTTATCACTTGCATCTTTTGTATGTCAAGGTGTCTAATTTAAATTCCTTAAGGGTTCTAAGTTAGCAAATACAGCATTCAAGTTCGCCACTTGTGAATTTACAATTGATGGTCCATGCAACAACATATGCCATTGCGACACTCTAACTACTTCTTCAATTTAACTTTTTGAACATTATTCACTTGTTCGGATGGTATTTTATATCACCATAAGAAAGAAGAAGCCGGGGAAGGAACAGTAACAGCATTATGATGGCCAGCCTCTTTTGTCAATCTCTCTCTCCTTCCCCTCCCCCATTCCAATCTAAGGCCTATCCTGATTCCCAACCCTAGTGTGGTGAGAAAGAAATTGGTGATTTCAGCACTAAAAGGAATTTGAAAGTAATTGCATATTCACACAGGAAGAGACAACAGAGACATGCAATTTCAGCACTAGAATAATAACTTATTAGTGCCAAGCATATGGGAGAAAGAAAGTTGCACGGCATATTTCTGGAAAGACAAAAATGAAAAATGAGACTGCGGATGGACAAGCGTGTGTGTGTGTGTTTGTTGTGCCTGAGTGGGTGAATGCTTGCATGTATGTCTATCAAGAGTGAATGGGTGCTGGGATACACACTTGAAGCACATGATCTATCCGTCCTTCTTCACTTCCAGTTATCCTTTCCATCATAAGAGTACCATATGATCTCTCCTCTCGTTCTTCGGCATTTTCTGCTGCTTCTGTGATTTAACAAAAAACAATACAAATGCAGTAATCGTCTGAAAAAAAAGTGATGGATAAGAATAGTATTACTACTTTTTATTATTATTAATTTATTACTATTTAGGGTTCGAAGTTTAAATTCCAACTCCCAAACTCTTTGTTTTATTTTTCGGTTTTTCCTACATAATATTAAGAGATCCTTCATTCTATATGTCACTTGAAGTAAAACAAAATATCTATTACCTTCTAGGATATCCGTCTTTCTTGACTGGCAAACTGTCAGAACTTTAACCTGTACAAATAGAGCAAAACCCTTAGGTTTGCAATAACTTCTACACATAATAGAACCAAAGCATACATGTAATCGAATAACTTGATTTTGTGCAACAATTTATGCAATCTGATTAGGAAATTAACAACGAACACATATGAGTATTTCTAAACTGGAGATTGCATATATCATTGTATGGACATAAATAACCATTAAGTAGGCAGTTGACATTAAGAAGAAGATGATATCAACTTTGAAAAGTATAACGGAACTCACTTTTACGAAGTTTAGATTATCCATTATTGCTTGAGAACGAGCAGCTAAATCTTCAGTAAATTCCTGCACTTTCAGAGTATGAGAGAGAGAAAGAGAGAGAAAAGTCTTCCACAATTCTGTATATGCTAAATTGCCTACCTGAAATCCAATATGCAACCTCTTTCCACCTTTGTGGTAGGGTATGATAACAGGTCGCTTGCCGAGGTATTCTTTACACACAAGTGGCTCTATTCTGTATTTAAATACGATACAAGTTATCTCAACCGTTCTAGATCCGACATGATTGTATAAGAAAAAACAAAAAAATAACAGAATCATCAACAAACACTATTGAAAAGTATAACTTCTTTTAGATGTTCAAGTGCAAATGTTCATATTAAGCAAAAAGATGACTGAAAGTGATCTTTAGCTGTGTGTGACTCCAGATTTAGCAGTCATAAGTCTTATGTTTGACCAACATGTGATCTCCAATGCATATGCTTCATTACACTAAATATAATTAAAACTAATATAAAACCCATCACAATTATAAGAATCTGCACACACACAAGGGGCATTTTCAAAATGAATTTTGGTCTAAGAATTTTATAATAGATTCGGTCACTCCAGTTTTTGTTTCATGTCATTTAAGCTAGCTACCATGTGACATTGATCCACCGAGTAGTTGCCTGTATGAGCCATATCCCAAAAGAGAAATGATGTTTGCTAATGTGTTGGTGCAAATTGGATTTCATATTAGATATTTGAATCAAGAGAGCTGGACTGCAACAGACCTATATGCAACAGGATCAAAGGGGTGAAATATGTTGAACATTTGCCGACAAGCTGGCATCTCCTCACTTATATTTTCCTCTTCCCAATAGTCTTTCCCCTTGCCTGGAATAGAGAGGAATTAGAGCACATTAAATCTCTGACGCAGGTCTCAAAAACATAAAACATCTAAGCTACCAAATCTGGACAGCCACCAGCCTAGCACCATACTATGACAACAAGAATTACAGAAGAACCCCCATTAAACAGAATCAATACAAATCTCAGCATATATCTAAATTCCAAACCCCATTGCTAACATATTGTATCAGCATATATGAGAATTAAACTATTCTATAGAGAGAGCTATATCTGGGCAAGAACCAGCAAGTAAAGCATATTAAGACATGTTCATTCATTATTACCAATTCCAATACGAATATTACGAAGGGCCAGGAAGACCCCAAGGGGTGATCCAACTGCAAAAAATGTATCAACCTGCAATATGAATGAGTTAAATTCAATGAGTGACAAAGTCCATAAAAGATTATATCTTTTTCACCATTTGCATTCAAAGAGTGCCATCCAAATTATTTTAACTTTCAAGATAAATGAATTCAAAACTTTATTTCTTTGCATATGCTACTCTGGCAGTAACATGGGTACACAATACAGGAATATATTTCTCCTTTTCTTGCACCTTGAATTCAAGTTTCGTGTATTTGATATAAGGGGTATAACTCTGAGTTGAGCCCTCTTGCCTGGGAGGCAATTTCTCCGATATGGATCTCTGCGGCGAAGTTGCAAGAACCTCTTCATTTTCTGTGCAGGTTATGCATATTATTGCACAAGAAGCAAAAGGTAAATGAAATGAATAATAGATAATACACATATCAGAGATCACCTTGATACAAACCAGGACTACCATCTCTACCACCACATTTGGTTTCCAGTTCTGCTATTTTGGCTTTTAGAGAATCAATCTGGATCAGAAAAAGAATATATATTAATAAAAACACAAAAAACCACTGAATATATACCTAAACAAAACATTCATAAAAAGGCCAGGCAGAGTATATCATCTCTTTATGTATCTCACCTCCTCCCTCAGCGATTTGACTACTTCGTCTTTATTGCTCGTTTCTTCACATACTTCTTCAACCACTTTCTCTATGTGATCAACTGGGACTCCACATTCCATTCTAGTAGTTTCATCTGAGATATCCTGTTTAAACTTGTCGCTAGCTTCACAAACTGATTCGTGCACGTAATTGTTACCCTGCGTTTGTTTCGAGTCCATAGACCTTGCATTAAACTCATTCAAATCTGATGTCTCACAACTCGCAACATTACACACATCTACAGCATTTCCCTCCTCATGCATTAATAGAGTTGGTTGTGCATTCAATTTTCCTTCAAGAATTGAACCCATGTCATCAGTTTGATTATATACAAAAGAGACTGCATCTCCCAAATTAGTAAGAGAGTCATCGGTAGGTGATTGGTTGTTCATATCAGGAGAAGATTCTTCATTTCTAGCATGTTCTTTGTACATCCAATCCATTGGAAATGGGGAGGACAAATTCTCTTGATGACAAAGGATATCATAAGAGAGGACACTTCCCAAAGAATGACCATATATGGAAACCTACATGGACGTAAGAACAACTTGAGATCACTAAACTTGATTTCAAACTATTATGGCCATCGCTTAACTAAATATATTAGTGAACTGTCTTTCAACCACATACCTTTCCATCATAACCTGGGTTCCTCCTAAGAAATTTTAAATATAACCGATTTAATTGGTTGGATACCTGGTCAGGAAAAAAAAAATATTGAGTGCAATGAAGACACCACCAGTTTTTTTCCAAGAGGACATCCAGAAGAAACTAGACTCACAATATCATCACAAGTATATCAAGAAAATATACTGACAATCTAACAACCAAGTATGCCCTACCGAGTTAATGATGTCCTGACAATATATGGGGCTCATGTAGTATAACACATCATGAACAGTCGCACTCAGCATGACACGCAAACCCTTCACACCGTCTAAAGTACATTTTTCCACTGCAGTTTCACCACTAAGCTTCAAACCCTTTCTCCACTGAAATGCAAATACCAGTAAGTTAGAATATAATACAAATTGTGTCCCACAGAAATGAGACAGGAGAGTTATGTTATCATACTTATTTTACATGGATCACAAAACTCTCCTGTCTCATGCTTTATGAGACGAGAGTTTAGTTATCATAGAATAGATATCAAGTTGATAGATATGGGCTAGACATTATATGAAAGAGATAACTTGCCTGGCATGGTATGAAAAGAACCCTCTGAGTATCACGTTGGAGTGAAGTAAGGTGTGTTTCGGCAAGACTTGCTGTTATATGGTGAAAATTACCGACGTCATCAACCAAATTGGATTTTTCCAATCTTTGACCAATACCATGAACCATGAACACAAGATGTCGAACAGGAATCTAAACCAGAAATGCAGCATTAAACATTATCACTTTTACAAGCAAACTGCAGCAGTAAATGTTATCACCAAAAAATAAATAAATAAAAGAGAGTTTACTGTTACAAGCAGCTGATTTAGGAAAAAGATTAACAACTCAAAAGACTGAAACAGACTCAAGACAGGCGCTTTTTTATCTTCTCTGAAAACTTTTCAGGTGAATAAGTTTATGCAGCCTGTAAATTAGAGCAATCACCCTTAAAAAGCATTTGTGACCTCGAAACTGAATATCAAGTTATTCTTAACCTAAAAATGATAATCTTATACACAAAAGGCAGGATGATTCTAAAAATATGGGTCACATGATGTTCTACTTCAGGGATATCTCAAATTGTTTTGAGATTGGCATTATATAAATCAATTATAAAACTAGTCAATCGCATACGCATTAATCCACAGCCTACACACTTTACTATGACCGGAGTTCAACAACACCGACTACCCAGGCCTTGCAGTGAATCACAAAATGACAACCAGTTGACTTGCAGCTCAAGGGAGCCATTCACCCTGCTATGTGTTTCTAGTTACAGATCAAGGTATTCATTCTCCCAGCTATTTGTTCAGAACTATATATCACTGAGATCTGTGTAACTTCATTTTTAGGGAAAAAATGCATATATTATGCAAAGGTTCTATGATGAAAAGAATACTTTAGGGAAAAAATCCAACAAGCAGAAATACATCTTTCTTTAAAAGTGAAACAATCATACCTGTGAACAATAATCATCCATTTTCTCCTCCTTCTGCTGACGTAATTCATTCTATTGAAAAAAAAAAACAAGGGGATAAGTCGCTTTGTATAGGACTCTTATGTAGAAACTGATAATATTATCTTGGTGGAAATCAGGACACAACAAGACTGGGATGTCAACAAACCATAATTAACATATACTGTTATGAAACTCAGGAGACAATCATACATTCTGTCTTGACACTAATGACAATATTCATGTGCTACACAAGATCTAAACATAGCTGCCTAATGAGACCCCATTCCAGTTGCTTCCACCTACCTATCAAGACCAAATGCAAGTAAACTCGAGAACTATCATGGTGTCAACATTAATTGTTGCTATTGTCTTTGTTGCCTTTTTTCTTTTCTCTTATTGGCATTATAGAAAAGATGAAATTTACGAGTACACCAGTTCTTGAACAGATTGCTGACTTCCACTAAACTTCAGATCATCCATCTCATATTCACACGTCCAGCCTCATATTCACACGTCCAGCATATACCAAATTATAGACACCAATAGATTAAAATGACATCAAAAGAAAAGCTCACACAGAAATAACAGTAGATACGTGCATCAATAACAGATATGCATTAGTGGGATACTCAGACAAACTCCGAAGAATCTGAGAGTTGAATCGAATATTGGAAGAAATGTACAATCTTGTAAAAAGAAATTGAAGGAAGTATCACAACTTATGTCCTGAAACCACTAACCTGAGTGGGTTTTGGAGAGTGAGATGCAGAATATCCACGCCGTAACTTAATTCCATTTCCGCTGAAAGAAATGACATTAGAAAAACCAGAAGCATCTGCATTGAGCCAAGCCTCCCAAGTATTATCTTCTCCAGTGAAAAGCACATGCAATCCCTAGAAGTGCATCACCAACTTGTGTTTAAGAATTAAATAATAACCTATAGAAAATTGTATGCAATACCAAAATCCTTACATAGATAGAGCCTTGCAAATCAACTCGAGCTGCAAAAAGTCCAGAGGGCTGAAAAGTTCTCCGATGCCAAACCTGCATAAGAAGTCAAATTTCATCTCCTTATGCTAACCACCTTGTAAACCAAGTGAGGCTGCTAGTATGAATTCTAAAATGAATGAGAGTCAATCAGATCTTCATACATGCAGAAACATGTAGAAGGTGCAGACTGCAACATCTTCATATAATCCATGGATCTAAAATTTGGTATATTTCATATATAAATAATCCCCAGATTCTACATAAACTTAGGCAGTTACCACACTCTCAGACATATAAAATCTGGAAAATGAGTACAATATGTAGATAAAAATAACACATCTCAATAAGAGGCAAAACCTGGCTGCGATATGCGATCTCCAATTGTTCAGCAACATTTTCACGAAGTGGCAGCCAATCAACCCCTTTACGAGCAAACCAGTGGCCTCTTAAGACACGCCGGTTTTCTCCATCCCAATATACAGGGAAACAATGCCGCTTCACTAAATCTACCTGCAGCAATTATTCAACTCAAATGATTATCCCAAAACTAGTAGGAGTTGGATTATTTCACGTTTAGGAGTTGGATTATTTCACGTTTAAAAGTTGCCGTTACTAAACAACAAAGTATCTTAGATGCTAGGACATTCCATATATTAGCTCAAATTTTTCCATATGAGTCTAGTAAGGAAAAGAAGGCATACTTCATAAAGCCCTCCCTTAACAGGGACACCAACTCTCTCTTCTTCTTCTTCATACAATGGAACCGAACGAGCCTTCTCATCCACTTTCTTACTGGAACTAGGCCGCTCTTTCGGACCTTCACTGCATTCTGCATACTCTCTCCACCAACAAGAAAGCAACTCTTCCTCCCTCTACATTGTGCAAATCAAACCACCATCTAATCAAACCAATTCCAACAGAAACATCTCAAATTCAGCTCTAAATCATAACAAAACAACCAACCTGCAAAAACGAGGCCTCGATTGCCAGAGAGTCCCTCATGCCGAAACGAAAATACTCCCCCTTCCCCACTATCTCAGTCCTCGGAACTGAAGCAGCCAGCTCTGCAAATCACAGAAGCGAAAATCATCAATTCCGAAACTCAGTAGCTTAACCTGGATGTTGACCAAGCCCTAATTACCATTCTCTCCCAGAGGGACCTTGTTAAAGTACCACCGGACGTCGCCACCGTCGGAAGGACTCAAAGTCTGCGCTAGATACTTCTGGTGGCCCTTACACTGCTCAATCTCATCTTCCAATCTCCGAATGTTCGACGGCGTGTTCTTCAGCAAATCGGGGAACGACGACTCTTCGGCCGGACGCTGTGCTCCGGAATCCGCCATAATCACAAGTGCCTTGAAACTCTGGCCGACTCTCTCAGCAACTTAAGGGTTGCATTACAAAACCCTAGCGAGAAATCGAAGCTCTGATATTATTGATCAGAGTGAGAGCGAGAGAGGATTTTTTTCAGAGGGGAATTGGGAATTGGGGAAATTGTGGAAACCGAAACGGAAGAGGAAGCAGGAGAAAGTGGAATGCAAAACCCCAATTTGTGCGGGAATTGCAGAATGAGAAGAGTGTGGAAAAATCATGACCGGGGAAGAAGAAAGGAAGCGAGATTCTTCGGAGGAAGGAATGACAGCTTTGAATGGCAGGTGGGTTACAACTGCTGCACATCGCTTTGGCGGTTGCGTGCCATTTCCTTTTTCTTTCTTATATTTTTTCTGTTTTTTTTTCAAAAATTTTTATTTTTATGATTTTTATTATTTTTTCTTCTTTTTTTTTCCTTCGACCTTCGTCTGTTTTAGATGAGTTTTAGCGTTGTAATGCAGAGATGTTCGCCGGTTTCAGTAACTAACCGAGCAAGAAAATTATCTCAACCATTTTTAGATATAGATCTAATGGTGAAAAATAAAGCAATTCAAACTTAAAAAAAAATTCATCTTTAAATCTAAATTCTGAAGTGATTTGGTGTAATTTCCTTAATGAGAAGTACTAAGTGGGTGGACATTATTAGTTTAGTGGGATTGTTGCTCTGTAAATGTTTACGTAAATAAACCTTATTTATTTTAATTTTTGTAAGTTACAATCGATCTCAGACATATCATTATATCGTTAAAATACAATTGTAGTAAATACCTTGAACCATGCTTACATGAACCTAACTCAATCAATACATGTATTAGAAAATTCATACTCAACAAATTTGTTTACTAAATTGGAACCTAACAAGCTCAGCTCGTGCAGCAAATATATAGTGTCAAATATATGTTCACCATACTTGTGCGATACACGTGTTATTGGTAAAAGAATGAAAAACGATGAAGTTTGAAATGGCTTAATACCTCAAACTTATTTGTTATATGAAGTGCATCAAAATGCATTTCTCCTATAAACACCACGACAATCATCTTTTGAATAAATTGTTATTGCATAGAAAAGAGAGATTTCAATTAGTGTTCAAATAATTGAAAAGGAAACCTCAAAACAAATGGCTTGCCATTTAATAATTTTTGTTCACTTACTTTTTGTTGATATAAACATTGGCAAACATGGGTTTGTATATTGCTCTAAACTTCTGAAGCATTGAAACTAATTTGAACGTGGTTAAGTCTCTCATGGAACCCATGAAGCATGGAAACTAACTTTAACATGGTTAAGTCTCTCATGGAATAACTGATGGAAACTTATTTGAACGTGATTAAGTCTCTCATGAGATAACTGTTCAATTTTTTAATGATTATGGATAACTGTATACTTTATATACTTCCAATAAGACCATTTAAATTTATTAGTTCTTTGAGTTTTGTTTTATTTAGGCAAGGATATATTAGTCAAACCATATATTGGTGAATCCTTTGACACCAAAAGAATGGCCTCACTTTATAGTAGTACAGATTAGTCGAGCAACCCCTTTGACTTGTTTTAGGTTATACTAGAAACTGTTCATACCCTATGGGTGTGGAAAGTGGGTGGCTACTCGTCCAGAAGTATGTGGTTTTTCTTTTATTGATCAAATAAGAACTTCATTAATGAACGTAGATTACAATGAGAAATGGTAATAAGAAGCTCCAATAGAAACTCTGCCCACTTAGACTTCACAATCGAAGTCTACTGATACATTGATGGAGCCAACTAGGTCCCTACTCCAAACACAAAAGAGGTTGACTTAACTTCTAGAAGTGAGTAGTTAGTTTATGAAAATAATAATAATTTTTTATTAATTCTTTATTTAAGTTTTGACTTTTTATCCCTGACATATAAAAAGATATATAAAGTTATTTAATATTATAGGGGTATAAAAGTAAAAAAATTCAGTTATGATAAGTAAATTTTTTCTCTTAAATTTAAGTAGCATGTGCCCACACTTCATGCATATCCCTTTTCACTTATGCAAATTCTCAGCTAAATTAATGATCGTTTGAGTATTCATAATCATGATTTACTAATTATAAACACGAACAGTTCATATTGGACAGATTCGGTTCGTCAATTGATTTGATGTAGTTCAATACCCAAACGATCATCAACTCAGCTGAAAATTTGCAGAAATATCTACTCATAGGAACCTAAAAACTGAACAATAAAGATGCTGATATGTAATTACAAATTAGCCTAAAAGATGATTAGTTTCTTAATACAAAACTAACTGGTTAGCTCTAAAAGGATATCCACGCAGAAAATGAAAGCTACAAATTCCAAAATATGTAGTATGGGCCTTTGGGCTACAAGGCAAATAACCATACAAAGGACTAGCAATCCATGTATATACTGGCCCAACAAACTCCAACCCTAAACTTGAAGGGTGGGTCACATAACCCGACTCTATTTAACGCCTTAAACCCTCCAAAGCTCACACGTAGAGACACACACAGTCGTATCCATTCTGATATATCAACTCGCTCCCTCCATCCATCCACTCAACCACACTGACATTTATTGAAAACCCTAGATTCCTGCCCCCACTCACCTCATCCAAGATTTTGTGGCCACTTTCCCTCTTTAGATTTTGATCCTATGGCGGAGGAGGAGGAGGTTGTGGTAGTCTCCGCGAGCCCTAAGCCGTCGGATCACAAACGAAAGCTCGAGGAGTTGGAGCCCGAACAAGAATCGGTCCTTGAACAGCCGCCTAAAAGCTCCGGCGAGATTGCCGACTCGAATGCGAAGCCCGATGCAGCCAATGAACTTGATGCCTCGCCGCCGTCGGACGAATCTGACGCCAAACGGCCGCGTCTTGATGACAAGTCCGATGATACAGGTATTATTTTAGCTCTGATTTGATTTCCAAGGTTTCTGCATCTCTATGTAGGTATGCACATAGCGTTTGAGTGTTCGATGCTGCCACTTGTAGCTTAATTCGTTTATCTTGTGTAATGGTGTTTTTTTTTTTTCCCTTTGATTTTCATCTGTTTCTGTTGTTTTTCCAATTTGCAGTAGAAGAATTAGGTTGATAATCTGCAGAACAGCTTTCCTCGTAGAGTTTAATATGAATTACGAAGCGAGTAGTTAAGACATTTTTAATATGAAGTTTCATGCCATGTTACAAGTTCATAAGACTCTCTGAGTTATTGCTTAAACTTTGAATTTGATGATAACAGCCAGAGCAAATGGTCACCAGGAGAAGTTGGATGATACTCCGAAGGAGAATGATGAGGAAGAGGTAGTGCCCGGCCCTGCATTTGTTGACCTTACGGAAACAGAGATTGCTCCTTCTCAGCCTGGGTTTGTGGACCTTACGGAAACAGCAACAAATGAAGAACACTTTGGCACCAATGGTGAGACAAGTGACATCCAAAAGCCTTCTGTTGAGGATTCTGTGGCCGATGCCGCTCAGGAACCTCCTCAAGAGGAGCCTCAACCGCACTCCGCTGAGGAAGGGGACGCTGTCCCTGCGCAACCAGAGCAAGGGGACGCTCTCTCTGGGCAACAAGAGAAAACAGATACTCTACCTGTGAACCAAGAGCAAGGTGATACTTTCTCTGGGCAACAGGAGCAAGGGGATGCTTTCTCTGCCCAACAGGATCAACTTCCTGAAAATGAGGCTATCACACACAGAATGGAGGTTCCTAATAATAAGGTCAGCTCAATATGCCTATAGTATGTTGTGCTAATGATTATGTCATGCTAATATTTTGTACATCATGTTGTGCTGCAACTGCTTTACCTTTGATGTTATTTGCTTTGGGAACCAACAGTCAAATTTTCCAGGAGGTAACTCCTGGGTAGATGTTGACAGTGTTGTTGCATTCTCTGCAACAGTCAAATCCCACCTTTAACTAATGTGGAATTCTAAACTAAAATTAAGTTGAAAGAGAAGATCCATATTCTGTGGAATTCTGACAGAAGCATTAAAATGCAGGTTGGGGTTCTGATTGGTAAGGCTGGGGATACTATTCGATACTTGCAATACAATTCTAGAGCAAAAATCCAAATCACAAAGGATGCTGATGCAGATCCATATTCTGCAACAAGGCCTGTAGAGATAACAGGAAGTTTGGATAGTGTCACCAAAGCTGAAAAGCTTATAAATGCTGTTATTGCAGAGGTTTGGTGCTGTCTCTGACTTAGATTTGTTGTGCTTCACTCTTATATATACATTTGGAAATCTAAATCTTCATATATGCTGAATTCAATGTACCTTTTGGTAGGCTGATGCGGGGGGTTCTCCTTCTCTGGTGGCTAGGGGCGTTGCTACCGCACAGGCTGTTGCAGCTGCAGAACAAATTCAGATACAAGTACCAAATGAAAAGGTAAGTTCTATTAGTGTTCTTTTGGTGGCTTACCTATCGACAATGCTGGATTTAAGACTTTTCTTTTACTTGCCAGGTTGGTTTGATAATAGGCAGAATGGGGGACACCATTAAAAGTCTGCAGGCCAAAACAGGGGCCCGTATCCAGGTAGTTTATTTTGTATGGCTTGCCTCGTTTTGATGCATGTAAGCACATAGTTGCTTATTTTTGTCGTCATCCCGGCTTTACCGACTTATCCTTTTTTTACTCGCTATTTTAGTTGATACCCCAACATCTTCCAAAGGGAGATGAATCCAAAGAAAGGACAGTGCGAGTAAGTGGTGATAAGAAGCAAATTGACATGGCCAGGGAATTGATAAAGGAAGTTATGAATCAGGTTAGTTCTTGGCCTGATGGTTTTCTCTTTAAAACAGGAACTCTGTTGGTATTTAATTTGTGGTCGTGTTGTTTTGGTGGTTATTTATTATATTTGATGGGAGTGATCTGCGGTTATTTTCGTTGTGGGGCGATACTGTGGTTATTAGAACTATTGTCAGTATAGTGTTTGAGTTCTCATGCCTTGTTCCTCTTTCTGATCTTGTATTCCCTCTTTCCTATACAACAAATGGTTGGTTTATGTATAAACTTGAGATTTGTGTTAGTGAGTGCCACTAGGAGTCTTCCTGAAGCATGGTGGGGCTGCTTCTTTACCAAATGATCTCTATATAGATTCTCTTTAATCATGGACCGTAGAATGAAGGACTTTTGTATGTGGTAAAATAAATTTGATTGGAGCCAATTAAAGTTGTGGCAGCGAGCTCATGATTTACTGTCTTGACTTGAGTAGAAATGAATCTGAGGTGTTTGGGTGTCTTAGATGCTATAAGTTATAGTCAGTAAATAGGTATAAGCATGATCATCTAGTTCATTGTATATGCCCTATGCAATTTCTAAGTAAGAATAACAGAAGATTGGTTAAGTTATAAATTCCTTTGGCAACAATCATTTATGGTTATGGAATGATTAGCTGTCCAATGAACTGTATTTGCATGCATGTGACACCTTTCGATCCATTTGAGGAAAACTGTTACATTATTTTCCATGGGAATGAGAGCCTGAACCTTTGATCCTAAGACTTTGCAATATTGATGAATGATCTATGCCAAGGTCACTTAAAATGCTGTTAGGAAGATCATGTATTCAATCAAAGATGCCGGTTGCCATGATTTTTTTGTGTTGAAGGTGCCGATTTCGAGTTGGTTGGCTTTAAAAATGCAGATTGGCTTTTGCCTTGTCCATGGGGTCAGCATGGCTTAGACAACAACTATTCATTCTCATCCACTGAAGAGAGGTATCAGGCTTATAACTCGCGATTGCTGGATGTTTATAGTTGGTAAGATTGCTTTGAGACCTGAAAGTTGACATAATTCAGTAAGACTATATTGCATTAGCCTTAGTGCTCATAAGCACCTCCCTTGTACTATGCATTAGACGTCTATGGAAATTTCTTTTCATTTCTGGTGAGTTGTTTGGATCTTTGTTTTTTGTATTCGAAGTATATGGGACCTGGTATGCATGCTTTAGTGTACAAGTCATTCTAAAGTTAGGATAGATGCTATAGCATAATATATGTGACCCCCGAATACATATGTTAGCCATTTGAGCCAAGTTGACATGATGCTGAAACATGTTGCATGTATACATCAATTAGGGTTGTTGACATAGTCTGAAAGAGTAATCAGTTAACCATGTTCCTTTCCATCCATTGCTAAATTTGTGGCCTTATTAGTCGTTCACGCTTCATCCTGACTTATCAAATGCGGTTAATAAATCTGTCGAATGCTGTGATTTTCTTGTATTGTTGTCATCAGAAATTTGAATCATTAGTTATGGCCCATTTGACTAGGAAGTACTAGGAAAACGAATGTTATTATTACTCTAGCATAATAGTGATAATGTTGAAGGGTTATCTTGCTGCTAGTTTGCTACCTAGGGTTATGAAACGATATATGCAGAGGCAATCCAAGCATTATCAAAACTTGACCATTGCATTGAAAATGTAGTTTGAGTAGTAGTGCTTCATGATCTAGGACATTATGTAATAACGTCTCTGGAGGCTGCCAAAGGGGTTGCAGATGGTTCAAACTTACAGAGGATATTTCCCAAATCATCTGGATATCTCTCAAATAATATGTTTTAATTTGGGTAAATTCCTCCTATGGTACCTGAGGTATTGCTACTTGGACAGTTTGATACCTGATGTATTAAAGGGGACAGTTTGGTACTTGAAGTTAGACTCCGTTTGACACTTTGGTACTTCTGTTAATTTTGCTGTTAAATGTAAGGATAAAATTGACATTTAGAATATATGTATAAAAACTTAATAAAAAAACATGAGTTTGTGGGTTGATTTTCTTCATAATTTTATAGGTATGAAGACCTAAAATAATACCAAATAATATCATCGCATTGTGTTTATGAAGAGGAGGAAAAATCCAAGTTTTGGAGGAAAAATCAGTGGATTCATAGAGAATAGTACAAAAAAAATATCTGATTATTATATTTTTTTAACATAAAATTCGAATATTTCACCTTCAACATAACTCATAAACATTAATTCATACCTATAAAATTATGAAGAACGACAATCAACCCACAAACTCATGTTTTTTTATTATGTTTTTATACATATATTCTAAATGTCAATTTTATCCTTACATTTAACTGAAAAATTAACAGAAGTACCAAAGTGTCAAACAGAGTCTAACTTCAGGTACCAAACTGTCCCTTTTAATATATTGGGTATCAAACTGTCCAAGTAGCAATACCTCAGGTACCATAGGAGGAATTTACCCTTTTAATTTTATTACGTTCCACCCTTTCTACTTGATTGATAAGGGAGGGATTGTGGTGCCAGATACATTTTTCAGGGCTTACATATCTTTTTCTTTTGTTGAGTATACTTCAGTTGAATTCTTTGGTAGCCTACAGCTTGCCTGTTATATTTGTATCCCTTTTATTCTGATGTTGTCTCTATGTGGGGCAACAGTAATATGCTGTTTGTTGCCTCAGACCTTTTTCTTAATTAATTCTGTGTCATGGTTGTTGATGGTAATTTCACACTTGTTCTGTATATATGTACATCTCCTTCAGTCTATATGATCCCCCGGAGCCCTCAAATTTTAAGAACAGGAGATGTGGTTAAAGACGCAACTTCTACATTCACTTTTAATTTTTAAAGTTATATATGAAATCATTCATTTCCCTCTGTTGATGATTTCTTTCTGTGATTGCCTTTGAATAGACTGTGAGGCCATCCAGTGGTTTTAACCATCAGGCTTATCGGTCCCATGGACCAGGTGGTCCTCACTGGGGTCCACGAGGTGCTCGTCCATCCCAGCACTCTTCATATGATTATCAGCAACGAGGACCATATCAGTCCCGTACTCAGTACCCTCCTGCATATGGGAATTATCCTCAACATATGGGTCCTAGAAGTGGCTTTGGTTCTGGTTGGGAGCAAAGGCCACCTCCAAACATGCAGGGGATGCCTCCACATGGCGGTGGTTATGATTATTATGGCGGACAAGGAGCTGAAGCCCCAGCCCAACATTCTACTCATGGCCCTTCTCATGCTCATGGCCCTTCTCCTAACCCTATAATGGGTGGACCTCCATCCCAAGCAAACTATAATTATGGACAGCCACATGGTTCAGACTATAGGCATCCGGCTCCTTTTTCTCATGCTGCACCTCCTCAGCATGGCTATGGGCATGGGTATGAAGAACCAAAATATGATAATCACGCTCCACCACAGCACTCATATGGAGGACACGGAGCTTCTCAGCCGTATCCACAAACTGGAGCTCAGCCAGGTTATGGTCCACAGCAGCATTATGGTAAGCCACCAGCATATACCATGCCATCTCAGGGACCACCTCCCCAGTCTTATGGCGGCCCCATGGGTAGCCAACCAGGAGAAGCAGTTTATCAGACACCAGCTCAGTCATATGGTCAGAATGTCCCAGCTCAACAGCCATATCCATATGCATCCACTGCACCTGCACAGCAGACTTATGCTCCGTATGGTTCTGCCCCAGCTGCTGATGGGTACACTCAGCCACCAACTGCTTCGAGTGCAGGTTATCCACAGCAAGGAGGGCAGCCTGCTAGTTATGGTCAGCCTGGCTCGCAGCCTGCACCTGGCTATGCACAAGCAGCTCCTGCAGGGTATGCACAATACCCAACGTCTCAACAAGGTTACTCCGAGCAGTCTGCTTCATACACTGGTGGTTATGGGTACCAAGGGTCTCAAGATCCTGCCTATGGAGGTGTCTCTGCACCTGCCTATGGTGGAGCTCCAGCTGCGCAACAGGGCTACGCACAACCGGCACCCGCAGCAGCTGGGGCACAGCAGGGCTACGCCCAGCCAGCACCAGCAACAACTCAACAAAGCTATGATCAATCGATCCCGCAGTCAGGCGGTTATGGGAAAACAGTATCACCTCAGCCTGGCTACGCTCAATACGACTCGAGTCAAATGTATGCTGCACCTCGTTGAATAATATTAATGTAGTTTTGAGAGCTTCATGTTGTGGCTGATGTGCCATGTTCATCTTTTGTTCTAGTAGTAAGTAGTTAGGCCTTTCTGACTGGATCGTTCATGGAACTTTTGCACTTGCTGCTTTTATTGATGTAATGCAGTGTTGATGCTTTCTTAAAATTCTGAAACTTGTCCATGAGTTGCTGATAATCAATCTTCTATGGTACTGTTGATGTCTATCAATTTGTTCGTGCCTCTCTTCCTTTTGTTTTTGTTTTCTTTTGTTTGTTTACATAAAATCTCAAAATGAACCGGATAATAGAGGCTAATAATAGGTGGATTTATAGCAATTCAACATCTATAAGAGTTTACAAGCGATGCTGGTCAGAATCTTCTTGTGATTTCCCTAAACCTGAAAGTTACCTAGTTCATTGGAGCAGTTTGCTCTGCTCCGTGGTACTCCGCTATCATTTGGTTCATTTTTATGAAGAAAAACTACATCAAATACTATGGAGAAAAATATCGTCAACATTCAAATTTTTTTTTTTTAAATTTTAAATTTCAGTTTTCTTCAAAATAAATGTTGTAATATCCTTAATCATCACAAAGATCATCAAATATTATAGACAAAAATACCATCAAATGTTAAGTTACATTAAAAAAGAAGTAAAAAGTAGACGAAAATCAAGGTACAATTATTCCTGCGCATTACATCAGGTGTAAAAGTGTAAACTGTAAAGAAAAAAAAGTAGATTATGAGATCATATTATGTTTAAATGTTTTATCAAATCGAGGTGTCCAGATATGGCAGGGGGTTTCAGCTTTCTGTGTATTGTAATAGCTATCTTGTGGGATACGCAACAGAAGGGTCCGATTCTGACATACATTTTTGGGGCACCTCACCCTCTCCTAACTCATTTATTATCTCACTCCATGTCGTCACTCTCCCATCAACACTCACATTCCATCCGTGAGATCCACGACATTATGCCATCACTACATAAAACTAGAGAGGTCCACATTTTTGGTGAGATTCTATTGTTCATATCCTCTAGCAATTTTATATTAGGTAACTTAATTCCTTCATAATCTAATTTTTAATCTGCAATTGCTACCAGTGATGACCATGGGTTAGAATTAGACTAGATTATAATTTGATACTTACCAAAGAAATTATCTGTTGAGAGACCAAATGACCAACAGGGTATGTAGTTACATGTTATTTATGAGTTTCATTTTTCGTTTTCTGTTAATAGTCCATTTTTACGGTTTTACATTTCCAAAATTCTAAAATGAAATATTGTTCTCCTCTCAATTTTTTTTTAAATTTTTTAAATTTTTTTACATGCATTCAATAATGTCATGAATTTCAGTTTGCTTTAGCAAGAGACTTGGGACAATAATAAGGTCCTTCTTAAGGTACTAGTAGTTGTCTAATGTCTAATATACAAGTAGTAGCAGGTTTTTTTTTTTTTTTTTGTTTTTTCAGTGTATCAAATGTTTATTAGGCTAAAAAACTAATTCATTGAGGGACCGAACGACCAATAGGGTATGTACCATCTTGAAAACTAACTCCGCACAAAGAAGTCGCTCCGGAGATCTCGGAGCTGAGCATACCAAACCCTAGAGGCTTCGGTAGCAGGGGCGACGGCGATCTCCGGATCTCCTTTTGCTTTGGGTGACTCGGGCGTCGCAGGCATCGCTCTTTCGCGGCGGAGGCGGTGCAGTCTGGTGGTGGATCAGTTTCGACTTGTGATCGGAGCTATCGGGCTTTGGGATTTCAGCCGCATCGGCGGTTTTGTTTGATCGTTAGCATACGGTGTGTAGCCGACGTGAAGCGGCGTCAACTTGGGTTGGTGGAGGGGTGAAGCGCTGGTCGGTGCTTTGTCGGAGGCGAAACAGGCTTCGTATTGGGATCTCTTTTTCCTTCGTTTGCAGATGCCTCCAAGCTAGAGCTAAAGCAGCTTTCCTTCCAGCTTTCTTGATGGGGGAAGGCCGTGGAAGGCCGCCAGAGGGGTGATGGGCGGAGGCCGCCTCTTCTGAAAGGTCAGAACCGGTCGATCTGGGTGTGGGAGGCGAAGGGTTTGGGTAGTGGACTTTTGGGCCTCTACCGATCTGGGCTGCACTGCAGGCTGGTGAACTGGGCCTAGTTGGTTCAGTTCCCCTTTCCTCCTACACTTGGGTTGGGCTGGGTTTTGGGATTTCTGGAAGGTGGCCTATCCTTCTCTTTACCCTGTACTGTTCCTCGAATGTTGCTGTGGCTGTGTTGAGTGTTGCGACGTACACCATGAAGGTCGATCTTAGGCGTCAAGATGTTCAATCCAGTGGTTCTATTTTAGGGCAGTGTAGGGATATGGAGTTTTTAATTTCTGCATTTTATTTTTGCAGTTCCTTTAGGATTTTAGTTTTTTTGGAGGTTCATTTTGGATTTTAGTCATTTTATTCGAGCATTGATTTGTAATATGAGGTGGTCTTTGGACCTCTCAAGCCTGACCGAGTGAGGTCGTATGATTTTAATATCAATGGATCAGTCTTCCATTCCCCTCAAAAAAAAAAAAAAAAAAAAAATAGGGTATGTACCATGTAGTAACAAGTTATTCATGAATTAACATTTTCCGTCTTATGTTAATAGTCCATTTTTACATCTCCAAAATACTGAAATGAAATATTGTCTTCTCTCACTGTTTTTTTACCTGCATTAAATAATATCATGAATTTCAGTTTACGACAAAAACATACACACTTATATCCAAAAAAAAAAAAAAAAAAAAATACACACTGAAGCAGAGAGTGTCCAAAAATATTCCTAACAATTCATAATAGTTATTTATAAACTAAATCAAAAATAGTAATCAACACTACATCAGGGATTGAAGAACAAATCTCCACACTTGCATCTCCAGCTTATGGGCTTGTAATTCGACAACTCGTCGCCTCCTCTGGAATAAGCAGTGCTCTTGGGGCTTGTTTTTCTAGTAGAAGAAGCAGAGCTGCTGCTGCGTTTTGCTCCATTGTTGTGGCTTTGTTGAACTTGGGGAGCCACCGGGACCTGCACCGCCACACAATGCCCGCAACCACCGCACCGCCTCTGGCATTGCGGCGGCCTTGACCCAATTTGACGAGCGTTGACCCTTTCCTTTCCGCCAGCATTTTCCTCGTTCAAAACATTGCCTCCCTGAAAATGACTCTTGTCAGAGATTAATAGACACAACTATAAAAGGAAAGAGTTGATTTCTAGAGTTATGAACTCTTACTGTAGTTGCTTCAGGTAGCTTGGTTGGAATTGGTCTAGTAGCTGGAATATAAATGAAGAAAACCCATTTTAATACTTAGTAAATTGATTTCAGACTCAGAAATTTGGATAATGAGGTGGGACTTTACTTACCTTGTGCTATGAAACTGAAGTGGGTACTGAAGCTTGAAACCAAAACTAGTAGGATGGGAATGATTATGTGTCTATTTCTGTGCCAACAAACCCAGTTTTGAGAGCTGGCCATTTTTCAGAAGAGGGTGGTGATTGAGATGAGAGACTTGTGATTAAGAGCAGAGCCGCAAAAACACAGCGGCTTTCTTAGTGTGTGAAACCTTGAGAGCAAGACAACTAGGAGAGAGAGGCAATTTAAAAACAGAGCAAACAGTTAGAGAGAGAGAGAGAGAGAGAGAGAGAGAGAGAGAGAGATGACTGGTGGCAGTGAGAGATACTAGAGGAATGTAAATACTTACTGCAAAGTGAAGGAAGGGAGGTTTCAGAAATTGAATGCCACCTCCATTATACAAAATACGATGGCTCTGTTTTGCTCTGTTTTGATCAGTTTTCACTTTCACCTCCCCAAGTACTCTGTTATATATAGTGAATGATCTCATGTAATATCAATGCAACGTGGAATTACACAGGCTCTACTACGTACAAATGGTGAGAGCTCACAAACGAAAACGCGAAGGACCTCAGAAGTCTCGATTTCTGAGCCTCCGGGAAACCAGGTTTGTACAATCAATTATAAATCTGGTGCAAAAGAGATAAACTTTGCTTTTATGATCTGTTTGTACATACAGAAAAAGAAAGAGAACTTTGACAGCGCAACTCCGATAGCGACTAGCTTCTCGGGAGGTCGTTTTCGTTTACTGTGTGGATATGAAAATCTTAGAGAGGCTTCGCTTGGATTTAGATTTGGATTTGGATTTAGATTTGGTTTTGGTTTTGGTTTTCTTGCTTCAATTGCTGGCCTAACGTTTGGTTTTCTTTTTGTGGAAAGCTGGGCTAGCTTAGGTCGCTCTTCCATTTTCACACGCTACAGTCAGACTGATTCTCTCCATTCGATCGCTTTTCTTGGAAACATACATGTAATGGGTTTATCTTAATTTTTTAACAGAAAATTCAGGCACCCATTTTGAGTCAGAGTACTGAGTAGTGTGATAATTGGTTTGCATTAGATTTTGCATTACATCATGAGTCGTGATCGAAGCAATAATGGGATTAGTTATTCATCAAGTCCCCAAGCTATTATTGGCCTAGGCTTTTGAATCAGATACCTTACGTGCGTAGTCTATCTGATTCATGCTTCTTTTGAGCCTAAACTTTGAGGGAGGCCAAACTTTGGATCGGAGACTCCATCCTTAATCGGGCAATCGAGTGCTTTGTTCTAACTTTTGGCTGCCACTTTTTCACAGAGGTTCAGCGAAAGGTCACATCAGCAATAGGATCAGTGTGTACTATACAGAACAAAACAATATTCTCTGTAAGGTATTGCTACTTAATTATAGTTAACTTGTTAATGCTAGGATTGCTGAATTTGTTTTAAAATTTGAAACCTCAGTGTGGAATGAACAAGTTTGGTGAATGTAATATTGTGCCGTTGCATATTCTCTGATTACAGTCATATGCCTCTCAATGTGAAAAGGTTAACAGGGATTCTATAGTAAGTGAATGGGGGGAGTTTTAATTGAATAAATGGTGTGAGGCCTGTTATAAAGTTGTTGGTCCCTGGTACAGAAGGTAATTTCAAGCATGAACGTGGCAGACTGAGTCATTTTTAATTTTATATGCATGAAGAGATACAAATCACGTCTTAAGGGTAGACAAGGACTCAAGGCCATTAGGCCAAGCCAAATCGAGCTCTGTCCATGCAATTAATATTGTCAACCCGTGAATGGGAAATACCAGTTTCTTCTCCCTCTAAGGCATTGAGTGAGTAGTGACCACATCGATCGGGTCCAAAAAATTGTAAATCTTCAGTCCAGCTTCCAACTGTTTCTGCTCTTATACTTTATGGACCACATTTACATCTTCCTCGTGTAAAAATTTCAGACAGCATGTAGGATCTCTGATAACTACATTTATGTTTCAGAATTAGTATCATCGACTCATCGGACAAGGTATCTGGTAACAGGGCATTACCCTATGAGCGTGTGTTTTACGCGGCACAAGCTGCTTCATATTTATTACTATAGAGATTATAAATGCTCAACTGGGATTATGAGTTCCTAAATATGACCTCAATGATAATGTAGAGAAGAAAATAACTAGTAGTATCACATCGGCTGATGAGCAGCTTCAAGTATTACTACTTTCTTCAAGAGACATGTACATGTGGAATCGGCAGGGGTTATGTTTGTATTCTTTGTATTGATGCTCCATGACTGTCTCTTTCCTTTCACACCCAAAAGTAGGTTTAAAATTCTCATCTGAGGCTGGAATGTTGACAACACTCCCGTAGTCCCTTCTCTTTGCCAAGAAAAGGGCGTCGTAGGGCATAGGAGATTCTGATGGCTTTCAGTTGATAGCAAATTTATTCACTGACCATGTCATATACGAAAATTGTCCACCATGTGTTGGATCACATCAGCTCCATCAGAATGTATACAATAAGTTTTCACCTGACCCACAAAAAGAGTAATTAAAGATTTGAGATCAGTGATTCAGTAAAGTATGCATGCATGGTGAAACAGATATTAAACATGGCAATGGTGAATTGCTGGAAGGTAACTCAGTCCACCGATGACATTAAAAGAGTTTACTTGTCACATGATGTGCTTCAAGGAAAATTTTCAATTTACCTGAATGGTATTATGTGCAAGGTACTTTTGTCTACTTCCACTAAAACTTACATCAATCCTTTCCCAGCTCACCTTGGTCAAACCTCTGATCATTTCCTCTGTAATCATGCTGAGAAATTAGTGGAAAAAGGCAAAAAAATAAAAAAATAAAAAAAACAAAATCAAGGAGCTAGAACTAATGCATTGACTGATTGACATGAGCTCAAACTAACTATCCACATTCTAATAAAGTAATAATAATATGTGAACTAAAGAGGAAATCTGGAGGGTTGTATTTCAATCCATTAAAAATTGGATTTTTAACAGTTGAAATTCTTCTGCAGCTTTGGCATGTATAAGCTTCAGAAAACAATTAATCACTAGTAATAAGTACTAAGTTACTGGTGAAACAAGATAAAGAACTAGCATACCTTCGAAGTCAATATTCACGTCGTCCTCCAAAGCAACTTCTTCTTGAGTACTAGCGGTGTTTATCATGTCCTCATTTACAATATGTGGATATTTGTTGTCTCTGGATAAATGTTTAAGCTGGTGGAAAATTTCATGGTAAGATTAACTCCAGATATAATCAAAGAATTCAAGTAGCTTCAAAATTACCTTTGGCAGCTCCTTCTTAGGACGTATAGAAGACGTACTCCATCCCACGAGGTCTATATGAGTCAAGTGTTCCACATATATAATGGATATAGTAACAAAAGATTTGTTGAGTATCAAATTGAAAATATTGATACACTTCAACTTTTACTTGCATCAGTTTAACAACAAAACTTTTATCTACATTTCAAGATCAGATCTGGATGGCAAAGTCCCAGATTGCAAAACATCTCCTTCAACAAGAAAAGCATATTAATTACAAAAGAAAACATTAAGAAAAAACATAGAGCTAAATAAATTAAGAGGATACGATCATAATGAGCATTTGCATAGGCAACATGACGCCTGAAGGACTTCAATGCAGATCTGCAGAGACAATAAATTTTTTGATGGCAAGTTATTGAATCATTACCACAGTTTCCTAGCATATGTTACAAAACAAATGCAATTATAATTAGGAATTAAGGACTCACAAGAATTTAAGATCTTCAGAATCATAAACCATCTGAAGTAAAAGGGGAGGTTTTCCTTTATCCCTATCAGTTAAAAACAGATGTCTTCCAGTTCTACCTAAACACCATGAAGTACGAGCTGCTGCTTTTTCAAGGATTTGAAAGCCACAAAACACTGGAACCTGAATCAAAAATAGAATCTAGACCTCATAAAGGAGATTTGAAGCTTCGCAATTCAATTAATTCTGCTATAAACATAGACCTAATTCTTCATTCAAGCAAAACAAAATCTCTAATTTGACTATCAAGTGGCACCAAAATGTAAGACATTTGATGTATAAATGAAACTTCTGGTATTATAATAGAGAGCTGAGTATGCAACCATAACCAACTGGAGTGACCTGTTTATGCCCCCATGAACCGAGGTGCGGAGTTGCAGACGTTATAAAATTCACGGGCTCCAGCCCAGCAATTTTGCTTTTCGCTTTCTGTTCCAGCGATGGATCCTCAAATCCATTGCCCCTACATTCTCCATTTTCCTGAGAAAGTTCCCTTGTTGTGTGGCGTTCATAAAGCCTGCCAATGGCATACCTTGCTATAAGGCCACCTAATGAGTGACCAACAAACGAGATCTTCTGAAGACTTTGGTGGCGTTTTATTACAGATTTAACCTGAACAAAACAACAACAAAAAGTATAAAGCTCGAAACTCAAACCAGCACTTTCAATCTGATCAACCCAACAAACACAAAATAATGATGATGATTCCAATTTGAAGGAAAAACGAAAAACAAACGAACCTCTTGTGCTAATCTCTCCCCCATTACATCCACACCATCAAATGTCAACGTTGAACAATTACATTCACTGCCTGCAATGCAAACTCAACACATGCAACTCAAATTGGAAAAACCTTGCCAAAATAAGAAACTTGAAAAAGAATGAAACTTTAAACTCACAATGCACAACAACATCTTCTGGGTATCTCTTCACAAACTGGGTCGCTGCATACCTCCAATCCTCGGCACTGCACCAATCAATCAAAAAGAGCCCTCAAAACTCAAAACTTTAAACCATACAACATTGAGTAAACAAAACCCAGAAACAATATTAACCTGCCTATAAGCCCATTAACCATTATGACAAGGTGGGTCGGGTCCGCTTCATCCTCCACCTCCATATCGAAACTCCCCTTCCCCTTCCCGTGACCGTCAGTCGTTTCCGATTTTAAACTAAAGCACCGAAATTTGGGGAGGTAACGAAACGCACCGTTTTTGGTCTTCTTCTTGTTGGTCCTATTTTTTCTGGCTCTCTGTTTGATTTCATTGGAAGATTCGGCGGTCCGTACAGAGCCGGCCTCCGACTCCAGAGAAGCCATGCTGGTCAAAATGGTTTTGTTTGTTTGGGAGCGTCGCTGCGGTTACGGACCGGACCTTTCAGTTTTCACTAGTTAAAAATACTTGAAATTTCATATGTATGGCTATGGCTCCACGCCGGAGATTGCCTTTTCCGTCAATGTTGACTCGTTTTGCTGTGTTTTTGTTGCTTTATACGTTGTTGGTCGGGTCATGCGAGGGTGTATGTAGGCCGGTGACATGGAAATTTCCACTTCAGGTTCTATTATTTTATTTAAGGGAAATATTGAAATAAATGCCATTAAGCCCAATAAGCGAAAGCCCAAAATATGAAAAATATCGTTTTACTTCGCCTTTTCCATGGTATGGTACGAGAGGTTGAAAGAACTGGTGGTGGAGAGCGGAGCAACTATTCTTTATACTTGTCAAAACTACATGGAGATTTCCGTGAGGATTTAATGGACTCTATTGCTCCTCCACCACTTTGGTGCCACGAAAAACAATGGGTTTGGGTTTTAGGCTGAACCTCAAGTGTGGTTTTCCAATTCATAATTCTCATTGGCAGACCAGTTCTCCTTCCAAGCTTTCTTCAACTTCTTCTGGTCAGTTCATTGCCTCTTTCACCTTATGACACTTTTGCTTTGATATTTTGGTGCAGCTATTTTTTGCAACCTTGAACAGTTCATAATATGTTACTTCTGAATTTGGATGTGTATATAATTCATATCAGAAACAAAGAGTAATCCCAAATGTACCATCTGATTGGTCTTGTTCTGTCGAATCGATACAGTTAGAGGCAGGGAGGGCTCTTTCAGTTCAGCAAGGCTGTCCCCTTTGTCTGTTATTTCTGAGGAATGTGAGACTTCTAATAAAGATTCTTTCAAAGTCTACACGTGTCCATCTGCATCCCCACAACTCTTAGATGATGGTTACTCAGAAGTGGAAGAGAAGGTTTTCCTTTGCACTGATTTGTTGCTAAAAAGTTGAAATCTTTTCGTTATTTTTGCGTGAAGTTAATCTTATGATAGCTTTTACCTTTCAGATGAACATTAGGGGGATGTCAAAGAGTGGCTCACCTAACATGATTGATGATAAAGAGCACAGCTTTATATCCAGTGCAGGGTTAAGAACATCTCATTTTAGCTTGTTGCTGCAAAATCTTAATGTTTTGGAGGAGACTTTTGCTGATTCAGATGTGTCAAAGTTGGAAAAGGAGATCCTTTCGCAATTAGGAAGGCTTGGAGCTCTGAAGTTATTTGATATTTGTCTATCGAGAACGCTTAAAACCTCGAGCTTTTTGGATTTATCAGACATACCTACTGAGCCGATTGAAGAGCATAAGATGGAAAGGATGAATATTGTCCGTTCTGGCAAAAGGGAAGAACGAAAATTAAGGAAAAGAACATCAGATGATTCCAAAAAGTTTACTGGTTCCTTGCCTTTAAAACCAATGAAGGAAGGTTTTAAAAAGCCTACTCCTTCATCATTTAGAAAAGCATCGAATTCTAGAAGTCAAAGACTATTGTTGGCTAAAAATGAGGCAGAAATGTCAGTCGGAGTTAAGGTAGTACTGACATTCAAGGGTGTGGATTTAAAATAAAATTCACATGCATGAAAGATGTTTTTACCAGCTATAGTTTTGTATCATTACAGGTGATCGCTGACTTGGAGAGGCTTAAAGCAATGTTGGAGAAGGAAACTGGTAAAGTACCGACCTTAAGATGCTGGGCAGAAGCAGCTGGAGTTGATGAAAAGGTGCTGCAACAACAATTGCATTTCGGTTGGTATTGCCAAGATGAGCTTGTAAGGAGCAGTCGGTCCTTGGTTCTATACCTTGCTCGAAACTATAGAGGACTTGGAGTAGCCTTGGATGATTTGCTGCAGGTTTGATAAGCATATACTCTTGTAGTTGTCCACTGTTCTTGTTTTAATGAAGTACTAGTTCTTTTTCTTATTTAGAAGAATATTTCTAAGTCAACCTTGCCTTGAATATTTTACATGAGATTATGTTTTCATTCAATCTGACTATACAACTTTTAGGTTTTGAAAGAGTCATTGTTAAATTATAGACTGAATTATTTGAACTGGGTTAAAGTCCCACTTGCCATAAAATAAGAGGATGAAGAGTTTTACTTGGCAGTGACATTCCGTTCTTTGTTGATTATTGAAACAGATGATATACAACAATATGTTTCAGATGTCAAAACATAATGCAGAAACTTTAAATTATAACGAACTCTGTAGTACTACATGTATTTGTGATATTTATGTAATTTTTACTCTTGTTCTGTTAGTCTCTCTCTTAATGTTCTGTATTATTCAGGCTGGAAACCTGGGACTCCTACAAGGTGCAGAAAGATTTGATCCCTCGCGGGGTTACAGATTCTCGACCTATGTCCAATACTGGATAAGAAAATCAATGTCAAGATTGCTGGCACAACATGCCAGAGGGATCAAAATTCCTGTATGTTCCTCTTCTCTTTGAAAGACCTTCTACAGACAATATGCATGTCAGTCAATGCTGTGGTTGATCCTTGACTTGTTTTCATTTTAGAACACACTAAGTAAAGCAATAAATCGGATACAGAAGGCTCGAAAAGCCAATTACAGCAGCCACATGAAATACCCAGATGATGAAGAAATTGCAAAGATTACAGGTCTTTCTTTGGCGAAAATCAGATCGGCTAGCAGGTGTCTGAGAGTTGTGGGTTCAGTAGATCATAAGATATGGGAATGCTCAGCTGGGACGTATATGGTATATTAATCCTGCCAACTCTCTCTGCTTCTCTTGCATATGCATTTATAATTTTATATACATATTTTTCTTTTGCTGGGATTTAATGACCTAATGGGAATAGAACTGAAAAAGCAAAATGGAGATCAGTAGATCATAAGATATGGGAATGCTCAGCTGGGACGTATATGGTATATTAATCCTGCCAACTCTCTCTGCTTCTCTTGCATATGCATTTATATGTATAAAATTATTTTTCTTTTGCTGGGATTTAATGACCTAATGGGAATAGAACTGAAAAAGCAAAATGGAGATCAGTAGATCATAAGATATGGGAATGCTCAGCTGGGACGTATATGGTATATCAATCCTGCCAACTCTCTGTGTCTCTCTTGCATATGCATTTATAATTTTATATACATATTTGTCTTTTGCTGGGATTTAATGACCTAATGGGAATAGAACTGAAAAAGCAAAATGGAGATCAGTATCATTAGCTTACTTCAGTCATCTTGCATGTTCAGCTATAAAAACTCTCATAGTTAGTTACATGCGACAATTTGGAAGTCAAAACATTGGTGTTCCCTAGTGATGTTTTACGGTGCTAGAGATTATTTAATTTTATTTACTAGAAATCGTGTTTTGCATTTTTGTCCAGGAGTTTACTCCAGATATAGCAGTAGAGAGTCCTGAAGAACCTGTCATGCGGCAACACATGAAAAACGACATTCATGATCTGCTGGAAGGCTTGAATTCTAGAGAGAAGCAAGTTTTGGCACTACGATATGGTCTAAACTACTGCAACCCCAAGTCACTTGAGGAGATTGGAAGGCTTTTCCATGTGAGCAAGGAGTGGATACGAAAGATAGAAAAGAATGCTCTGACCAAGCTGAGGGATGAAGAAACCAACAAAAACTTGAGCCATTATTTGAAGCAGTGGTAAGTTTCAGAATAATGTCAACAGAAAGTCAGAAAGTTTAAGGTTTTCTATCAGAGCAAGTAGCTAGGCTGGGCGAATAGTCATCAGATATCGATTACTGTCACTACTTTCTGGGAAACATAATAGAATACACAAACTTACCATCACTATTGCAGCTGACAACTCTACCATGGGAATTTTTGTTTCTCCATTTGAGGATTATAATGCCATATATGTTAGCATTCTTTCAGTTTCCTGGACTGGTGGGGGGAAGTTCATGTGCTGATTGTTCTTGTAGATCCCTTTTCAGTTGACTGTATAGTGTATTTGTCACTGGTACATATGATGATATACTGATAATCTGATATGAATACCGTTATGTAAAAATCCTTTTTCATTAGCTGAATTATGAAATGATTGCTTGCCTTTGTTTTATTTTTATGGTAAGGTGATAGTCTATTAAGAGCGAATATTAGAAGTGATGTCGCATCTTTTTTAAGGCACAATAATGAGTGACATTATATAAGTAACTTCACATATTTTTCAACGCAACAAGTGCAGAAATTACCAATTTTGAAATCGGCTATTAAAAACATGAACTCAATGTCTGAAACTTTCGACATCATATGCACCTAAGTAACTTTTCATTTTCACTAATGCAACAAGTGCATAACGGGCATACCTTGGAATTGACAATTAAGGACTATGAACTCAAGGTCCGAAACTTTTTATGTTGTTTTACCTAAACATAAATGAGTTAGAATAGCCTTTATCCTCCTGGGCTCATGCCTAAGAAGATACCAAAAAAATAGCCTAAGATTGTACAATTGATAGATCACGATAAACAATAATAAGCCCGAGTTGTGACCCACTACTGTATTGATTTATTCCAACTTAACCACCTATAACACAAGCCATTTACGGTTATCATGTTAAATAACGACAAGTTAACACAATATCGGTACAATAGTGAGCCACATACCATGCTTGTCGTTGTTTAACACATCACTTGAGTTTAAGGAAAATGCATAAGCCACCAGCAGACACCGAGACAGTTTAGAGTCATGAGGTCCTTGCTTGTAGAATGTTGTACAACATGATCACCATCAAAATGAATGCTCGAACCGGACCGTAGACACTGTGTTTTGTTCTAATTATTGTTATCAATTTATTATTCTAATTTGTTGTATTGTTCTAATTTATTATTATTATTATTAATTTTTTACTCTATTCTTGTTGTGATTTTGGGTTTTATATTCCTTTGCTGATCTAGTAAATCTGCTCAATTATGCAACGGAAAATGGAAAACTGGTCCCCTTCACTTCAATAAAAGTTCCTTAAATTTTGTTGTCTCATTATTTAGGGCATGTATAACTCAAGCAGTCACTCTCCTCTCTTTTTTAGTACCGACATACCACCAAATTTACATTAAATAATGATTTATTAATTAGAGTTTTTTTTTAATAAAAGGAAACAAATAGTTAGTCCCATCTGAGCTGCTTTCACCAAATTTATACACGTGTCCGACCTTTAACCTTTTGCACTAACCATCAAACCCATTTTGTTAAGAAAAAACGTTTCCATCACCCAGCTCTCCCCCGTTGAGCAGTCACAGACCAATAGTCTTCAACCCTTCCATTGACAATCAAAGTCAAACTTCGGATAAGCAGCCTCCGTCGGTGCCTTGCTGGCACCACCTCTTCTCTTGGGTCACGCAAACAACCTCCTCCGCGGGTGACTCAACAGTTTAACCTCCACTTACGACTTTATTGCCTCGGACACGCGCCGCGTCCTGATGCAAAGTCCGTTATTTTCCTTTGTACGGCGTCGTTTTCCACGTTTGGTTCATTATCCGTTCTCCGTTATCCAAGAGAGTGTAGTAGACGTTCCATTACAGCAGCGTGAGATCCATCTTAATATATGATCCTGCACGCTCAACCCCACGATACACCAAACCGCCTCCACCAATGCCACTCGACCATGCACAGAGAAGAACCAGTAACCGCCTTACACAACCACAAGCTCACATGCACCCGACCGCAGAGGATCACCCCCATTATCTTCCCCAAAAATCAATGAACTCCCCTCTTTCTTTTCTCTCTCCTCCATTTCTTCTTGCAGAGCGATTTCTAGGGTTCTTCCTCCTCAGTTGGAATTTCAATTTCAAGTCCAGGTCTTCGAAAATCCAATTGAGCTCAGAATCCAATTCCAAAAGCTTCAAATCAAATGAGTAATGACTCTCGCCAATAGTGAATGGCTCGCTTTCACCCTCCCACTCTTCATTTCGCATTCTGCTTCATCCTCATAGCTCTAACCACAAACCCTAGCCTCCTCCTTGCATCCGAAGACGACGACGAGTTTTCTGATTCCAATCTCTTCCACCAGGATTACTCGCCACCGGCTCCGCCGCCGCCGCCGCCGCACCCGCCGTCGGTGTCCTGCACCGATGACCTCGGCGGCGTCGGCTCGCTGGACACCACGTGTCAGATAGTCTCTGATTTGAACCTCACCAGAGACGTGTATATAGCAGGGAAAGGAAATTTTTATATCCTACCCGGTGTGAGATTCTATTGCGATACTCCTGGTTGCTCCATAATCGTTAACGTTACTGGTAATTTTAGCTTAGGTAACTCGTCGTCGGTTTTCGCCGGAGCTTTTGAGGTCGTGGCGCACAATGCCAGCTTTCTCAACGGCTCAGTTGTGAACACGACGGCTCTGGCGGGGAAACCGCCGCCGCAGACGAGCGGGACCCCGCAGGGGATAGACGGTGCCGGCGGCGGCCATGGAGGGCGCGGCGCGTGTTGTTTGGTGGACCATTCGAAGCTTCCGGAAGACGTGTGGGGCGGCGACGCCTACTCGTGGTCGTCGCTGCAGAGGCCGTGTAGTTTTGGGAGCAGAGGCGGTTCGACGAGTAAGGAAGTGGATTATGGAGGCTTAGGGGGAGGGATAGTGAAGCTGGTGATTACGAATTTTCTGGAGGTGAATGGGAGTGTTTTGGCAGAGGGAGGTGATGGAGGTGCCAAAGGTGGAGGTGGTTCTGGTGGCAGCATCTACATTAAGGCTCAGAGAATGTAAGTTTCCTGAATCATTCCTCCTCATATGTTTTCTCTTTTACCCTTGGGCACCGAAAGAGAAAACACTCTTTGTTTGAAAGATTTTCTAGCTCAAAGAACTATAGTACAAAAACGAATGAGGTGAATCTAGTTTCTTGTACTTCTTGCTTTACTGGATTCTAGTTGTGCATTAAGACATGGTTACAGCATAAGCATTATTCAGCTGAACATTTCCCACCCTGTTACATTTCATTGTTGTGACGCCCCACGTGTTAGCTGATTGTAGTTTCCATCTGTTGAAGTTGTATCACTGCAAAATTTGTCGTATGCCTTCTTTTTATGGAACTGGTAGTGAATGCCTTTTAACAGATGTATGCTATTATGAAGTGCAGGACTGGTAGTGGCAGGATAAGTGCTTGTGGTGGTAATGGTTATGCTGGTGGCGGTGGTGGAAGAGTGTCAATTGATGTTTTTAGCAGGCATGATGACCCTTCAGTATTTGTGCATGGTGAGACATCTTTTATTTGACTGACATCGCTACATCTGTTTCTGTTTCTCATATTAATCACATTTTCAGGACCTCTTTTTTCAACTTTCTATGTAATTGTATGAGTCAGGAGGGGTTTATAATTGAAGATCTTGGTGTAGTCTGTCCAATAGGTGCATTTTAGTTGGACCACCATGTTCACAATAATTGCTCTGATTAAATAGGGTTCTTGAGATCTGTCTTTCCCTTTTTAAAGTCCTGGTTATTTGGTGGTTGAAGCTGTTCTATATAACACAAGGCAGTCCTCTTGTTCACTAGTTAGACTTCTTAAATGAATAACTTTAAATGCTTCTTGGTTTATTGAACTTGTTTTGTCTAATTCCTAGAAAGTGTATTCTACTCGAGAACTCAACTCGGGTTCTTTCCTTAAATTTCTGGTTCAAAGTTTAAAGAAATATGGATTTTTATATTAACATGAATTATGCAGTTAGCCTCCTCGGAGAAGAAAAAGATTTTGTTGGTAGTGATTAATTATTGTTGTGAAATGATTGGAGTATCATTTTATAAGTGTGCAATAGTTTGACCTTAATTATCTTATATGCAGGAGGAAGTAGCAATGCATGTCCAGAAAATGCAGGCGGTGCTGGTACTTTATATGATGCAGTTCCTCAAAGCCTTATTATTAGCAATCATAACAAGTCAACAGATACAGAAACACTTCTTTTGGAGTTTCCTTATCAGCCTCTTATGACAAATGTATATGTTCGAAATAAAGCTAGGGCTACTGTCCCTCTGCTTTGGAGTCGAGTCCAGGTTTGTAAAGCTCCAAATTTACACTTCGGATGTTGTTTCTTCCTATCCTTTACATTTTCATATTTTTGACTGGCTTAGTTGTACACTTTCTTGTTGAGGATAATAGATGCTGATTACAGAAATTTGAAAGTGGTTTCAACCCCCGTTATTGTGTCTTTAGACGTGGCACAAAAGATGCGATGACACACCACAGATAACAGAAATGCTATAGTGTTTTTTTATTTATTTTTTAATTTAATTTAAATTTGTAATTATGAGATACATTATGTTACATATGAGGTTTTAGGTTCAGTCAACCATTCTTCATGCAATGTACAGGTGCAAGGACAGATAAGTCTTCTCTGTGACAGTGTGCTTAGCTTTGGACTTCAACATTATGCTTCATCAGAATTTGAGTTATTGGCTGAAGAATTGCTAATGAGCGATTCTGTAATAAAGGTGAGTGGTAACTTTGTGGATTTTCCTTGTTTGCAGTTCCTTTCTTTAGTCTATATGCAATCGCATTGAATATATAACTTTTTCATTCGCTTCACCTATTTAATTATTTAATTCCTTGTCATGTGGATACCTCCTATATATGTGGTAGTTTAACAGACAGATTGCGCCACTGAGAGAGCTTGATTTTTGCTAAATTTTTGGTGCGTGGACTTTATACGACTCTAATTATAAGCTGATGATAAACTGGCCTTTCATTTATTATTACTCCAGGTGTATGGAGCCTTGCGCATGTCCGTAAAAATGTTCTTGATGTGGAATTCCAAGATGCTTATAGATGGTGGTGGAGAAGAAGCTGTTGACACATCCTTACTTGAGGCTAGTAACTTGGTTGTTCTCAGGGTAAATTGCCTACTATCTATGTGCATTTCGTGGAGTTTGTTGCTCATGATACATTCATGTTTGATGTATCATGTTTGACAACTAATCTTTTTAATAGGAGTCATCTGTGATACACTCTAATGCAAATTTGGGAGTTCATGGACAAGGGTTACTGAACCTATCAGGACCAGGAGATTGGATTCAAGCACAACGTCTGGTGCTATCACTATTCTACAGTATTCATGTAAGTGCTTGTTTAGTCAAATTGTCATTTTTTTTCCTTTGTACATGATTTTTTATAATTCCTTTTCCTTTATGAAGGTTGGGCCTGGATCTGTTTTGCGTGGCCCCTTAGAGAACGCAACATCTGATTCTGTGTAAGTTTTACCAGGGTTGTATTGTTTCTAGTCTGGTTGAATCTTCCCTCCAACTGTAGAGCTTTGTATCGTCTGCTGGCTGAAATACTAATTCTTTCTATTGTCATGTTCCATAGAACACCAAAGCTCTACTGTGAAAATGAAGATTGCCCGGTTGAGCTACTTCATCCACCTGAAGATTGCAATGTGAACTCCTCATTGTCCTTTACACTTCAGGTCTGAATAAGTTGAGTACCAAGTCATGAGGCTTTGTATTAACTGGTGCAGACAAGTTTACAGTGTGGCTTTGCTTTTTCAGATATGCCGGGTTGAGGATATCAATATTGCAGGCCTGATAAAAGGATCCATTGTTCATTTTCACAGGGCAAGGACCATTGCTGTCCACTCTACTGGAATGATAAGTGCATCAGGAATGGGTAAGCTTTCAGGAATCCACTCCTCCCCCAAAACACTTGCAGCAGAGTATATTTTTCGGGTGGATGACATACTTGTCTTCATGCAGGCTGCACTGGTGGTATAGGGAGTGGCACCGTTCTAAGCAATGGAATTGGCAGTGGTGGTGGGCATGGCGGTAAAGGTGGGGCTGCATGTATTAATGGTAGTTGTGTTGGGGGTGGAATCACATATGGGAATGAAAAGTTGCCTTGCGAACTTGGTAGTGGAAGTGGATATAACAGTTCAGCTGGTTCAACTGCTGGCGGTGGTATTATTGGTAAGCTTATGTTTTGAGTTGATAGGCTAGGTGGTTTTCATGATACAAGAAATTTGAATCTAGCCACATCCTAGTGCTTGACTGGTAGTTTTCCTTCTCAGCATATGCCCAGGGCTAAAGTAAAGCTAATATCTGCCAATTTCTCTAAGCTTGAATTTGATTATGGTTTAGTTGGTTGCTTGTGTTATGACTTGTTCATACTTATTTGAGTTCACTGTTACCATTTTCCAGTTCTTTTTCCCTTAGTAAGATATTGTATTTTCTCAAACAGTAATGGGTTCTTTAGAACATCCATTGTCAAGTATGTCTGTTGAAGGCTTGGTGACAGCTGATGGTGAAGATTCTGAAAATGGACGTCCTGGGGGTGGTTCTGGTGGAACTATACTTCTCTTCTTGCGTACATTAGATCTTGGTGAATCTGCCAATCTCTCGAGTGCTGGGGGATATGGGAGTTCCAATGGGGCAGGTGGTGGTGGTGGTGGAAGAATTCATTTTCATTGGTCAGACATTCCCACTGGAGATGTTTATCAGCCCATTGCAAATGTGGAGGGAAACATCCATGCAAGGTTTGTAGTCTAAGCATATTTTGTTATATACCACCATGATTAGGACACTTCTAAATTCCAATCCACCTTGTTTTCTGTTTCACTATTGCAGGGGAGGGACAGGCAGAGACCAGGGTGGTGCTGGAGAACATGGGACAGTGACGGGAAAAGCATGCCCAAAAGGGCTATATGGGACCTTTTGTGAGGTAGCTTACATTGTTTTTTGACGCAGTTGAAATCTATCTTTTGTGCTGTTTCATTTGTTAAACCACTTTGCTTCTGTTTATATTGCCAAAACTGTGTTTTTAATAAATTTGAATTTCTTTTAGTAAACCCTTTAGCATGTCCGATTGCTGCGACACTTATCATGTTACCTCTTAACCACTTGGGGATCTCTCTCTCTCTCTCTCTCTCTCTATAGATCAGTTGACAATTCAAACACTTGTATTGCTAAAATTCTTATTTTGTTATTTAGGAATGTCCACCTGGCACTTATAAGGATGTCATTGGGTCTGATGGGGCACTTTGTCATGATTGTCCTGTTGAAGAGCTTCCTCAACGTGCTATTTATATTTCTGTTCGAGGTACTTCCATGTAAATAGGGTAGCCAGAAGGCTTTTGGGTTCCCATGGAATCACATTCTTTTGCATCTTGTTTCCAGCTCCATATTGTGTTTCTTGTTGTGAAAATCATGTTATAAGTATTTTCTCTTCTTGTAATTAATCTAGCAAACACATTGTTCTCTTATCAGGTGGTGTTGCCGAGATGCCTTGTCCTTACAAATGCATTTCAGACAGATATCACATGCCAAACTGTTATACGGCTCTTGAAGAGTTGATCTACACATTTGGTGGGCCTTGGCTATTTGGTCTTCTTCTGATTGGTCTCCTCATCCTGTTAGCTTTGGTGCTAAGTGTCGCGCGTATGAAATTTGTTGGGGTTGATGAATTACCAGGCCCAGCTCCCACTCAACATGGCTCACAAATAGACCACTCTTTTCCATTTCTTGAATCATTGAATGAGGTTTCATTCTTGCATTATAAAACTTGTCCTCGTACTAATTTTTGCCTGAAAAATAAGGGTTTGGCACTTAATTTGCCCCCACTTTAGAGATTGCTAAGCTGGTATTTGTATTATAGGTTTTGGAAACAAACAGAGCTGAGGAGTCCCATAGCCATGTGCACAGAATGTATTTTATGGGTCCGAATACATTCAGCGAACCTTGGCATCTGCCTCACACTCCTCCAGAACAAATAAAAGAGATTGTGTGAGTTACTTGTATTTACTTATTTCTTTATATTTCAGTATCCCGGTATTTAAGAAACTTTGGAGGTTATGGTTGCTCTCTATCTATTTATAATCAATTTTTGATTCCAATATAGTATTCCCTCCTAATTTTTCTGATCTGGCAGATACGAGGGTCCATTCAATACATTTGTTGATGAGATTAATGCCATAGCCAATTATCAGTGGTGGGAGGGAGCAATGTACATCATTCTTGCTGTTCTTGCATACCCCCTTGCATGCTCATGGCAACAGTGGCGCCGAAGATTGAAATTGCAACGCCTGCGTGAATTTGTTCGATCGGAATACGATCATGCCTGCTTACGGTCTTGTCGTTCACGTGCTCTTTATGAAGGAATTAAGGTTAGAATGGCAAATTTCTAGTTTCAATTTGCCCTGGTTTATAACACGATGTTGATTACAATGAATATTTTGATGTGATTAATTCCATATATATAAGGATGCTTGAAACTAATTTGATGTGATTAATTCAACTAGAATGTGTAGGGGAAATTGATCTATATGCTCTCAGTAAGATTAGCTTTCATTGCTTCCTTCATGAGCTGTTATGTTGTTAATATCTGTTCTTTCCCTTTCTTTGGAACTTTTTTTCCCCCTTTGTATGCTTTGAAACTCTTTCATGGATTGTTTATATGTATCGCATTGTTGATTATTTATATAATCAATAGTAAGCCTTGTAATGGTTTAGTTGTATTGCTGTTAGGTAGCTGCCACTTCTGATTTAATGCTAGCTTATGTGGACTTCTTCCTTGGTGGGGATGAAAAGAGAACTGATCTTCCTCCTCGTTTACATCAAAGATTTCCTATGTCATTACCTTTTGGGGGTGATGGAAGTTACATGGCTCCTTTCTGTCTTCACAGTGATAATATTGTCACAAGTCTCATGAGTCAGGTTTGTTGAATGATGATGACAGATTCAAAAGCCAGTTGGCTGAACTTTTTTTTGTTCTTCCCAAGTGATAACTCCTGTACAGTTTATTTAACTGTAAAGATTTGTTTTGCAGTCGATCCCACCGACCACATGGTACCGTATGGTGGCTGGTTTGAATGCTCAATTACGCTTAGTTTGCCGTGGAAGGCTAAGAGTTACACTCCTTCCTGTCCTTAGGTGGCTTGAAAGCCATGCCAATCCGGCTTTGAGGAATTATGGTGTACATGTTGATCTTGCATGGTTTCAGGCTACAGCTTTTGGTTATCGCCATTATGGACTAGTGGTGTATGCTCTTGAAGAAGACCACATTGATGGAGCAATTGGAACTGAAGAATCACGGTAATGGCTTGTAATGTTTGTGTTTGGAAATAATTGTGTACTATTTTTGTCTTATTTTGACCTCTGCTTATTCTGTCCTCGTGTTAGATTAGTGTCAGAACTGGTTCTGCATAATGAAAATCTGTCCATGAGTTTATAACTAAAAACACATGCATATATATATATATTGCTAGAGTTGTGTTTTATGGTCGATACCCTTTCCTTGCAAATTGGCATGCTTTGATTAATGTAATAAAGATAACCTCAACATAACGTGCAAATGCATGAACTGAGATCAGTGGTTAGACAATACAAGAAACAATGGCAGTCATAACATCAAATAAAGAAGTCTAGATGTGTGGTAAAACACTAAAATTGAACAGATATATACATAAGTTTGTATAAAGCATATATGTCGTGGTTCACTTGGATGATAGCTGAGTTTGACTTTTGCTCTTTGATTTTCAGTGCAAATAGCATTTACGATGAAAATTCTTCTGGTCATTTGATAGAAGAACCACTCATAAGCCAATCTCACAGAAGCAATGTGAGGCGAAGGAGAGCATATGGAGGGATTGTAGATGCCAACAATGTACAAATGCTTATGGAACCGAGAGATATATTTTATCCTGTCTCTCTTATGCTTCGTAATACTAAACCCGTTGGACACCAGGTATCTCTCATCCTTGAACTAATAAAATATATACACACACTATATATATGTATTTAATAGTAATGTCTGTGCTCAGATTTTACATCTCTCATTCTGACATGTTTCTTTTGTGAACTGCAGGATCTTGTTGGTTTAGTCATCTCAATGCTTCTTTTAGGAGATTTTAGTTTAGTTTTGCTCACATTACTCCAACTGTATTCGTTTACATTAGTGGACGTCTTTCTGGTTCTGTTTATTTTACCGCTCGGCATTCTTCTCCCATTTCCTGCTGGTATTAATGCTCTGTTCAGTCATGGACCCAGACGTTCTGCCGGGCTTGCACGTATACATGCTCTGTGGAATCTTACATCCTTAATTAATGTTGTAAGTTGCTGTTTTCTAACTTGTGTTTTGTAAGTCTGTCTGCTGAGTTGAATAACAAATAAATAAGGAACTACTTGCTCTTTTAGTTATTGGATGGCTTATAAAAGGAACAAATATTTGGTGCAGTTTTCATAACTTCAAAAGTGTTTTTTTTGTTTTGGCCCTTGCGAATTATGTGCTGACCGGAAACTGGCAAATTATTACATATTCTTGGAATGATTGAATATGGCATATTGATCTGGCATAATCTGTTCTCAGGTGGTTGCTTTCGTTTGTGGATATGTTCACTTTAATAGTCAAGCATCGAGTAAAAAACATCCATTTCAACCCTGGAATATAAGCATGTAAGAAGATTCTGTTGCTGAAAGTGCTTCCTTAGTTCAAATATATGTTATATCATCGACATTGTATTCAACTAATGGGTTGTTTGCCTTTATTATCTGTGGTTGTGGTGCAGGGATGACAGTGAATGGTGGATTTTTCCTGCTGGTCTGGTTGTTTGTAAAATTTTTCAATCACAGCTAATCAATTGGCATGTAGCCAACCTGGAGATTCAAGACCGTTCCTTGTACAGCAATGATTTTGAGCTGTTCTGGCAATCCTGATAATTTTTAACAGGAGAATGCTCTTCCACATTAACATGGTTTTTGGCCCTTTTGTAATACATTTCCTCTGTACGCTATTTTGACAGTAGGAGTGAGTGACATAGGCAGGTAGCAAAAGAAAAATGTTGAATATGAATTGTGAAAGTGAAAAGAAATAGAAGAGAGAAAGATAGGCATTGATGTTAATGTAACCACTTTTGAACAATGTGATGCAGTTTTCTGTATATAGTAATTGGGGCATATACCCACTCTTTAGTGGATTCTAGTATCGGCATTGTCAATTCTTTTGCACTACTCGTCCTTCGGCCTGCTCACAAGTGTGCAGGTTATTTTTGCTATTATGAAAGCCTTTTTTTTTTTTTTTTTTTTTGAAGTTCTGTTCCCTTACTGATCGTATGCCCAAAGGGAATAATGATCACCTAAATCAGTATACATGTTCTTCAATGCCTTGAGAATAGAATTCAAAGAAGAATTGAGAGTTTTTGATTTTCAGAATCAAGTATGGAATATTTGCCATTGTTGATTTACGGACTGGTACAGTCATATTTGTGCCGAGTATGAAAAGATATGGTTTTGTCCGGGCCAAGAACACAAGTGACGGCAGGTATTGGTAGTTAAAATCTATTAGAATAAGAAGAGTTTGCTTGTCCAACTCCAAATGCCAAGAGGTGTGCTGCTGAATTCAGGACGCCCCAAAGACCATGCTGTTCACTCCGGCTCTATATACATGCAACTGAGATGCACTCGTTACGCTAATCCGAGTATCTGCACATGCAAACAGAACATCTCCTTGGATAATTTCATTATCTCCATTACAAGTGCATATTGTTCCCTTTCCAAGAGTGACCACAAAAATTGAAGGACCAGCTACTGCAGGAAACTCGGTCGATTCCCCACCCGGAAGATGACACCGATCCACCTCAAATTCATCGAAAGGCGGGATGTACCTAGTCACATAAGGATTCATGGCAACTCCTCGCATGATTTCAGGGAAACCCTGCTTATATGTGAGCATAGAACAAAGGGTCTTAACATCTCGATGCTTAGGAGTAAGGCCAGCCCTGACTACGTTGTCCGAGGTCGCCATGCACTCAATGCAGTCCCCGGATACATAGGCATGAGGTTCATTTGCTCCGAGGCACAATGCTTCACAGTGCATTTCAGCTTCTGAACACTCCCCTGCCTCTCCATCTCCATTTTGCAATTTGATTTTGCTTTATTAACACTTAACAATCGAAAAACGAAATGGACTAGTGGAATTGAATTGTAAGGAAGGTTAATTATATGAAAATTATTCTTGGGATGCATAAATATAGGATGCTTGTGGGCATGGGCATACAAATAGGAGGGAGAGGATACGTGGTAGTCTATCATACAGGATGCTTTTTATAACTATTTACTACATCACTCCCTGGAAGTACATTGTACAATATCCTAATAAGTGTTTTATAGTGAGTTCTTGTTGAAAATTGATGTGCTCCAAAATCCAGTTTTTCATCCTAATTTGAGCGAGAGTAACAGTGCCTTCTCAAGCGAGAACTTGGCTGATGTGCTTCAAGAATGACTTTCTTCCCCCCAATTTGGTGACCACCGACTAGAGTTCATTTCACATCCCGAATTCTCAGTGATAAATGGCGTTAACTTGGCAGTTTAACATGGTGTCAATTTATGTTTATGGCGATATTTGCTGTCATGATTATGAATATTTGAAGTAAAACCTTTTGGAATTCAATTTTCTTGCTGTCTCAAGTCTTCCCAGGCAAAATGCTTTGATGGTGTCTCAACTTTGTGAAGTATTGAACCCCTAAAGCGAATCCAGTAAACAACAAACAATGGCTATTCCTTAAGATGAGGAGAGTGAGGTCAACAATTCAGGTGCCTTCAAGCACAAATCAGCTTGAATTTCACTAATAACCAACTATTACTGTAAAAATTAGGAGGAGTCTGAGACAGCAGAGAATTCCAACTACAATGATCAAAATGAAAGATCTAAATCCGGTGAAGGCAAAACGAGGTCGTTCATAATGCCAGTGATTCTGTCGTGATAACGCTACTCTTTGTTCAAGACCTTGGGAACCTTGATGTATGGCTCCTCATAATTTGGAATAGCAGCAATTATGGCATTCCTGTTGCATATCAGCATGCTTCGTTAATTAAGGATTCGCTTTGGAATAGACATTGCTTCTGCCTATTTCAAAGAACTGAAACTACCATCTCACCTATTCTCAACTGTTTCGGGGACATCAGCACGGAAATTATCACCTTCAGTATCTGTAATACACACAAAGAGGAATCAGTTATGCTACAAGTGAGAATGAATACGAAAGTAAGATCCAACCTCCTGCCTTGAACACAAAACACATCAACAGGAGAAACAATGTGATTGGATCCTCAATCCCATTCAGAAATGAATGGTTTCTTTTTCACAAAACAAAACCCTAATCAACAATGTGAAGTGCAAACTGAAACTGACTATGAAGCACCTGCTCTTATAGAGGGCTCCACGCTTTCAAGATCAACTGCTTGAAGCTGTCCAAACCTGCAAACAGACCCACCAATCATAACAACCGCAACACAAATTCAGCATGAGTTAATTGAAACAGAAGACTAATCTTTACCATTCCATGACTTGTCCAATTTTGGGAGCAAATTCTTCAACCTTCAAAACCGAAAAAAATTATAATGAAACATTTAACGAACACAATGTTTCTGAAGAGAAGAGGGGTAATGAACCTCTTGAGGGGTCAGAGAAATTCGAGCAGTCTCAGCCAGACGTGGCACATCCAGAGGTTCCAGAGAAGACCCAGCAGTTGTTGCAGCTGAAAAACTTCGCCGCCGGTGAAGCACTTGCGGAATTTTTCGGTGGGAGTTAAAGTTGGGTAAAAACTGGTTCTTGGGTAACAAAGAAGAAGACACCAGAAGCAAAGCCCTGCTCCCCATCTCTGATTCTCACTTCGCTTCTCAACTTCCTCCTATCTATATCTATATTATTATTAATTAGCTAGAAGCACAACCCGTTTCTCTCTTGACCCGACCCGTTTCAGTTGTGAATGAAATGACAATTTTATCCTTATACCTCCTCTTAAATATATAATATATAATAAATACTATAGGCAATAATAGAAACAAGAAGAATAATACTTCTTTTAGGCCAAAAAGAAGAATCAGCCATTCAAGCTATTCATATTTCAGCCTCGGGCTTTCACACTAAAAATGATCTTGACAACAACCTGTTTTCTTGCATCTTAAACGTGACATTAGCCTAATGATATGTGTTACTAACACGGGAGGAAATATTTACAGGACTGTCAAAAACAATCAGTTAACTGTGGTTCGAAAAGTTATATGTCAACTTTGTCTGAAGCTCCTTCATCTGCTGCTGTTGTATTGCTCCTCTCTGTAACGGGGTTGTTGCAATGCTGAAGTGGGGGAGCAGCAAATGAACTCGTCTGGTACATGTCAGAAGGTGGTTGATTTGTACATTGCGTTGTGCTCTCAGGCAATGAGGTAGATACTACTGCGTTTGCTGGATCTGTGTCGCTGGTTCCACTATGTCCGACTCCGTCTCTGCCACAAGCTGCTACCGATGCTGTAGCTACAGCCATAAACATACAAATGAAACTACTCAGCAAAATGCTTTTGCCCCCAAAAAAGGATGAACAGAATTCTAAAGTGAGCAATTTGTTTTGGCTCCCTTTCATCCCTATGCCTGGTCTCCATATACTGTCCCAAAACGATTTAACAAGAAAAGACAAAGGAAGAAGTTAAATAACCTGTATGAGCAGTGGTGGTGTTTGCTATGCTTGTGTTTGAGGGCACAGATGAGGTTCCTGCTCCTTTTTTCATTTTAGACTGCAAAAGATGACCACAAATACGTGATACATTAGTCAACTTCCTATCCATAACTACCAGAAACTAGTGCACAAGATCTGCTCTTGCTTTCTTCTAAACTAAATGCATTCATGTCCATGTTTGTTAACATAAAGAGATGCACGCCCTGGTGAATGTGAAATGCCTGTCTCAAGTTGAACCCAAAAGGAGAAGATATGCTCTACCCAAGAATTTACACATTTTTCAGCATCTCAAGAAAAACTCCTTTCAAATCATGTTAGTTTTCATACCCTTGCATTTTCTTCACAATGCTTTACAACAAAAGAGATGTTTGTGTAACGGCCATGCAATAGTGTGTAAGCCCACAAGAGAAGCTTCCTTGGAATGCTAAGGTCAAGGATTTCAGCCCCCTCCGTGCTTGGTCTGAATTGTGTATCCCTTGCTAACCATGATGAAACTAAATACAGATTGACACCGGATGAAGGCATTACACTTGAGCTCTCACGATAGAAGTTGTACGAAGATCGAAGCAAAGCACTGGCAGTCTCTAAATTTTCATCTGAAGCTTTCTTAACAACTAAGTTCTTTATTTTAGAGAAAACAGGATTTCGTTTTGCTTCAAGCTTTTTAAAATGGGTTGGGTCCTCAAAAGCTGAACTCCACAATTCATCTGTCTGCAAATCAACACAGAGCAGCTGGCTATTTTCCAACCCACCATCTGAAGGATTTAGAACCTGAATCTCACTTGCGATTTCAGACTGTGATGGAGTGATCTGTGCCAACCACAATATAACAGATCTACACCAAGCAATGGATGCATGCCTGCAAACTTTCGCACAGTTGCTGTTTGACAATTTTGGATTCTTGAAACGCTTTCGAATCTTCTCATTTATGGCTTCAAGAGTGTCCAATTTACCATTTTCCTCTAATGATATGATATGTTCATGAAGATATCTGCAGAAATTCAAAAGGTCCATTAGACTCGTTGACATGACCACTAACACATCGAAACTCACACTTATTTCTAAGATTAATAAAATGGATACAGACCAGGATACTGGAGACAATAAAAGCTCAGACTAAAAAAAATCTAAGACCTCCATCAAGGTTTCATCAACAACTTGAGAATTGATAACTATTCTGTAAAGCTTAGGACTTTTTGGAAAATAAAATCAGCTAAATAGTACGTAAATTACCCATATAAACTGCTTTCTGATGTTTCTGTGACCTTAATCTCAGGCAAACCACATATTTCAGGCCATAAGTTCCCCTGTTCCATGAACAAAGAAAACACTTTCTCCAATATATGCTCGGAATTATCTACAGCCCCAGAGCCAACAGTTTCAACTTGGCGGATCGATGAAACAAGGGCCTTTACATACCTCCCAAGGGCAACTGGAACAAGATCTTCAATGCATAGTGAAAACTGCATTTTTTAATCAAGTTGGATCATCTTAAATTGGTAGGGAAAAAAGCAGATGACATGTAGAATAAGATGAGCTATTTAACGGTAATATTGGCACATATATTATTAATACTTAAAACTGTATGGACAAGTAAGAAGCACTAGTAAATATAGATGAAAGATATAGACAGCGGAGAGATATAAAACTTCAGTTAGCTAATCTGTATACAGTCATGCACAAAGCTGCAAAATTTGTACTCTGGATTGTCTGTAATCCGTCTTTATACAGATTTTAAAAGCTGCAGATTTATATGCTGCAAAGTCATAATTTATGCACGACTGTATACAGATTTTGATGGCTGAGGTGGTTGTTAGCTAGCAGTAAACTATTCTCTGTGTCTCCACAGATTTTTAAAATCATCAAGAAATTGCTTCAGCCATAGCAGTCACTGAAACACACGAGAGATTAAATCATTACCCTCTTATCAGACCGAAGAGAGATATAAGCACGGTCAAGAGTACAGATGTCTCCAGTCTCCTCCAGCAGTTTCAAATAGAACAGAAGATATTTCCTAATGCAAGTAATGAATTTTCTAGAACTTTCAGGTAAGTTAACCTCAAGGGACCTTTTGCTCCCGCAAACTCCAGGAGTTTTCCGCCTGGTACAAGGAGAAGATATAACTGATTAGCTTCAAATGGAATTACAGTTTCAGCTACATAATACCAACTTAAAAAATATAGACGCTACATAGATTTATGGTTGTACCTTCCTTTTTTGGCTGTACTATCAATTTCCCACATATTTATTGTAAATGATGACCGAGATGACTTGAAGCAAAAAGAGAGTTCATCTTTTGCTCTCTCAGATGCACCACTTTTCCCTCTTTGATGCAGACCTTGTGCAAGCATATATCTGGCTTTATGAAAATGTTTAAGCTCCCCTTCAATACAAGTTTCAAGGGCACAAAGACAGTCGCTGTAAAGCATGTTCCACACCTCTGATTTAACCGCATCTTCATGCTTCACCTTCTCAGAGTTTGTTTCTGTGCTTCTATCCTTTGGTGAATTTGACATTTCCGCATCCATGTCACCTAACATTGTCATGACAGCATCCTTCGTTGATTGACTAAAGGCATATGCTGAAAGAACCTGGAATGGCCAAAGATTAATTGGGATATACACAAGTAACACAACTATAAGACAAATTGTCTCTAAGTCCATAAAGCATTTATTTGTAGGCAGGTCACAAAGACATGTCCATCTTAAAGACTTGGTCAGTTGTTCATCAGATTGTAAAAATATAAGGTGGACCAATTCAGGAAGATATCATTTGGATATTCCGAAAGTCTGAGGATTGAGAGATAGAATGTTGATGATCTGGAAGAGAAGCCAGACAAACATAAATAAAAAATAAAGGAAGAAAGAGAAAACCTTTAAAGCTTCTAGATTTTGTTTTCCACATGTAAAAAGTAATTTCAGGCGCGAAGCATGCATCCTGTAAACAGGATCTACAGCTGTTGGATTCAGAGCAATAGCTTTATCATAATATGATAAAGATGTCTCATAGGAGTACCCAAGCTTTTCACAGAGCTTCCCAATATAGTAAGCATGGGACCAGTCTTGCCTGATAAAGAAGAAAGCACATAAAAATCCATTTGAATTTGGCACATGAGGTTTGTATAGGTAATTGCACAGAAAGGAACTGCAGAAAAAAGTACATACTTGTGAGCAAAAGCCTTTTTAAAGTGTCTCATCGAGTTCTCGCAAAACACCACCCATGCTGCATCCTTCAAGGGTACAACAGTTCGTTGATCATAAAATGGCACCACGCTTTGAAGGCTATCATAGTATACCAATGCCAATAACTCGTGTATCTCACTCTGAGCCACAGATTAAAAACAAAAATCATTACCTTATCCTTGACATCCAAGAAATATTATAACTCATTGAGATAAGAGCCTTTACGACTTAAATGGCCTGTATATCATAGCATGTTAAGAATTTATATGGGATCCAATAGAACATGAACCCCAGCCTTAAAATCTGTAAATTCAAAAAAGTACCAACAATCTCAAAGAATTTGAAAAGTCCCAAATTAGTGATAGCAATACAATAAATAACCCTACCAGATTAAGGCTGAAGGCCACATGCAAGGACTTTAGATATGAAACCTAACCAAATAAGAGTGCAGTAATATTTATGTAGTATATAGATCTACAAAAAGATAAGAGGGTAAAACCTGCTGAGCTGATGTCTTTGCCAAAGCCAAACTCATTAACAGACACCGCCTACTCCTCCTTCGACTTGTCTCAACCCTCTGAGGTAATGTAACATTCTTCCTCCATCCTGCCACATTGATGTGTTTACTGCCATCATTTAGTAACAAGTCCACTTCCTGTAGAAAAGGATCCCCAGAACATGACACTTCAAGCATTTTTTTCGCCTGTATTCACAAACTAGAATGACAAACAACAGTAGATATTACCTCGTCATAGATATGTCCTAGTCTTTGCCAACTTTCAAAACGCAGAGGGTTGTAGAGTAAATCATATTTGAAGAGATTCGCATTATGCTGTACAAATTCTTCCCCTTCCTTTGTAAGCACAAAGCCAGGCCACTTGTCTGTAGCACTCATTTCCTCAGAGAGGGCAAGGAAATAATATAAATTGCAATAGACATCCAGATATGGTTCAGAGCTGCAAGCAGTCAATTACAGATAGTTCATGATCTCTGAATTTAACCATCAAGTGAGAGAATGAGGGATTACATTCTGAAAAAAAAAAAACAAACAAACAAATGCGAAGCTATACTTACCTCCCAACGGATGATGACTTTTGTTGTTTAAACCTTCTCTCATCAGGAAGTATCACCTTTGTTATGGTCTCAAGAAAGCCGTCAGACCCAGCCTCATCTGAGAGCTTATCTTCACATAAATTGAGATCATCTAAGAACTTATCTATTGCATTTCCAGCCAAAACATCTTCTGGTGGTTGCGGAAAGTGTTTGCGTATGGCTCTGAGTACTCTTCGAACTTTGACTAGTCCTGTCCTCTGCAACATACATGAGTAATGACAGTCCATAGTGGTTAGAAAACTATGTATTTAAGTAAGAAGCATACTTATTTAAATGGGGAACCATACAACATATACAAGCACTTGGAAGACGATAGAGAGAGAAAACTCACAGAAGAAGCCTTTGCATAAGGAAGTATGTACTGAAAAACATCAGCACATTGTTCCTTTGTCTGGTAATCACCAGGGCTAGTATTTTTGTGCACAGCTAAGTCATCTTCATAGGATGAATCAGATCTAATATTTAGACCATATAAGCAGAAGAAACACTGATCCAAGGCATAATCAATTTTCAACTCAACCTCCTCCCTTTCATCTTCTATGAGTTCATCTTCGTCTTCATTCAATTGATCGCTTGCTTCTTCACCTCTGTTGAACTTACCACCAGAACCATCTTCATCTTGCTTTCTACCTTCTGATTCCAAATTAAGATCTTCCTCTAGAGCTTTATCGGATAAAATGTTTTTTGATGATATTGCTTCTAATACATCCTTCCCTGCAGTACTGATTTCATCTCTTCCAGTGTGAACCATTTCCACATCTAGTGTATCTGATTTTAATTCATTTAGAGTTATTTTGGCAGGACTATTTAGGTCAAGCAGCTCGTTGTCTTCAGTTGTTTCTTTACTTGATGAGTTAAAGGTAGATTTAAACTTCATATCCAAGGCCAATAGATGCTTAATTGCAAATTTAAGAAACATTCCTTCTTCCTTTTCAGTACCCTGACCCGCACAGCAGAGTCCATATTCCGCCAGTAGATCGTGCATAGTGACAATTAAGTCAACCTAAGATGCAAAGTCAGAAAAAAGGAGAAATGAAAAGGGAAAGAAAGACAAATGAAAAAATAATCAGGAAAGAACTCAAAATATAACCAACTTGAGAATATTTTACTCACTTGAGTTTTAACAGGTATCATGTGGTTGAGGTGTTGAAGTTTGCAGAATGCAATGGAAGCTTCAATAAAGCAACTTTGTTCAATTTCATCAGCCGTCACTAGCTCAGGAGATTTCTTACAGAGGAATATGCTTGCAACATTACACATGACTGACAAGAGCAAGCATTGGAGATCACCTATGCTGCTCATTGGAACAGAATTGCTGTCCTACAAGCATGAGATAAATCATATAATCAGATACTGTACAATTTATGAAAGTATATTATCTTTAGATTAATCTATCGTTATTAACACTGTAATAAGTTTGCCAACATCATTACCCTCCTGTTTCTCTGATCCTTATTAGCATCTCGTTGGTTTTCAATTGAACAAATTTGATGAAACTTTACGGTTTGAGGTAAGCATGACCAACCCCCCCAAAAAAAAAAGGTAATATTAGAGCTATTCGTAATTTATTCATATACATTGACTTACAGAAGCTCCAGGTTGATCAATAAAGTTCTTCACTTGGGACGCACATTGAGAAATGGCCTTTACTTCCTCTGCAACCAAGAAATTCCAGCACTGCTTGCTCGAACTTTCATTTGAATCTATGACAGAATGGAAGCGAGCTTTTGACCCTGATTTAGAAAGGAAGGATTTACAGGAAGCCAGGCATTCATCAATCCCTGCTGCTGCCATAAGAATTTGCAGTTTCCGACGATGACAATTCAAATAAATGTCAACATCCACAGGTTTTGTCTTTTCACAAGCTTTGATTAAAATGTCTAGTGCTGACAGTTCAACTGAAGTAATTCCTTCACCTTCTTTATTAGCTAAGCGTAGAGGTAATGCATCAGGGGGCACATTTCTTGTGGCAAATAGAAGCGGAACAAGCAAGGTCATGCACTCCATATACATTTCCTTCTCAATCATCTCACCTAAAGTCTTCTGCGTCAAGAAATCAACCTTTAAAATGTTAATTTCATGGAGAATCCTACCAACAGTTAACTCTTTAACAACCTTGCCATATGGGAGGCGGATTACATGCTGCGAATCACTGATATTTTCCTTGTTTGCCAAAAGTGACAATGATATACAGAATTCTTGGTGGGCTTTTTCCTTGTTGCCGTCTAAAATAGATAATCGTCCACTTAACCAGAAAAACCGAACCCAAAAAGAGCTACTTGCTAACAACTTGTCACCTAATGATACATCCTTGCAAACAGAATTGTCGGCTGATATTCCATTATTACCGAAGAGTCTCTTAAGCCCAGATATGCTTTCATCTTCCAAAGCTACTGATTCGAGAATCTTACAAAGATGATAAGATGCCTCGGACATGAATACTGACAACCTTGAAGCATCAGACAATGAACCAAGGTCATAATAAAGCTCAGCAAGGAAAAGGCAGCATTCAGGGGTCCTATCCTTCCCCCAATTCCTTGTCATCTTTTCCAAGTCCAGAAACTTAACAAATGCATCCTGATGCTGAAGATCTCTACTTGCAACCTCTTCCAAAAGCAAGTGAGCCAAATGGAAAGCACCGTAGTTCTTTGAAGCTTTTTCAACAAATCTGCAAACATCACCATATTCAGTATCCCAGGGATTAGCTTGATCAGGACATGAAACAGAATGATTACTAGAATGATTGGACTCTGTGATTCCTGATCCGCCAGCAATAAAAGGTTCTAGACACTGAATAACAACCTTGGCCTGAGCTTTACCATTAGCAAAGTCAAGATCTTCTTTCTCTGGTTTACGAGTTCTAAGCCTTTCAAGGCGAGTACTCCGCCTCTCCTGTTTTTGGAATTCTAGAAGACTTGTCTCTTTCTCTTTAACACCTGTTCTTCCAGTGTTGCAATCACCAGAAGAGGTATTTTCACCAATTGGGGTCAAGTTATGTCCTTTTCTTTCCTCAGACCCTCTGTTACCTTCTGAACTAGAAGGTAAGTGTAAAATTAATCTGATGTCTCCAGATCTGTATTCTTTTGCATTCCCCATCTCAGATCTACAGCCATTCAACGGAAGTAAGATATCCAAGAGCGCATCAGCAAGAGCTGCCCAAGTAGCGTCTACAAGGTTCAAATCCATGCTCTGGTTCAGCTTCTTGGATGCAACGCCCTCCTCTAGAAGTGCTTGAGTTGCTTTTCTCTTGTCAACAAATTTGAGACGGACATGTTTAGGTTCCAGCTTATCTATACCTCTAGGAGCAAATGGAACTGGCTCTGACTCTTCAATTGTTTTCTTGACATGCAAAGCACGAGAATGTGATGGCCAATGCCTCAAAATTAACTCTGCCACAGAAAGGCATGCAACCTCATCACCGATAGCAATAAGAACTTCCAACAATTTCTCCATGCAGTTCCCTGCATAAACAGTTTCAAAGAAGATTCACGATTTGTATTACAAAAAAGTAATCACACAGAAAGCCAAGTATATAATTGAAATATTAAAATTCTTAAACACCAAAGACACTCACAATTATTAGGGCTGCACAAAAGCCCTTGCTCAAATGCCCAACGTGATATACTCAGAGAGCCCATCGAGCATGATAATGTTCCGAGCTGGTTCCAGACAACAGAATCTTTGGTATCAATCTCTACAGCTTGGAGATAACATCGTAGAGCACTCTCATAATGTTCTGAACCTTGTTGAAGAAAAACATTGGCAAGGTTCTTCAGTGCCAAAAATCTGCAGCCAGCAAGAAAAAATAATAATGCAAGGCTCTTCATCATATTCATTTTCTTTTCTTTTTATCTCTATTGTTCCTGAGAACTACCAAAAACCAAAACTAGCATCCTACATGATCTGTAAGACTTATCATTCATCTTATGTGCATTAGAAAATTGTAAATCCACTACAGATAAGTTCTCTAAAATTGGCCGAGACTACAACGGATGCTGGGATAATGCATGAATCCAAACCTGAGTTGCAATAGATGACAATCGCTGACATTACCATCCACCTGCACGGCAATAGAAATTTGAATGAATATCCGGCTCCGCTAACACAAAAGAACCACCAAACTACCATCTCAAAAAGTATTTCTTTTAAAGATCTTACCCGCGCGTTTTCTATTAAAGGGTCTATTAGAACAGATTCTAACAACTCACTAGCCCTCTTGTATTCTTTAGTTTGTAACTTGTGAAGTCCTTCATGATAAGTTTGTGAGAGATGAAATTCCTGACAAGACCAAACCAAACAATTCATCAGCTGTAAAAATGACAATGCTTCTGAATTGAGCTTACTATACAGAAACTATGCACTTAGTTCATAACATTCAGTTTATCTGAGCAATGCCAGGAATGTAATAAACTTCCCAAACACTAAAATTACCTCCAGTAAAATGTGAAAAAAACACTCAAACTTAGTCATTAGTAGAATACATCACAAAAATTCCAACTCAGTGAACAAAAATTCATGAAGTAATTCAAGAAAAGAAAGCAAATTTTCACAGAACAGAAAGAAAAAAAACGCAAAATAAACAGAGAGAGGGGATGGAGAGGCATGCCTGAGCTTCTTTGGTAGGAGCTAAGGGCTCCCACGTGCCTTTGGAGCCAGTATCGTCATTGATAGCTGCAATTGAGAACTGAAAAAGAAGCAAGCACACAAATTCAGAATTACATTACCAGAAAACTCAAAATTCAATTGAATAAACGAAACTCTCAAGCTCAACGCACCATCTTCAGTCGTCGTCGTTGGAATTCGGTAGCAGGCAGCAGGTTTTGCTTCGAATTTAGGGCTTACTATACTCAGAAACTAGAATTTTACAGAGGAATTAGGGTTTTTAAAAAGGGAGGGAGATTGATTTCGTAACTAAACTAGTGAAACGCCGGTGAGTGTAATAAATCCTTATTGGCTGGTTTAGTCAAAACAAAAACGGTGCGTTTTGTGCTGTGTGTTTAAGTGCGCGATCATTGTTGGAGTTGCTCAAGAAAAAATTAAACGGAGTCGGAGACCGCGAGGTTCTGATCGACTAGTGCTCCGATTGGTTGCTTCCAAAAGCCAAACAAAGAGAGAGGTAATAAAAACTTACCCACCTTCAAAACGATTCGTTTCGTTCTTGTTTCGCAACGATAAAAGGTTAAAACTACTCCCTTCAAAAAGAGTTTGTAGTGGATCTGTACAATTTTCATGAGTGTGTATTGCCCCGCCAGGTGTTTGATAAAATGCGCAACTGAAAGAAATCGAAGAACATAGCGGCAGCCACAATGTGTCAGATACGTGTTTGTAATGTTTTGATTACCACTCTCTACATTGTCTGGATTGCTATCGGTGGTTCGGGTTTAAGCCATGGAAGCCTGTGAGTGTATCGAAACAACCCCCAATATGTTTCTGCTGACATGGTGTTAGTTTTAACCAAATTTGCTGGCCTTACAGGATAGACAACAAGGTTCTGAATGTTGGGGAAGAGCTATGGAGGGAGACTCTGCCACTACGTATGGGTTCGCGGCTTTACCGGCTTCAAGGGATCAAGCCTGATACTTGGTATGAAGTGAAGATATCATATCCAGCTTCTGTATGTACTTCCCAACTTTTCATGGGGTTCACTTTTGAGTCTTTCACCAGTGCCATTAATTATGTATTTGTTTAACTTTGTATTGGCAAACAGATACCTGCTAGCTTTTCCATACAACTCAAGAGAGGGGACTTGGAATTGCCTTTGAATGGGAACAGAAGATTACTGAACACAGAAAAGCTGATTTTCAAGAGCGAAAATGATCAGGTTCGATTTCGCCACTGAAACTTTTTAATGCATTGTTGCTGCACTATGTAAATATACTTAATTACTGCTCAGGGTGGCATGTATGTGTTGGTGTCGGTGGAGCCTGAGGGGGTTGTTGCCATACCAAATGTGCAGGAGAGGGAGTACATCATTTTCAACATAGGTAATGTGCATTCACTAAATTGAGCTTAATTTAGCGATTAGTATGTTGTGTTTCCCTAGTGCTGAAGAAGATCAAAATGCTTCCTCATATACTTGCTTGCATAACAAAGTTTCATCTCTTGTTGGTAGCAGTTTGTGATGAACTATTGCTGGGGATTCCTCATCAAGCTTGGTGGGTTGTAGGCTTTGTGGTTGTGTGTTTGGTTTTGGCCTTCATCATACCCTCATTTCTTCCACCCTTTTTGTTACGAGCACTCGATCAGAATGCTTCGAAAGATTCTTGAATATGACTCTGACTCGAAACCAGTGGCCGACACCATCAAATTTTGAAGATCATTTCACTGAGGTTCCGAGCAGAGGTATCGAAAGTATGATAAATTTTCAGTTGGCTGCCGTAGATTGTTTTGAATCACTTCTGGGCATCAATGGGGCTTCTCAGTTTTTTCTTTTTCTCTCTTACAAATGATTAGATGAAGTAGACTTGTTAGCTTCAAAATTTCTTCCTCTCTCTTGTTATAGATAGATTGGCACATTATATGTTCAGTTCGGTATGCATTGAAATCAATAGAATACCACTTCGTTTTTCGTTAGTTTGGTAGTGCCAGAAACACTTTTGATTAAGCTAGCTTCACAAATGCGCACAGGCTATGAAAGCAGAAAAGGGGTTTACCATAAACAAGAACTTACACAAACCACATTCAATTACAGAAACAGAAAGAACGTAAACACAAACACAGAAGAAACACCAATGGCCTCATTCTATTACAACAAAACACAGTTATATATGACACTTTCATAGACCAATTTGCATGAAATTAGAGCCCCCATATGCGTCAGCCCTTTTCTTGGCAGCGAGGTAGTCAGATGCGTATTTAATCAACCATGATAGTGCCATAATCGCCACCACGCCACACCCGCCGGAGAAAACCAAACCACTTGCTGCAAGGAAGAGGACTATCCCAGCCGGGACTAGGACCGGACTAAACAGCACTATAACTGGGCTGGCCAAGATCAGGGTCATCACTGTCCCGGTTAAAGTTAACCCGGACAAGACTAAGAAAGTGACACCGATTGCTCCAGTTGTCAAGACCTTGGCAGTGCTGGTCCGGTCGCGTGAGGCCACCGGCTCATTGGGCTTCTGGGAAGAGGCGAATGACCTGATGTTGATCATGGCTACTGCGACTGAAAAGTATGAAGAAGAGTCATGGAATCGAACAAGTCGTATTTGTAGGAGAAGAACGGTCGGTGGTGATGATCTTATCGTGTTTTGTGTGGCTCGATTGGTGGTGGTGGGTTGCATGAGTTGATGTTCATCTGGAGTATAACACGTCGCTACGAGTGAATGGGTGCAAGAACAGGTGGCTGCATGCCTACATCCTAGAATTCACATTAACAACAGATTCTTCACCGTTTTCCATGTACACGCAATTGCCTTGAGAAAGTTTTTCACCTCCAAATTACATCCTCTAGTTTAACACTAATATCAAAACATACATGTCAAAACTCATTCCTTGTTTAACACCTATTTCTATTAAAAATTGTCTATGTCATAGTAATACATGATTTTAAAGAGCTGTTTCAAGTGATGGATTATAAAAAAATCAATCCAATTCTTTTGTAAGAAAAGCATATAAAATCTGTGGATGTGCTTAACCTAAATTGAAGAGACACTATTAGCCTCACTTGCATGGATGTGTATGTATACCGTCAGCTTCATTAAACAGGAGTACTTACATCGGTGTAAACACGCCCATACCATCGTAAGCCTAATGAGGCTTACCCACAGTTAACCTTGCTTGCATGAACGCGGATATGCTCACGATTAACCTCACTTACCATAAACATGCCATAAAACTTCGTAATGTATGCACTGCTTATGAAAGCTGAAAAGGACGTAAACGCAAACCACATTAATTCAATCGCTTGTATCCCCAAAAAACTGCCCACAAACCACGTTCAATTATAGAAAGAACGTCCCTTCACAAACACAACACTTACTCATTGATCACTTTCAAATAAACCCATATATGCGCGAGTGAGCCCTTTTCTGGCGGCCACGTAGTCAGATACGATACAACCATGACAATAACGTAATTCCTGCCACGCCACACCCGCCGGAGAGAGCCACACCAGTCGTTGCTGTGCAGAACAGGACTAGAATCGGATCTAAACACCGCCTGAGAATAAGAATGTACAGTGCAGACATATATATACTCACTACGTAGTACGTACAGTAAGATTTGACTTCACATCCAACCTAGCTTAGGCAATCCAGGTATACTTGCATATATGTATCGACTGAGAGTTCATGGCCGTGTTGCTTTAGCTGTTCCTCATGTTCTTGACATAGGTTATTTCTTTTTTTGGTATATCCTTTATCATCTGATCTATACTTGTTTTAGCACGAACATTGTTTGTTTTTCTTCCTGTAGATAAATTGGCATATTGTGTCAGGTTATGCTTCTTCTTTTTCTTTAGTTTGGTATTCAAGCTGCAACACGTTTCATTAAATTCACAATTGCTCACAGGCTATACATGAAAGCAGAAAATTAACGAGTTTATCAGAAACAAGAACTTACACATAAACCACATAATCTTGCAATCGATGCATTATTACAACGCACATATATATACGTACGCACACACTTTCATAGACCAAATTGAGCGTAAGACCCCCCATAAGTGTAATCCCTTCTGCTGGTAGAGACGTAGTTGGATACATACTTGTACAACCACGTCAGCGCCCCGATGGCAGCCACGCCACACCCGCCGGAGAAAACAAAACCAGCTGCTACTAGGACCACGACTATTGCCGCCGGGACTAGGACCGGACTAAACAGCACTAGAACTGGGGTGGCCAGGATCAGGGCCATCACGGTCCCGGTTAAAGTTAACGCGGACAAGCCTAAAAGCGTGGTGCCAATTGCGCCGGCGGTTAAGAACCTGGTTATGCTAGTCTGGCCCCGTGAGGACGGATACGAGTACTGATCGACGTCGTGCTTGTGATGAAAGTCGGCTGTGGCCATGATCGACGGCGGAGATGTGATTGAGACAATTAGTGATGGAGCCGAGAAGGGTTAGTTCTGTATGTATATGTATAAGAAGCAAAGGTTTGTTTGTTATTGCATGTGAGGTAGCACGCTGGTGATCCTAGACTGTAAACACGTAGCTAGCTAGAAGTGAATGATTGGCATGTCGCGGTGTCATGGCATCCATTTGTCAAACAAAACCAAAGAGAAGATGAACACGACAAGAAGTTAATGGTCGCTTTTGCTTATCGTTATTCTTGCAGATCGTAATACCGTTACGGCGTTATTTATGTCGTTTGTATTTATTTATTTTTTTATCTGAAATGTCGTTTGTATTTTTCTTTTCTTCTTTTCAACAAAAATTCGAACGTACGTGGATGTTCTAGAGACGGATTATAAGATTATTGATCTATATATTCGCATTTGTAGAATAGAAAATACTATCACATGCAGTTCTAGACTCCTATCATGAAATTGATGATTGATATATAATTCAATTTTCTAAACATTGAAGCCTAAATCTTTAGGTCTTGCTCTTTTTTTTTTTTTTTTTTTTTTTTTTTTTTTTTGAAATGGGGCTGATTTAGGTCTTGCTTATCCTAAACAAATCTGTTTAATATTGCTCAAAAGACATTATTCAACCACTTTTACTAGTATTGTGTTTTAATGTTCGGTTCATAATGCTAATCATTTAGGTTTCAGAACAGTATATAATCAAATAAATTGGATCATTTTGTTCCCGTACGTAGCTAGGATTATGAGTAACTGGTATGTTACTGAAAAAGATTTTTGGCAAAACAAAATACATTTTGCAAAGATATCGACTCCTATAGATTTAACTCTGTTCTTCAGGTATTAATTACACAAAAAATTAAAATTAAAAATAAAACATGAAAGCACACAGCTCTACTTGGATGGAATTATAGCAGCTAGAACATGGGTATACTTCATTAACAAACTAAATCACATAAACCACTTAACCCACTCCCACAATGACCATAACCAACCAATCCACCCGAATCTCATTTGCAAGTACTTCCTCACAAGCCTACGCCCCAGATCAAATAAAAACTGCGTCCAATTCATTTTCTTCGACGCGTACTTATACAACAACGATAATGCCCATATTGCACCCACCACCGACGACACAAAACCAGCTCCGACTAGGAGTACGAATATCCCTGCCGGAACCAGAATCGGACTAAACAACACTACAACTGGCGTAACCACGATCAGCGCCATCAAAGTCCCGGTTAAAGTTAACCCGGACAAGAAATATAGCGTGATACCAATCAGTGGCGTAGCCAGAAATATGAATTAGGAGGGTCAGGATTCAAATATTAACGATTAGTCAATTATATTAAATAAATATAAAATTTCATCAAATAACATAAAATTGCATATATTTTTTTTTTATCAATTAAAATTGCATATGTTAATCGTTAAAAAAATTGCATATATTCATTTATATATCATTCTTCTCATAAAAGAAAACTTTTAAATTATTACAATACTCAAACATAACAAATTCCTCCAAACCAATCATCACTTTTTATGATCTTCATGGTGAACAAAACTTGCTCTCTAGTTGATGTCAAAGTCTTCTCTAGGAGAGAAAATTGGAAAAAGACAGATGAATTCTTTAGTGAAATATAGATACAGGCGAGAAAGATGATTTAAGAGAAGAAAAAGTAAAAAAACCTAAATATATATGGATAATCATTGATCAATGAATAAAATATAGTAAAAATTAAAAGAACAGTGGAGCTGTGCAATTGTCCAAGTTGTAGATAATGGGTAAATGGGACAAAACTGTTCTCAACAATTTTGTTCCCTTCCTGTCAGAAGGGTCAAACAACATATTAGAATATAACTTTTGTGTTGGAAATCTCTTGTATCGAAACCAATCAGACTGTTTTCAAAAGCTCAGAAGGGTCATTTGACCCTTCTCGCCCTAGTGTGTCTACGCCACTGATACCAATTGCGGTTGAGCACAAAAACTTGACAGTACTAGCAGTGTCGCCGGATGATAGGGCCGAGTAATCTTCCGGCTTCTGATACGACTCCATCGCCGCCACGATCTCCGACTGTGATCAAACTTCAGCCTTCAACCTCCGTGATTGAGTGACATTTAAGGGGACAATGTACGGTGCATGGGGCGGTAGTGACGGTGAGCTTGAGTTTCTGAGCTTGACACATCACTAGAACTAAATGCGTGGCAGCACACTTGGCGGTTGTAGGCGACTCCACGTGGCGCGCATTGGGGAGATTGTCAGTTTCCTACTTCTCTTGACCGCTTGGTACGACTAGCTTGGCCCACATGGTAGAGGAGCGTCTAAGCGGTGGCAATCACCTGCATTACAGGGAAAAACTGGAGCGTTTTAAACCGTTGATATCTCGGGTTCGTAAATCACAAAGCTGCACACTAGTGTACGAGATTGCACCCAAAAATTTTGAAAATCTTAGGGAGGAGACCAGAAGCGGGATCCCACGTGGCGAGATCTGGGAATTCGACCGTTGCGAAGTACTGGCTTTATTCAATCCCCTTCTTTAGAAATCCCTCTCTCTAATTTCAATTTCCCTTCTCTCTCTTCTCTTCTCTTCTCTTCTCTTCTCTTCTCTCTCTAATGGCGATTGCTGCGGAGAACCAGCCCCAGGAGAAGGTATGAATCGAATTAGCCCCTTCAGATTTCAATTTTTGAAGCCGTTGGGGGCCCGCGAAGAAACCCCCAATTCGAATCCTAGGGTTTTATGTTCTTTCTGGTCATTCGTTTTTTCTTTTAGGGTTAGATAATGGTTTTTGTGTATTCTTTACTGTCCAATTGGGCTCGAAGGAAAAGAATTAGGGTTTTAGGAATTCTAGAATTTTTTTGGTGTAAGGAATTCTAGAATTTATTAATTCGAGGAATCTGGGATTGATTTGTTGGGTGATTGGGTTCGGGTTTTTTAGGGCTTTAAGCTAATTGATGATTGTGAGGAATTTAATTGTGGTTTTGGTTTCTGACAGGGTTCATCGGAGGTTTCGGCGACGGAGACGAAGAGGTGGACCCTCAATGACTTCGATATTGGAAAGCCTCTGGGACGAGGGAAGTTTGGTCATGTCTATTTGGCAAGAGAGAAGAGGGTATGGTCCTTCTTCTTTACTATCGGCATGTATTTGTTCAATTTGCTTCTTCTTAGCTTTTTTTTTGGATTACAATCTTGGTACTTTTCTTAATTATTGTTGATTATGGAATTGATTGGGTTTGTGGGGTTGATCTGCTATAGCTGTTGGATAAATGGAACTGTACTGATTAGTATACATAGGTGATCTACTGATTTCGTAAACTTTTCACAAGAAATGGAGAGAGGGGATGAGATATGTGCTTTCTTATCAAATGATGTGGAATGTCCTTTTGCAAATTTTAAGTTGGAAATGAATGTTTGCTATGCATCATATTGGTGTGGTATCTCTTTGTTTGCCTTCTGTGAATGGGTGTACACAGTTTTTGATATTTATCTATGCCTGAAACAGAGCAATCATATAGTGGCACTTAAAGTCCTCTTCAAGAGCCAGTTGCAACAGTCTCAGGTTGAACATCAGCTTCGCCGGGAAGTTGAAATACAAAGTCATCTTCGCCATCCCAATATTTTACGCCTTTACGGCTACTTTTATGATCAGGTATACTGCTCATAGGTGGTTTATGTTTGCACCAAATTGAACATCTACTTAATGGAACCACATTGGTACTGAGTTACTGACCCTTGTAGTGGAATTGTAATTATTGCAGAAACGAGTTTATTTGATATTGGAATATGCCGCCAAAGGTGAACTATACAAGGAACTCCAGCGGTGTAAATACTTTAGTGAAAGACGTGCTGCTACCGTAAGTTGTTTTTGTGGTTTCTCTGAAATCATTCCCCTTTCACTTTGTCTCTCAATTATTGAAAAAAAAAATGTAAAAATAAAAAAAGACCAGAAATCCTGATCCATGTGGCATTTGCAGTATGTTGCATCATTGGCCCGAGCCCTTATATACTGTCATGGAAAGCACGTAATTCACAGAGATATCAAACCAGAAAACCTTCTCATTGGTCAACAGGTGCTGACTGCCTTTCTTTGCTGTTATTCCTTTTCATGACTTATTGATGCATACTTGTTGCTTATCATGTCAATGTGGATTTTCTTTGTCAGGGTGAACTCAAGATAGCTGATTTTGGGTGGTCAGTGCATACATTCAACCGCAGGCGGACCATGTGTGGCACTCTTGATTACCTCCCTCCTGAGATGGGTATGAAAAAGTGTTTTCTGCAAATGCTAAACGAAATTTGTCTTGATTGTCTTCACTTGCTATGTTACATGTGTTTAATTTCATCCTTGAAAACCGGTCTGTTCATACTGATCTTCTTTCACATGCATTTTGTTTCATTATGTCAAAGAGAACTTTTATGGAAAACTTTTGAAACTTGTTTTGCAAAATCACAATTATTTTTAGCTAACACTCGGGGTTGTGAAACAGTGGAGAGTGTAGAGCATGATGCTAGTGTGGACATCTGGAGCCTTGGTGTCCTGTGCTATGAGTTTCTTTATGGAGTCCCTCCATTTGAGGCCAAGGAGCATTCAGACACATATAGAAGGTAAGGTGTGGATTGCAAAATGATTGAAGATTGTATATAATCATGGCTAAATGGCTCTACTATTTTGTCTTTGCAGGATTGTTCAAGTGGATCTGAAGTTCCCTCCTAAACCAATTGTCTCATCTGCTGCAAAGGACCTTATAAGTCAGGTGCTTTTGTCTACTATGATTTGCAGTTTGCACCTAATCAGTTCAAGTACTTGGTAGTATTCCATTGATTCCTCGAAATAAAAGGGTTGTTGGTAGTAATGCTGGATTATATTTGTCTTATAAATGCAGATGCTTGTCAAGGATTCTTCTCACCGCCTGCCATTACATAAGCTTCTTGAACATCCTTGGATTGTTCAGAACGCGGAGCCATCTGGCGTTTATAAGATCTAAGGGGAGAATGGCAGTGGTCCCTTTATTTTTTTTATGTAACAATCCAATATTATGAGCATCTAAACAATATCCTGTATTGATAAATGATAACAAATTGTTTGTTAATAAAAATTCTTTGTATTAATCATTGTTGTCTGATTTTACGATTCATTAAGAGGAGTGAAACATGTGAAGTTAAGATACTATAAAATGAAACATGGGAGTGTGGATTGTAAAATAAAGTGTAAATTTCAATCCCCTTCATTAATTCGTTTAATACGACTGACCTTGTGCCGCTAAACGATAAGCCAACCCCTAAACCCTTTTCCATTGGGAGTTTCGGGGTTGGCTTGTTGAAATCGGCTACCATGGAATCGATGAAGGGGTCGCCGGAAGAAGGTTTTGGGTTGGGTGGTGGATCGGTTGAGCTGTGCCCCTAAACGACAGGCCAACCCCTAAACCCTAAAGCCCATCGGGGGTTTCAGGGTTCGCTTGTTGAGGTTGTTGAAATCCGCGACCATGGAATCGATGAAGGGGTCGCTGGAAGAAGGTTCGGGTTGGGTGGTGGATTGGTTGAGCTGTGGAGGACTGAGAAGACTTGGCGGAGCATCCTCTAGTTGTTAGGACTCTTTGCGGTGTTTCCCTCTGTATTGAGCTTTTTCTAACCTTCAGCAGATGAACTGAGCTAATTGCACTACCCGCATTGCAGGAAATGTAACAGATGGCATAGCAACAGCTGATATGAACTCTTATACATCCAAACTACTATCAAACTTGAAACATCCAAAACTATCCGACAGAACAAATGGCCAGTAGCAGCACCTGACATAAAAATATGCAATGAACAAGTAATTTACAAATTCGTACAAGGGTGGAGCTTAATTGGATTCAGCTAAATAACATTCCAGAAGCTAGTTTGGCTGCTACCAAATGAGTAAATCTTAAGCAGGAATTCTTCTGATACAACAGCAAACAATTATGCTCCACAGATGATACTAGCAGTAAAAAATGTGAATTCACATCAACATTCCCATCAAGGAAAGATCTGAACTAATGATTCTAACAGAAGGTTTCGAATAAAACAGTCTCATGTTTTCATGTCATGCTAGGAATGTCTTTAGTACTTGCTATCTTTACAATTTTCCCCTTCTAGCAGTTGAGTTGGAGGCTCTTCCTCTTTTTGGACTTCATCAATGTCTTTGGGGTTCAAGAAGCTCGGCTGGTTGGTTGAAGAAAGGAGTCGTGCCCACATCCTATCGGTAATCACAACCTTGTTCTGGCTCTCAGTAATACGCTGTATATCAAAAGTTTAAAAAGATCAATCAGTAAGTCTCAACTTCAAACTCTTTGAGAGCAACATTTCGAATGATACAATATTAACGATGCAGTTAAAGTAGAAGACAAGTGTGACAATAAACAAACTTGTAAGAGGAAGGATAACTATGTGAGTGATGAAAAACCTACATTAAAAGGAATGTAAGAATGTCTTCCATTGACAGGCCCAACTACAAAGCCCGTGAACCCTGCCATTGCTCCATGAACGGCACTTTGAGCCAGCAGTGTGCAGTAGACATTGTCAGCTGCATTACTTGGAATAGCCCTGATCATGTATGTAGGATCTGGAAAACAATTTGACTCGTTAGATAGCATTTTTATACTCATTTAGTGAATTTTGGAATGAGGAATATAAACAATTACGGGAGGTAACCTGAGGCAACTAACCTATATATTTCAGATTAATAGACATCTTTTGTTGTCTTGCAAAGTGATCCTGAAACAGAAGCAAAAAAAATGGCTAGCCAAACAAAAGAAATTCACAGGTCCAGTACAAAGGTATCTACATCAATAATTAATTTCTCAATTGACATCACAGTTCACTTGGAAATGGAAGAACAGAGATCAATTTCCTTTCCTTTTATCTGATTCTTATTCCACCCAGATGAAAGCATGTAGGGGAATGTTTATGTCAATATGACTCTTTCATGATATCATGTGATGCAAAGAAGAAAATATAAGGGATTGCAAGTAATACCTTGATCCTCTGAGATATCCATAACCCAACATCTTGAAGTAGCTTGTTTCCTGAAGCATCTTGCTGGTTCATGGATTGCAAGCTCTCTGAAAGAAGATCCTGTCCTGCTCCCTCAGCCATCACAATAACCATATGTCCATTTTCTTTGAGTCGTCTTTCAATGAACTCAAAAAGTCCACCTCGTCCTTCAAGAAAGAAGGGGGACTCTGGAATCAAACAACAGTCCACATCTCGACTGGCAAGTGTAGCATACATAGCTATGAAACCTGCAACAGGAATTCCCGTTTAAGATGAAAGCTGTATAAGGAATCAGAACATAACTATTACAAAGATTAAGTATTAGGATCAGTATTTGCATGACACTGAAGAAAAATATGAAAATGTAGACATGATAATTACCGCTGTAGCGTCCCATTAGCTTCACAAGACCAATACCATGCTCAATACTTTCAGATTCCACATGAGCTGCACATATGGCACGCTGGGCCTCCTCAACCGCAGTATCAAAGCCAAAGGATCTATCTATAACCTGAATCAAGAAGACAAAAACACTGCATGAAGCAACAAAAGCAGAAAACTAAAATTAGATCATCTGTTCTGTGCTGTGTCTAAGAAGTACCGGTATGTCATTGTCTATTGTTTTAGGAACTCCTACAACAGAAACTTTGAGGCCACGGCGTCTAACTTCCTGCACAATCAGAAGTAACTGCCTCATGAATAGCTCAGACATCAGAAACAATATGACGATATTTTTCCCTGCCTCATGAATAGCTCAGACATCAGAAACAATATGACGATATTTTTCTATTACAAAATTGATGCAAAGCAATGCAATGAACTATATGGGAGGGGGAGATATGTAAATATGTACATATATGATAGTATAGAGAGACTGTATATCGATACATGCACGTCCTGGGGACATTAAACCATGCCTTAGGCACCCAAAAATTACTAACACCAAGGAACCATCAAATAACCCATTCTACCACCATGACCTTGTAAATAGTGACTAATTGTTTTTTTTTTCAAACTAATTATTATGCAGGCTGGACTAGCAAGGTACCTGATACGTTAAGGAACTTAATTTTGATACCAAAGACAGAAATGAGATTGTAACATATACTTCACCAAAATAAGTCAGATGCAGTTTCAATAAATCCGTTAATATTGACCGTAACGATGAGTTTTAAGGTGGCCTCATAAGTAACTACAAAGGTTACATCTAGAAATATATATACATAATGTCCTAATGAGAAGACATCAAAATTGAATCCTTTAGCAGAGAGTAGATTAACCTCAAATATCACAGATGCTCCTTTTTGAGTTCCATCACCTCCAATTATGTAAACCTGTATCACAAGTAGAGAATGCCATGAGAGTCTGTCAGTGTGCCTGAGCTATGAGCTATAATGTTTGAATTTAGAATGTATGGCAAACATCAAGCAGAACAGTTTAGCCTTACATGGTTAATTCCACGATCATGAATGCTGTCAACTATCTTCGAGGTATCATAGCCTCCTCGTGATGTCCCAAGGATAGTACCACCACGTTTGTGGATGTCATTCACAACCCTAGGTGTCAACTCAATAGTATTTCGGGAATAGAAACCACTATATCCTCCCTAATATAGGTCAAACAGAATATGTTAGCGCAAAATAATGAACCTCATGATATGCAAACCACAACTCTTGTAAAAAAAGTAGTACCAAATTTATCCCTTTATTGAAATTATGGAAACAGATTAAACATCGATTTCACCAGCATATATGGTTACTCACATCTATTCCAAGAACCCTGGTGACACCATACATGTGATAAAGTCCACAGACAATTTCCCTGATCACCGTGTTGAGCCCAGGGCACAAACCACCACAAGTCACAACACAGGCATGCACTTCATCCGCCTCAAAATACACCTGAACCAACACACAACCCATCAATGCATGCACTACAAATGCAAAGTGCATTTCTATGTAGTATTACTTCAACAGCATCCAGACAAACATAAAATGTGGTACCTTTTGGCGTGGTCCTGCTCGCCGAAGGTGTGTCCCTCTTGGACTATCCTTGTGCACAACAATCTATAAACAAGTGGAACCAACACAAATTAAGCTCACATATAACTCAGCATTCACTCATTTGTCTTGATCAAAATCAAATCTTCTTGGACATGATCATCTTTTGGTCACTGTAGTCCAATTCTTTTTGGTAACACAGTACTCAAATTGATGAGATCTCAACTGAAATAAATATATATATCTTTTTACGAAAAGCTTAAAATCAGAGTGCTACCTTTTGAGCAACAGTGTCATCTTGGTTAACAAAATATTGCCTGGAAAAAAAAAAAGTTAGGTCTTAAAAGAGTCGCTGTGTACTGAACTGGAAACGAATCAAACCAAAAGCATAGATCATCGTTCTGGAAAACTAGTACGTACTTGACTACAGAGTAAGCAGGATTGATTTGCAGTGGATTGGGATAAGTCTGCAACCAAACGCCGCCAAAATCGATTCAATCATAGTGTTCAAATACAACGACTTCAATGCGAAGACTAAAAGAGTGTGAGTGAGAAAATTACAGGAAGATCGGACAAGTAATCGGCGAGATGAGGCACATCTTCGAGGACGTAACCGGCGTCGCCTTTGACGATCTTCATCTTCAGATCACCGGAAACCGCCATTGTTGTTGTTTCTGGATTTCAATAAGAACCAGCAGCAGCCAAGTAAATTGATTTGGACTAGCAGAAGCGAGGAGTTAAACGTAGATTTGAAAGAGGGATATTTAAAGGCCGCGGAGATTGGGCCCGTGAGGTCCGGAACGCGTGAACGGCACGTGAGTCGTGTTGTTAAAGCTAAACTGGTGGCTGGTTTTTGAGTGGCGGGTTTGGAATAAAGGAAAAGTGGAATGATGCGACGCCGTTTTGGTGCTGGAAAACAGGTGGCGGATTACTGGTCTTTCGTACCTGGTTTTGTTTTTGTCAAGTCCAAGTAGGGACGAGTTCAGTATAATCATGTGCTTTCACATCGGTCTCTCTAGAGTCTAGAATGAGAATATCTAGATGACGAGAACAACGGCTTTGAAATTACGTCGTTGATAATTCGCATGACTAGTTAGTTCTACCGACTAGATGTAGTTCCCTGTCTAAACAAATTTCATAGTTTAAGTTGTTTTTGGCCATGAAACAAAGAAATTACAATCTAAATCTAATATAATTACTGTCAAAATTGTCAAAGTAAAAAGCTAAACTAGCTGAAAGAAGCAAAGCATTGGCCCAAGCTTGAGCTGCTTTTAGATGACTAATTTTAGGCTTTTAGCAATTGTATCGACAAGAAAATTGGCCTCACACCTGACATATGTTTGAAAAAAAACTACTTGAATCTTGGAAGCGAGATTAAGATTTTAATCTTCCAAGGAGCTTGGCAAGCAGCATATATACTATCAAAGAGAGCTATCGTTCAGCCGCTTCACGTATTATTTACAAAAACTGTATTGCCCAAAGGGGGCATGCTGCAAGAGCGTAGGTGAGTGGTTAGCGTAGGAGGCGTGCCTTTGAATCTCCTTCAACTTCAATATTGGTGAAACCATGAATTAAGGCTACCTGTAAACCAGCTCTAAGGCCATGTTTGGTTTGCGGAATTAGGGCCTTGAGAAAGGAAAGTCATTCATTTTATGTGTTTGGGATGGCAGAGGAAAGGAAATTTGGGGGGAGGGGAGGGGGGGGGTTATGGTACTCCCCACCCACCATAGGATTCACTTTCCCTCCTAGTTTCCTGCAATTATTACAAAAATATATGACCATATCCCTGGCCTTTTCAAACACTGGAAAGGAAAATTGATGGGAATTGCAATTTCCCATGCCAGTGGAATTGATTTCCTCTCATTTCCTTTCCGCGAACCAAACAAGGTCTTCCGCATACTGCAGTAAGAGCATTTTTAGCAAACTCTCTATTTTGGCTTTTTAGCTATTTTGGGGAGCATGTTTAGCTTTTTATATATTTTAGCAGCTGCATCAGACTCCTAAGTGGCTCTCTATTATAACTTTTAGCTATCTCGCTCCTAAGAGCATCTTTAGCAATGCTAGCCATTTTTTAGTCAAATTTTAGCTAAAGTAGCTAAAAAGTTATTTTAGCTAGCCACTTTAGAATTACGTCTGCATCAATGCTCTCTATTTTAGCTAGTTTTGAATTTATATTATTTTTTAAATGAATATTAAATAGTTTAAATGTATTTACAAATTACATAAAATAACTTAAAATGAATGTTTTAAATTATAGAGAGCCTCATCCCGCTCTCTATATTTAGGAGCGAGATAGCTAAAAGTTATAATAGAGAGCCACTTAGGAGTCTGGTGCAGCTGCTAAAATAGATAAAAAGCTAAACATGCTCTCCAAAATAGCTAAGGAGCCACAATAGAAAGTCTGCTAAAGATGCTCTAAATATACTAATATAGAGAGCGAGATGAGACTCTCTATAATTTAAAACATTCATTTTGAGTTATTTTATGTAATTTATAAATATATTTAAACAATTTAATCTTCATTTAAAAAATAATATAAATTGAAAACTAGCTAAAATAGAGAGCAATGATGCAGACGTATTTCTAAAGTGGCTTGCCAAAATGATTTTGATTTTTTAGCTACTTTAGTTAAAATTTGACTCAAAAATGGTTAACATTGCTAAAGATGCTCTAAGCACATAAGTGATTCCTAAATTCTTGAAAGCAGCTAAAATAGGATTACCATCATCATTCCGAAAAACAAACCCAGCAGTACTTTGATTGTTTTTCAACAACTTTACGTCGAATTTTCCTAAAAGCTTTTGTATATAGTTTTAATTCTTTCCTTAAAAAAAAAAATTAAATAAATAAAAAAATGCACGGACTCTTCTCGGCCCAACCAATTACTTGAAAATGAGTTTGGTCCACCGAAGAAAATTGAACTTGTTCTAGAGTCGTGGACTTCTTCTCCAGGCCAATAGAGTCGTGGATTTATGGCTCTCCGAAAAAGGCCAAACAAGTCCATTTACATTCGCTTCGGCTTTAGTCCATAAAAAAGGGACAACTCACACCTCGCCACGTAGCTTGGCCGTGACAGCAGAGCTGTCGTCTTAGAAAAGCGAGCAAGCGTCACCAAAATTCTTACACACCCCATTTAATTTCTCATAAATCTTCGCACCTTCCATTTCCATCGACTCTCTCTCTCTAGAACCATCATCTCTCTCTCTCTTACACACCCCAAAAAATCAGTGAAGGAAAGCCAAGAGAAGACCAAAACGATGTCGTGGCAGCAGTACGTGGACGAGCACTTGATGTGCGAAATCGACGGCAACGCCCTCACGGCCGCGGCCATCCTCGGCCAAGACGGCAGCGTTTGGTCCAAGAGCGCCAACTTTCCTCAGGTTCCTTCCACTCATTCGTCTCTACTACTTCAAGTTTAAGCTCTAGAATTTACTTCGTCTCTGGATCTGATTTGTTAGCTAGGTTTCAGTATGATCTGATGATCAAGCTTTAGAAAAATCACTGATGAACTCAAATTTGAAGTGTTTGTGTTGTTATTGATATGAGAATTTGATGTTTAGAATGGGAATTAGGTTAGCTAGAACAGATTGATAGGTTTATTGTGTATGCGATTTTTGTTGGATATGGTTTATATTTGGATTATTGTTGATCGGAGCTATTGGTTGTGTGGTGTTGTAGTTTAAGCCGGAAGAGATTGCGGCCATTATGAAAGATTTTGATCAACCCGGAACGCTTGCCCCCACTGGATTATTCCTTGGAGGGACTAAGTATATGGTGATTCAAGGTGAAGCCGGAGCGGTAATTCGTGGAAAGAAGGTAAGGTTTTAGTATCCTGATGTATATATCTCCTATGTATGCGTTTTGAATTTGGATGGAAAATATGCAAGAATGCGTTGATTTATGGCTCGATTCTGAAATGGTATATTGAATAGTAGTGCTTTGTTTACCTGGCATGCTCTCGTGACAAAATAGTGAGAATTAGAAACCGCGTGATAGATGTGTTTGTCACGTTGTGTATTTCGTTTGACTTGATATATATGCTCCATACCAGGGCTCTGGTGGCATTACTGTTAAGAAGACCAGTCAGGCCTTGATCATTGGCATATATGATGAGCCTTTGACTCCTGGGCAGTGCAACATGATAGTTGAAAGGCTGGGCGATTATCTTATTGAACAGGGTCTGTAATTGCACTGGTAAGTTGATGATTTCTCCATTTCCTTGAATATTCATGGTTTTTTGGAGGAAGGGTTAGTTTGCGTAACTAAATTAACTGTGTTTTTGTTTTTTTTGGTACAGTACGTTACTATTTCATGGTGAACTAGGAGTGAGAACGAAGTTGTTGCTGCTTGGAATGTGATGGATTATGTGTGAGCCATTTGTTCTGGATTGCCTTTGTGAATGATAGTATCTGGATTTTACAGTTAATATTTTACTGGAGTTATTGACTTATTTCTATACTGTTCCGCTGAAGCGTATGTAATTGAATTTGTCTTCTTGGAGATACCATGAACGTATGGCTTTGTAGTAGTTTGTTCCATCAGAAATATGACTTGGGTGTAAAATATGAAACATTCTGCTTAACCTTCCTTTTCACCGTCTGCTGAAGATGTTTACTATTCTTGAGAAAGTGGATTTGCCATAATGGGATTTGGAGAGCCAAAAGTTTTGTCGGTTAAATCGTGTATGTTAGGCATAATTTGGTTTCTGTATCAGTAGTCATTGCCCGAACATTTTCCATATTTGAAATGATGGAATTGACCGTCTCGCACGAAAATTTCAAGCTCAATGATTCTAGAGATTAATTTTGTCGTGTAATGGTCGTTACAAACTCGTGAATCTTCACGCTAAAATTGTAGTTACGGGACTAGTGCTGATAAGCCCAAATGCAATGGCCATCACAGCCAAAATTGTAGTTCCGGGACTGGTGCTGATGAAGCATCCTCTTCTTCTTCGACTGTGTAATGAAGCACCGGATCTGTTTGTAAACTTTGTATCCAGCTAGCTTCATCTTCCTCCTTAGAGCAAGTTCACCGGGCTTGATTATGCCCGGGCTCCACGTCAAAAAGTGACCAAAGTCACCAAAATCTAACTATTGAAGCTTCCACCGGGCTTGGGCAAGCGAACAGTGCGTGGCCTAGGACACGAGCTCGGGCAGCAGGGTGACTGAGGGCGTGACCCAGGGCTCCAACGTGGCCGAAGAGGACAGACGCGCTAGGACAAATGCATGTGGTTCACTAGCTTGGAGCGTAGTGCCGAGAAACCCAGATGCGCGTGAAGTGCAGGTTTTTGTCATGTAGCGGCAGTGGGGGGCCGACGTGGCAAGTAGCCATTGGTCTCCTTTGGAATTTGAATGTAAGGTCCACAGATCTGGACCGTTGTTTTGTTTAATTATGGACCTATGAACTAGGTTTGCAGATAAAAAAAAAGGGGCAGAAAAAAAATTTAGGGAAAAGTATAAATACCTCACCTCCTATTTTACCTCTCACACAAAAATGATGTAGTGTAAAAGCATCTCCAACAGCTTCCCTATAATTTCTCTATTATAGGGAAGCAAAAATTAAAATCTCCAAAAAAAATTCTGCTCCAACTCCAACAGATTCTCTATTTTACAGATTCCATAATTTAGGAATCCTTTCCTAAAATTTTGCAGATTGCTGTAAATATAGGGAATTTTGTTTTCTCTCTCATCACTATCTCTATTTTAGGGATAATTATAGGGAATCTGTTGGAGCAAAACAGCTAAATTTTTCCCTAAAATGGAGAAAAATCAAGATATAGGGAAACTGTCGGAGTTGCTCTAAAGATCATGTCTATTTATTGAAATTTTTCATGCAGATAAAAGTCGGTAGATTTTCACTCTTTTAAAAACAAATTGTCGGTTGTGTACATAAGACTTAAGTTATTAAAAAAAAAAAAAAAAGACTCGTCGGTGGATATATCATTTTTTTATCCATAAATTTTTTTTTGGTTGGATTTCCAAATTGTTTATCAATACTATTTATTTATATCATACATTTCTCATTTTCAAAAAAAAAATTAATAAAATATTCGATGAACAATAACTGACTGGTGAGTGGTGACCCTGACCCAACGGGTGGAAGGAAAGATCCAGTGGCAGTGAATAGTTTCCTGCCCTGGTGACCCAACGGGTGAACTTGCTCTTAGTCTCTAAACTTCGGGCATATTTTGTTGAGTAGAGGATAGATAAATCTCCTGTGGACTCATGAGCTATGTTATCCACCTCTGTCCAACTACGGCTAGGGGTCTTTGTTACTCCCTAATTTCACCCTGTCTGCCTACACTATTGCATCATCAAGCCTGTTCAGTGACTATGCAATACAAATGAGATACAATTGAGTAACTTTGCAACCGGAACTTCTACTACACACAAACACACATGATTCTATGGTGGTCGAGCATTGTAACGGCTTTACAGCGCATCACTTGCAATTTGGTGTACAGTAGCTGATGGGTCACTGTACTAATACACAAAATTAAAAATTAAAGGACCCCTTTCTCCCAACGAGAGCTGCTTTAACATTTTGACATGGATCCTTTACACCAGTGATCAAAAAGTTCGTCAAGAAGAACCTGCATGAGTCTAAGCATCTTTGGCACATCGAGAACTTGGATGCTCTAAGCAGTTCCAATCCCTCGAGTGAAATCTGGAGAATAATCCATGTCCGAGATAAGCTTTGTGGACTCGCGGATTGGCATCCTAGAATCAGCAGGATCACTAATACCATCATCAAAGAGCGTGTCAGAATTCCTATATATTTGCTTTTATCCTTGTCACCTCCTCTCCTTATGGAGTGAAACAAAGCATGGACTGTATTCGATCAGCAGCATCACAGAAATTGCATCGAGTCTGAATAATTTTAGTTTTCTTGAAACTCTCCTTTTCTTGATTATAAAAGACCACAACCCGATCATTATATATCATAAGGATTTCACCATCACTGAAGAACATAATTGTTTCATAAATATCACGGAAGTGATCATACAGGAAATCAGTTATATACGTACAAGTTTTCAATGACAAGACTTTTAGTCCAAGACTCTCGGACACCATTTATAATCCTTCACAAACCAAATTTCAAATTCGTGCTCATCAACACCAACCACAGATAATGACAGACAACTTTCCCAAACTCCTAACCTGAAACAATCATATTGGGAGCAAGACCTCAAACGATCTTCAGAAGGCAAAAGTAGTGGTCGAAATTGTTCAGTTTCGAAATCGAAAGAATGTATAACGTGAGAACCATTTAAACCCATGAGAAGCCAATGAAGAGTTACATGCAGAAGAGAATTGCATGGTGACATGTCATCAATCATCAGTAGGAGCATTTCCAATGCTTCTACAAACTCCTGTACCAATTTAGCCTCAAGGTAATCGCTACACAAGTTTGGACGAAAGGTATCCAACAGCTTGTACTGATTGGTTTGGACGCTAAAACCAATTCCAAAAAAAGCTCCAGGTTGCTGGTCCTTATGATAAGCGGTGGAATGGTAATAGACTCGCTCAAAATGGGATTGCACATGTAAGAAACAATCTCATTTAGAACCAGACCTAGACAAACAAACTAATTAAGCCGTCGCACGAGTTTATCAGAACAAATTCAGTATTGGGTACGCTGTTTTTAGGAGTAAAAGTCATTTTCTGCTCGAGAAAATCAGAACCACCGTCAGCAGATTTTTGTGCCTAAACGAAATGAAGCCTCTTTGAAATATTTCTACTGAGATTAGAGCGGAGCTGGTACAAGATTCCAACGGGTGATCTTGAATGGTGGAGAAGAACAAAACGAGGGTCGGAATTTATAAGAAGCCATGCTTTGGAAACGCACCTGCAATTGAATAGGGTTTTGGCAGAGAGCCTTGAGAGAATGTCGACCAGTAAATCATCAGGAAGGTGTTCGAATCTGCACGGCTCATCTCTATGCCTCTTTGCAGCTGATACCTGCTCAGTGTGTCCCTTTCTTTCTTCTCTTGGCAATCAGCATTACTTGTTTTTTTGGATCGAATTAGCGGCAATGGAAAAGAGAGCTGTTTGTAGGGTTTCAAAGGTCAGGCTGGGTTTTTTTCTCATGAAAATTAAAGGGTTTTTTATAGTGCTCTTCCCATCTTCCCACCGACTTTTCTAATTCCATTTCTACCAATTGCGTCATTGTTATTGCTTTTTAAATAACTATCGATTCATCTTTTGATCCAATGAATAATATAGTTATATATGAAGGTCTATCCATGTAGCTTGACCTGCCATTATTAGGCTAGTGATTGTCTATGGGGTCATTGATATACATCGCCAACAAAAAATAAATTCAATAATACAGCACACATTTAGACAGCAACTAAACTATTTCTCACTTCAGAAACATTTAAGAAGAAAAAATAAACATTCTATCATAAATTGGACTATGGTATACTCCTGTATAAGGTAGATGTTCGCAAAACAAAGAACACCACCACTGCTAGCTGTACAGCCTGTACTTTGTAGATTCCTTTTGGTTACACAATCATAAGCACCCTATGTATTTTGTATTTTTTGTTTGTGCTAAGAAACAATGCAGTTGGTTTGCATATTTAGATTGATAAGAATGACATTAGTAAAACATATATGCTAGACTGGAGAAGTAAGCTTGTAAAATTAGGAGAAAATCATAACAAATTAAGAAAAAGCAAAAAAAAGCCTGGGGTTAGAAAATACCAATAGAAATTTCATAATAACTAGGAACTTCAAGTTTAAACAGTACAAGCTCTGAAGCTAGGATTGGTCCAACAAATTAAAAAAAAAAAGAAAAAAAAAACAGACTAGGCATTAGGTGCATGTTGTTTTGGTAGTATGATACATGGTTACTGTCACGCTAGAACAAAAACAAGCAGCCTTTTTCCCATCTCTGCCAAGGACCAAAGCCACAACAACCTTCTCAGTTACAATAACTTCCACACACTAGCTAGTAATTGAAATAAGAACAAAGTCACAACAACTTTCACACAAGTGATTGAAAAATTGTGAAGTAGAACCGGCATGCATGAGTTGAAGAATCCTTACAAATTAGCAACTCCTTCATTGTGAAAACATAATATCCTTAGTGCACGTGCCAAGTAGTAGAAACCTTAAATGAGTAGCATCTCGATCAAAACCAGCAGAACCATGTACTACTCCACCAAAGAGCTTGTCCGATTTCCTATCCTCTCATCTTCCTGACCTCCTCTCCTTCAAATAAACTGTGAAGTGATGCAAAGCAGGGACTATATGCAACTGAGTGAAAGGAGTTGCACCGAGTCTGAATGATTTTTGTTTTTTTGAAAGTTTTTGTTTTCAGATTATAAGAAACTATAATCCGATCATTATAGACCATTAAAATTTCCCCATCCCTCAAGTACATAACCGGTTCGTAAAATTCAGTTTCAATGCGCTCAGTTGGAAACATGTTTTCAACGACAAGAGCTTTTATCCAAGACTCCTGCACCCCATACTCCTTCATAATCCACAAGTCAAATTTGGTAGCATGTACATCAAACACACAATATGAGAGACCACTCTCCCACACTCCCAAACTTATACCACCTCTGTTAGACTTCAACTTCAACTGATCACTTGAGGGTGGCGGCTGTGCTTGAAACTGTTCTCTTTCAAAATTGAAAGAATGTATCAAGGAAGAACCTCTAGAATCGATGGGAGCAAAATGAATAGCTCCATGCAGAAAAGAATTAAAGGGTAATATAGCCTTGTCAGTAGGAGCATTTCCAATGCTCCTCCAAACTCCTGAGCCGATAGTGTATACTTCAGCCTGACGGTTATTCGTATAATTACACCAATCTGGAGAAAATATTCGCAACAACTTGTATTCATTTGTCACTGAGCTAAAACCAAGTGCAGCAAAATCTCCCCATTTCTTATTTCTAGCGAGAGGAACTTTAATGTACTCGTGCAAAAGAGGATTACACACAATCAAAGAGCTCTCTTCTTTATATATACCCAGACAAACAAACCAAACCGTTGCAGGAGTTCACTACTGTAAATACATCAACGGGTGCAGTGTTTTTAGTAGTGAAGGTCAATTTTTCCATGAGCAAATTATCAGAACCAGCACACTTATCTACCTGAGTGAAATGCAGTCTCCTAGCAATATTTTTATTATGGGGAGTACTACGGATCTGAATCAAGATCCCAGAGGCAGATCTTGAATGGTGCAGACGGACAAAACGGGGTTCAGAAATTACTAAAAGCCAGGCTTTACAAACAAACTTACAATTCCAGATGGTCTTCACCGGGAGCCATGACAGAATCTCAATGAGTAAGTCATTTTGAAGGTGTTGGATTATGCAAGGTCCGTCAGGTTCCCATTTCTCTTGGATGATCGGTGGTGCTTCGGGTTGCCTTGGATAATCCCCTGAGCGGTCGCCTCGGTTTCTCTTTGCAATCGGCACTTTGGGTGGTTTTGTTTTGTTTTTGCTGAAACTGAGTACCGGAGTAGCTGGCACAAGAGGGGAGCTGTTCTTAGGGTTTCAAGACCCACACTGGGATTGGGATTTCTCTTCCTTTTTATTTGAGTAGGTTTATATGGAAACCATTCATGGTGTCTTTTTATTTTCTCCAGGTGCCAACCATGCTATAGCTTGTTCCAATAAATTAATAATTACGTCATTATGACTGTTGCAGAACTATGAACTTGTATCAATCTACTAATTAATAACATGAACAAAGGATATATATATATAAAAATATATATACAGATTTGCTCACCTAAGAGACAGTTTTAAGGGACTGTGGATTAATCTGGCTTTGCCAGGCTTTCGCCGCAATGTCGGTGCAGGTGTCCTGGCGCTGGGATACCACTGCATGGGTGTGTGAGTTACTAACAACTAACCCGATCAAAAAAAAAAAAAAAAAAACAGTTTTAAGGGACTGTGAGGGACAAATGCATCTCAACCACATTTATTAATAAATATAAAAGTAGAAATTATAACAACTTAAAACTGTGCATTTATTTTCAGCCGTCAGATTCACTTGTCCCTCACAATCCCTTAAAAACTGTCCCTTAGGTGAGCAAGTATTTATATATATATATATATATATAGAGGGTTATCTAGGGCTTTTTCTTTCCTCGTGGACAAGGTGGAGATTTTTCGTTTTCGTACGTTGGCATGGGACGAAACTTTGAGTGCGGACAAAGTTACCAACACATAACGGCTGTCAATCAGTAATCGCGTGTTGAAATTCTTTTAATCGGATAATCATCCAAAGAACTCAAATAAGAAGCATAAATACTTGTTCCGCTTATATTTTCTAGATTTGGATATCACGTAAATAAAGTTGTTGACTTTTTATGTTTAAGGACTATAAAAACAACATTACTGCTTTATTTCCTTAATTTATAAATGATTTAAATAAACCGAGTGTCTTAACTTCGTATATGTGAGCGATGTTGATGTCTATTTATGAGAGTATGAGACATTATGAGGTTCATCGAACTAGTTATAATACATGGATTCATTTAACTAATGAGACCTGTTATATAAGTGGTGGCTGGCTGATGAAGTAGGAAAGGTGGTCAGACGTTAACATGAGGGTTAACATCGATTGGCACGACAACCGTAACTAGGTGTTAAAAATTGAGCAGAATGGACATGTATCTTTGTATCTCAAGATAATAATAATAATAAAAAAGATTATCAATTTGAGTCAAGCCCTTTCTGGATTTTGCTTTTAGATATTAGTGATTTGAAGTTGAGCTCATCTTACGATTTTATTTGGATTGGATTTAGTTTGCAATTTTGATTTTGGGAGAAGAAAATGGATATGATGTGCAGTTGGGGAGGGGGCGGTTTTGAGATTCATGGTGGGTAGTGGGAGCTTGTGAGCAGAGATTCATGGTGGCCGACCGGTATTCATGGTGGCTGGTAATGAGAGAGAGAGAGAGAGAGGAGGTTTCAGATTTGAGTGGGGAGAGAAAAAAAATTAGAAATTAAATTAAATTTGAAATGTCCATTTTACCCTTCTTGTGGGTTCAAAATCAGATATGTGGGACCTCCTTGTCGGCTCCAGCTCAGCGAATGACGTCATCTTTGGAGTCAAATTCAAATTTTGGACGAAGTTGATGCAATTTGGGAGATCAGGGATGAGTTTGATTAAAAAAAAAAGAAGAGGGACCAAACTGATGTTTGACCTAAAGTTTGAGGGACTAAACTGAATTTAATCCTTTAATTTTTGTTATTGAAAAAAAAAAATTATGCTGTCTGATTAAGGAATGGATATGTAATTAAGATTTATAGAGTAATTAATTCATTGAATTAACTAAGTTTTTTATTTTAAAGATTAGTTTGTTTGTAAATTATATGAGTGAAGTTATTTGAGGAAATTCAGTGAGGTTTAGTGAGTAAATTTAGTATTAGAAAATTTGATAGGAGGTGTAAAAAGCATAGGAGGTCAAGTAAGTAAATTTGGAGGTTCCAATAGAAAAACTCATTAAACATCACCTATTTAGTATGAAAATTGTTGGGCTCTCTCAATATGATTACTGATCTTTATAGGAAATTATTAGAAAGAAAAAACTATCTAGATTGAAACCCAAAAGACACCAGCCCCAAACCCAGTAGTAGTCTGACCCAAGCCCCGGCCGCACCTCCATGCACAGAGCCTATCCATGATTGCCCGTAGTTGTCACGGTACAAAGGTTGCTGCCGCCACCACTATAGCCAACGACGGGCCCGTGCAACGATCTAAACCCATCTGAAGTGAATCCTATCGCACTGACCACCAACACACTCTTTGATGTCGACATTGACCCTCCCCCGTCCCATGATCGAACCCAATTTTGACATGCCTCCATGAATCTCAACCTCACCTGCTTCAGATGCGTTAGCCAGGGAACCCAGCCCGTCGACCGCTCCTATCAGCCTTGCAGCCACGAGCTCTAGACAACCACCACCCATTCGACACTACTTATTAATATGTTTTTGAATATTATATACTATTTATTTCATGTATTTATGTACTATTTCATCAATGATTAATATTTTTTGTGATATATCTTTTATTTATTACATCAACTATTACTCTATATATTTATTGGGTCTTTAAGAATGTGTAAAAAAATTATTATATGATGCATTTCACTAGGTTTTTAGTAATATAAAATTTTTAATTTATTGAGATTTTACTGTAGCTCGTTTAATCTTCAAGACCTGCACAATCACTATGTTCATTTTTAAAAGTAAATATTTAAGAAAAAAGAAAGAAAGTAAAAAAATTGTTTGGAAAAAAGAAAACCTTTTCCTAATAGTAATATGTATTTTGGTAAAGGTAGTGTCCTATCGGTGGTCGATTTAGGATTAAACTAGACTCCATATCGCCCCATATCGGTGGTCGTATAAACACCCCATATCGCCGCCCCGCTGAGGAACATAGAAAAGCAGTAGTCCCCAGTTATTGAAGCAAGCATGGCCACCATCTTTGAGAGACGTGAATTTACCACCACCGTTTATCAAAGGTATGAAAACAGAACCTACCGAAGCAAATCCTGCGTGGACGTACTTCCGATCAAATTCTACCGGTGGAAGACATATTCAGACCATAACCCAGATATGCAAGTTTTTGACACTAAACCTCCAATTTTGTCATCTACAAAAGTTCTCAAGTTGCGGTTCTCGAGGGAGAGGGCAAGTGGAAATGCAAGGACAACGATGGAGAGACTTGCTAGGTATCAAAGGGTCATAGCTGGGTCTCCCAGGGAAGCAAACAAGTTACAGAACAAGTTGGGTAGGTACCTTACCACAACTTTGGGAATTCACGAAGATGAGCAACCGTTTGTTATTGTAAAAGTATTGGAAATGCTCCGAGAAGCCGTCCCCGATAAAATTATAGAAGTGCACTTGATAGAAATTACATTTAGAAGTACGAATTGGTCCTTTCTGTGGGGCTTCGACAAGGACGGGGACGATATACACTACAGGGCTAAGCTAGTTCCTGCTCCAAAATCATTCATCGAGTCTCTGGAGGAAGTGAGACTACTTGATGATGATAATCTGGAATTGCTTGGATTGGAGTGTCCTATTTGTTTGCAGGTGTTTGCAGAGAAAAAAGATACCAGCATTACTCGATTGCCATGCTCACACTATTATCATCGAGATTGCATTGTCCAGTGGCTCCAGATCAATCATGTCTGCCCCACTTGTCGACACCCTAATGCTCCGAGTTGAGTTGAGTTGATGCCCCAGGCCATCAAGGGAAGGAATCTGGCTACTACCTTGTTATTGAAATTATTTCTATGTTTTTGCTGCCTTGATCATCCATCTTTTGTATAACGAAAATTCCAATGTTAGAACAAATTTCAAACTGTTGCTCAGTTGCTACAATCTACATTACATGTATGCTGTTTAATCTTCCCATATACAGTTAATTCTTTTGTTTGCTGCTGGGATGTACTTGAAACTGCTTGTCACCATAGTTCATATCCCTAGCATGGCTGTGGGCTCTCTACATCTCTGTATTCGCTTGATAGCTATAGATTGCTTTGGCATCTTTGTAAATTTTCTTTGTATCTAGCACCAAGCTCATATTTTATAGGGCGTTCACCTTTTGTGGTCATAGCTGTAGGCTACGCTTATTTGCCACTTAGAGGCTTGCCTGGGTAATTTCACTTGGGACATCTCTCTGTACATCTTGTAGCTTGAAAATATATCCATCTATTCAACAATTCGGCAAAGACCCCCGTGCTAAGCATATGACTACTTAACTCTTGTTACGTCAGCTCATTAGTGATGAACCTGTGTCAATGCCCAGACGCGGACCAAGTGGGGCACCAGTTCCACAAATCTATCTATATATAAACTCCTAGAAGTTTATTGGAACACAAAGGTATAGCTATCTCAATAGGAGTCCATCTAAGATCAAGGTAATAATAGTTTATATAATAGACATCCTTCATATTCCAACACCCCTATGAATTGAGCCACCAGATGAAAGAGTCTCGCTAGTCGAGACCAATTCATAGAGTGCCCTCGAGGTCCAGCTCACTAAAGTCACAGGTGAGCAAGTCTTAACAGCCTAGACTAACACACATAGTGCACTCGAGGTCCAACTCACTTGATTCGCCAGGTGAGAGAGTCTCAATGGCCGAGATTTGCAAAGAACACTCGAGGTTGGTCGACTCCCAACCACCACGACCACCATTTATGAGACTTTTAGACCGAACAATAGTTAGAGGTCTTACACTCCCTTATAAATTATGCTAATAGTTTAGTTATGGCAAAAGTAGAGACAATACACTTAGGTACAAAATTAGAGCCAATAGTTAGAGCTCAAAGGGAGACAAAAGGAAGTCATTTAACCTATCCTCACCTTAATTTGTCAAGGATGTCACCCTTCTTTCTATTGGAGATCAGTCACCAATGAGTTCAGTCTCCTATCATGGACCTTCGACATTTAAGGTTATCATCACCCCTAGTCGAGGATGTCATCCTAATCCACTCTTGTATTCTCACTAAGAACCACCTACTCAAGCTTAGATTCACCAAATTCTTCCTCATATTGAGTCCCCTACCCAACATAAGCCTTGCTTGGCCAGGGAACTGGGGGCTTGTTGATGTCATAATTTGGTTCAACAAATAATTTTGACTTTTCAACCCATTTCACTTAGAACGCGTTGAAATGTCAAAGAGTCCACGTAGGACTCTAACCTTTCAACGCACTTAATCCTTTCATCTAGAAAGAAAAGGAATCCTTAGACATAAATAAACATGACTAGTGAGATGCCTAACCATGGTATGCCGAGTCTTTGACCTTAGACATCCACCTCTCAGGTCTTGGACAGTCACCATGTAATTGACTTATCGTCTTAGATGGCAAGGTCAGAGCATATCGTGACCTAGCTATTAGAATAGCATAGTCCGAAGGAATCAGGAGTCTCAACCCCCAAGGCCAAGAATTCGACCTCCAAGGCTTAGAAGCCTCGACCTCTAAGGATCATGACCACGACTTCCAAGGCTAAAGCCTCGACCTCCAAGGCCACGCACATGCAATCGTCATGAAGAGACATGGAACACCAATCAAGGCAAAATCTCACCAACCATGCCAAGTGTCAAGTTCTGACATAAGGCATGGCTCTTAGGCATGGCCCACGAGCAATTCAAGGAAAAGGTAAACTTGGATAGGCGACACCTGTCTCTTGACACTTCACCAACCAAATCAGACTACATGGTGGTGGCATGTGTCACTGAATCTGTCAAACCCATCCTGGAGTGTCAGTAAGCAGAGAGTAGGGGCTGACACCCGGATTTTATGGGATTGAGCCCATGCTTTTCCCTTTCCATCTCAACCAACTTTCTCCTATAAATACCCAGCATTCACAAGGCTGAGGGAGGGACTTCAGCTCTCTCTTCTCTCCCAACACTATGCCGAAATATCTATGCCATGAAGCTCTGCCAGTTGGAGGCCCAGCATCAGGTGAAGGAAGTCCGAGACGAGACTATTAGTTTCAACCAACAATGTAGCTTGGAGGCCCAACATCAGGTGAAGGAAGTCCGAGACGAGACTATCAGTTTCACCCAACAAGGTAGCTTGGAGGCCCAGCATCAGGTGAAGGAAGTCCGAAACGAGACTATCAATTTCACCCAACAAAGGAGCTTGGAGGCCCAACATCAGGTGAAGGAAGTCCGAGACGAGACTATCAGTTTTACCCAACAAAGGAGCTTGGAGGCCCAACATCAGGTGAAGGAAGTCCGAGACGAGACTATCAGTTTCACCCAACAAGGAGTGTGGAGGCCCAACATCAGGTGAAGGAAGTCCGAGACGAGACTATCAGTTTCACCCAAACAAGGAGCGTGGAGGCCCAACATCAGGTGAAGGAAGTCCGAGACGAGACTATCAGTTTCACCCAACAAGGTAGCTTGGAGGCCCAACATTAGGTGAAGGAAGTCCGAGACGAGTCTATCAGTTTCACCCAACAAGGAGCGTGGAGGCCCATCATTAGGTGAAGGAAGTCCGAGACGAGACTATCAGTTTCACCTAACAAGGCAGCTTGGAGGCCATACCTTCAGTCACAAGAAGTGGACGACCAAGGCCACATATATAATCAAACTAATCGAAGGAAGAGATAGGCCCACTTTAAGAAAAGCAACCCCACCACTTTACACTCGAATTTCAACGGAACCTCCGTTGACTCGTTGTTGCCGAAATTGGCACCAACACTCATTTTAGTTTTGTATTTAACGATTCTTCTCTCTCTTGTAGCCTTTCTTATTGCTTCTAAGAGAGTGGTATCTCCATATGACTAAGAACGAACCTTCTGTTTCACACAATGAATTGACATCCCTGGAACATCCAGGCAGGTAAGCATATTCATTCCTTATTCTTGGATTGGCTGACTGGTTTGCTTTATTGTTGTGACTTGATAGGGGGCAGCTAGGAATAAGTCATTGAGGTTGGTGTACAAATCCTTTCAGGCCATATGTAATCAAAATTTAGTTAAGGATTGTCTAAGGAGAAGGTCATGTGATATGCTTGCAATAGAAATTAATGAACTTTGAAATGCTGGCAGGTTAGGACCAAAATGTGTTGGAATGGACTGGGTAGCAATGGTTAGGGTAAATTGGAAGGGATCCAACAACCTAGATGTGAGCTAATTATTAAGAGATGGCTGGTGAAGCAATTTGTGGCCACGATGAGAGATGTATATGTGTTCTGTCCATATAAATAAAGAAAAATGCAGATTTTGCTTAGCTTGATGGGTTTGGTAATGCTAGTCATCGTTTGGTTGATGAGGCTTGCATGTATCTTGATAATAAATTGTTGAAGCATGAATCTGTATATATCTTGGCATATAGCGTAGGCAGGAACGAATGTGTATAGAAAATTATATTTGGTTATAACTGGTTGATGATTACAGTTATTTTCTTGCTACATATTACATGTGTAACTTTTCTTTGTGCTTGGCCTGGATTTGATTTGGTTTGTGTAGCTTAGACTAGCTTGATTAACAAAAATTTATTTGCTCGGCTCGACCTTGTTTGATTTGAGCTGTTCACAGCCATGCTTGGTTGAGATTTGAGCTTGTGTTTGCCCCATTGCTTACGATGATGCATTTAGAATCAAATGGACTACACAATCAGTATGGCAAAAACAATTTTTTTTTTTTTTTCTAGTAGTTTAAAAGAAATTTCTCGTATCTATACGAAGCAACACTGAGTTTGAAATATGAACTACTATTTTGAAAAGTGGTATGAAAGAACAGTTGAGTGGGCAGTGACAGAAATTTCTCGTATCTAAACGAATAAAGACATCTCCATGATCATTCGAATTGTGTATATGTACAATATCAATACAATGATATTATAAACACACATGCATTACCTATACTTTGTTTATAGTAGAACTGAGACACTCTTTTACTATCTCCTGAATCCTTTTCTTCAACAGCTTTTCTTTAACACCTTCAAGCATTTTTTGATAGAACTTTTCCAACCTTACGAGCTTCGCAGGATCTGCTGACTCTAGCATTCTGTCCCATTCCTTTCCAATGTCATGAATACCTGAGTTCTGCAAGGAGATTGGAATATCCTGCTCTTCCAAGGGTTTTCCAAATATTGAACCATGAAGTATGTCAGCATATCGTTCCATCACTGCGAGTTTTGATTGAAGAAGTTTCGTTTCTTCAATTGCTGAACACAAGGCTTTTTCTGTTTTGGTGACTCCTTTAGAATTCTCTTCCGCAATTCTGTCTCCCTCCCCAACAGTATTTAGTTCTTCTTGCTTGAAATCCTCTGTAAGTGGAGGCCACAATACAACAGTGGGAGAAAAACAGTCGATTGTCTTGCCATTTCCGAGAACCCCACTTCTTCCTCTCCCCCAAGACCAAAGCTTATATCCATCATTTGCTACAAGAACAGTATGGGCAGCACCACATACAACTTGGACCGGCTCCTGAAATTTAGACCCATTGGATCCGTTACACAGAATCTGTAAGGGAGAAATGGCATCCCCTGCATCTGTCCCAGTAAAACTAGCATCTGGGCATAGACCGAGACCCTTCTCCATCCCCCATGACCACACATCTCCTGCAGATGAAACAACACTAGTGTGGAATAAGCCACAGTCAACAGAGATCAGATACACATATTGTGGCAATTCTTTCACAGTTTCAGGAGATGAGGCACTTTGGGTGGTTCCATGCCCAAGTTGCCCATTTTCTCCAAGGCCAAACGTCCAGCACATGCTTTCTAATGTCTCACTTGGTCTTTTCTTGTGGGTAAGCACAGCTGTGTGAAAAGCCCCACATGCTACTTCATAAACCGCAAATATGGAGTCCTTGTTAAAATCTTCTACTATTTCAGGACGACTCCGGTTCTCTTTATCCCCGAGGCCTAACTGCCCATGATTGTTACTACCCCAAGAGAAGCATATAAGATCTTCACCTTTATATGTTTCTCCAGCCGTGACTAGGGCTACTACATGCTCATTTCCGCATGCTACCTTCACAACCATGTGGCCATGGAAATCCCACACTGGGGTTGGAGTGAAACTGCTCACAAGAGAGAACCCACCTTCACTGCTGCTGCTTTCTAGTGGACAATTGCCCCACATCCAAAGGGTACCGAGATTATCTATTGCTAGGGACATCATTCCTCCAGCCTTAACAGAACAAACCTGATGTAGACATAAGCGGCAACAAAAAGACAGCATATATCAGGCTCTTATCTTACTTAGTTCAAGTTGGCAGCGATAATACAATTCTTCCATACCTGTAGTGGCACTTCACTCCTCGTTCCAGAGCCCAACTCAAGGAATCGCTCTAGCAAGCAGGGTACTAGAGAATTTTCTCCATTTACACCAAGTTGGCCATCCATTCAACAGTCAAGGAATTAAACAATGTAAACAAGGGGGGGAAAAAGAGCTTATGATGCAACTTCCACAACTAAATCCTGTTATGAAGGATACAGATGTTGTAACCCCAACACCAAATGGACCCATCATCTGCAACAACAAGAGGACAGTTAGAGCATATGAGATCATGTACACCGATGAATTATTTCATTGTGCTGTCAGTTCAAAAGTAGATAGGCTAAAACCCTTCACAGACATATATTGTTGAGTTCTGATATCTAGAGGATTTGATGGTTAGTTATATATAATCCTTAACGGTGTCAATTAAACCAGTCATTGCATTTACAGTAAGCACAATGCACAAAGCCAAATCACAACACTTATAAGTAATAATGTAGATGATTCTATCCACAGGTCATGCAAAGAAGTATAGTAGGCTTGAACTTGATAATCTATAATTCCATTCCTAGGCTCTATAGTTGAATAACTTTCCATGCCATCTAAGCCCAGTAAAAACTTCAGACAGGCAAACTAGCCTGATTTGTGGATGCAAATAGGAGAAAGCTATCAACTTTAACCATCCAGCGGATTCTTCAATAACAATAGAACAAGAAGAAGCCTCTTTCTTGTTGTTTGGGGATAGATTGGAAATGGTTGAGATAAGTGAGGAAGAATCACATATACCATAAGTCTTATGTTATGCAACACCACTATATCATCATCTACTAATTTCAATGTCTGCCACAAACATCTGCTAAAAATTTCAAGAATCAAAGACTCAATGAACTCAGAACAAAGATCATCAAAACAGGTAGTAAAGCCTATTCCAGCAATCACCATAGCTAAAAGATTGATGCTTGTCACTACTCAAAGCTAAAACTTACCAGCCAGAGCAAGACTGTGGTAAGCACCAGCAGCCACTCCCACAAATTTGAGCCCCTTTTCTGGTTTAAATTTGACCCGAACCGGACAGAGCTCGTCGGATTCCGAACCGGTTCCGAGCCGCCCAAACATGCCTCTCCCCCATGAATACACATACCCATCACCTGAAAATCAACCCCACAATCATTCAAACTCAAAATTCATGAAATTCTATCATCATGCTCTCTATGTTATAGTCTCTCCTACCTGTGAGGGCCAGAGTGTGAGCTTCTCCGGCAGCCACCGTCACCACTTTACGAGCCAAGTTGCCGCCACTGGAGGGAGACACGCTGACATCATCGCTCTCCTCCATTGAGAAATGCAGAGCTCTATAGTCTATACTGAAACTGTTTCTGCTCACCTGGTGTTTGACCAATGACAGACGAACAGGTCTATATGCTCTCGAAAAATATAGTCACTCGTATATATACTACTCTGGGAGCATAATAAAAAAATTGTGATATTTTGGGCAAATTTTGGCAAACCATCATGAATCTATGACTAATCGCACCGCATGGTTCTTGTTAATTACGTCTTCAATTTGGTTGATTAAGTATGATATAGATATGTACCTGATAATGCTAAAGAATGTGGCATTTTCAACTGGACACTAATTTGGTTGTAAAGTCGTCATTGGCACATGTATGTTGAACTGGACTTGATCAGAAGCCAAGGGACCATGTCGTTGAGAAGTTTATCTTATCTAATTCTGTTCTTCGTCAAATACATATCATTCACATTGTGACTCAACGCGGAAAACCCTCATACGTATCGTTAATCCGCTCCTCATGCAATGAGAATTACGAGGCAGATGCATTCATTTCCGTCAAGTCGGTGCTAATTTACATCACACACAGTGCTATTTACACTTACGTACTAATCATCCCGATCCTTCATCCTTGATGTGATGTTGTACCAAAAAAAAGCTTCGTCACATTAGATCACCTTGTCCTAGTCTGCGCACTTCCATCACTTCATTGCTAATATATATATATATATATACCGTTTTGTAGGACTCTATACCGAAAGTGTTTCTGCTTATCTGGTGTTTGATCCAATACAGATGAAGAGGGGTCTATATGCTCTGGAAAACGTAATGTCACTGATATATGGGAAATATACTACTCTGGGAGCAATTATTATTTTTTTTTTTTTTGTATTCCTTAATCAAAATTTGTCATACACCTGATTCCATTCATAATTCTCATTCTGAACCACCAGATGCAATGAGAATCTCATAAATACAAACCTATAGGAGGCAATGACCTGCAAAAAAAGGCAGTAAGTTGCTCTAGACCATAAACGACATAGTTGGTGGAACAACCACTTCACATTAGAAAAATTCAGGAGCAAAACCTAGCTTGTGGAACAAAGACTAATTGACCACACATCAACATTATGGAATGTCCATCACAAAGTATAGGGGAATAATTTTTTATTTCTATTAATCTCATAATGAGGTTTAAATAGAATTACATCAAGTATACACATGGTAAACATTTAACACCTATACTAATCAATCAACCATCAATCCTAATCGGAACAGCTAGCTCATGCAACAATGTCAAGCTCTATGAACCTCAAGATGAGCAGTTGTTCTTTCTCCTGGAAGATCTCCTCAAGAATTCCGCAACCAACTTCGAAAATGCAGAAGAGTTTTCCTTAATCAGCCGAGCAGGAGAGTCATACTCCACAATCCTACCTGTATGAACCAAAATGTGAACGAAATTCAGTCACTAATGCAAGCCGTATCAAGTTCTAGATGACATATATTCCTACTGCAGTATGTATACTATATGTCAAAATTTTCTTAAGATGACCATACAAGTTTTACTGTTTTATTTCTCATAAACTGTTTTCTAAAAATTTTACCGAACACATTCTCAAGTCACAAAAATGCCAAGTAAAATTCATTGTTTTTGTTTTGTGAAACAATTTTTCAAAAATCATTTTGTAAAATGTTACCGAACAGGCCCTTAGGTTTTGATATATTGTTTATAGAATAATAGTTCAAACACAAGAAATCAAGAATATATTTTTGAAATTGGGCATTTTCGAAATTAGACTTCAAATGCCCAATTTCAAGAAATCAAATGGGCTAAATTCTTACCCTCTGGTGACGAGTACCAGTGACCTCAGCCAAACCGTCTTGAACAGTTATTGTACGAGTATGCTGAAAAAAAAATTGATTATGAAAGAGGCATTAACAATCATTATGAAAATCTAGAACCTCACAATCAACATCAAAACACCATTATGAAAGTTAAATTGCTGCAATATTGCTGCAGATATAGACTTCCATAGGCTAACGCCGTGTGTCTATCCAGCTGATACGTACGTGTGTTATTATAAGTTTAAAAACAATGCTAAAAAAATTTATGAAACTCACCCTTATATTGTTTGTTTTGAGAGATTACTTTGGCACGAGCAGCCGTGAATTCTTCTGGAAGCACAAGACCCACAGCAACCTGCCAGCATTTCATATTTTATTACTTGGATTGTAAATTAATTTAATGGATGAAGTTAAAATGGGCTGAATTCTTACCCTCTGGTGACGAGTACCAATGACCACAGCTAAACCGTCTTGAAGAGTTGTTGTAGTGTGCTAAATAATGCCCAATTTCAAAAATATATTCTTGATTTCTTGAAATTGGGCATTTGAAGTCCAATTTCGAAATTAGGTCTGATTGTGAATGTGATAATAGGGTGTAGGTCTGATTGTGAATGTGATAATATGCATGTTCACACCTATTTAGGGTTGTTGGATAAGGATGGGGTGGTTTCACCACCAATATCTTCCATTGACATTCTCGGAAGAAAACTTAAGTTTTCATCCCAACATCCGTAGTTGCGTTCACTTGCCTTTTTTATTTTCCTGTGATAAAATAAGGGAAATTGAATGCGTTCATCTTTGTTTCTTATTTTCCCAACATTCACGTTCACATTCCCAACATCCGTAGTTGCGTTCACTTGCCTTTTTTTATTTCAGCCACGATCTTCAATGCATCCAGAAACTCAGAGGCATACATTTTCCGGGTATCGGGATTCCTACTGTTGCGAAATCGATCACGAATGTTAATCAACTCTACTTGTACTGAATCCATGGGCGATAACATTTTACGGGTCAGACCACGAGCCAAACGAGTATGAGTGCGACCAGAAGCCTGCAAAAACAGAAACATTAAATTCCAGATAATTTGATTAATATTGCAACTAAATCAAGAATGGGGAGAGAGAATTACCACAAACTTGTGAACAACGTAATAGTACAACGTAATAGTGATATATTGCACATCTCATCCTCTGAAATGAAAACAGATTCGCATCTTCAACCACCTCATTCCTGATTTGCTACAGATATAGACTTCCATAGGCTAACGTCGTGTGTCTATCCAGCTGATACGTACGTGTGTTATTATAAGTTTAAAAACAACGCTAAAAAAATTTACGTACGTGTGTTATTCCTGATTCTGGATGCATTCAATTTCCCTTATTTTCCTGATTGTGAATGTGATAATAGGTCTGATTGTGAATGTGATAATAGGTCTGATTGTCTGATTGTGAATGTGGTAATATGTCTGATTGTGAATGTTATAATATGTCTGATTGTGAATGTGATATTAGGGAGAGTGCTGGGAGGCAGGTCTGAGGAGTGAGAACGTGAGAGAGTGTTTCCCAACATCTGTAGTTGGGTTCATTCTCCTTTTTTTTTTCAAATTTATTGAGAAAAAATTACAAGTGACAATACACAAAATAGTACGGAAAAACACAAGAACATTGGGTTTATTCTAAATTGAGAAAAAAAAAGGCAAGTGAACCCATCTAAGGATATTGGGATGAAAACTTGAATTTTCTTCCGAGAATGTCAATAAAAGATATTGGTGGTAGAACCACCCCATCCTTATCCTTGTGATTCGAATTCTAGGGTTGGTAAATATGTTCAGACGTGTTTAGTGGTTATCAATTGCTTATTTAACTCTTCCATTCATTGATAGATCAATATAGAACGCTATCCTATCAATATCACATATAGTAAAACATACTCAATGCATTAAGATTGAATGGAAGTTTGATCGATTTTAGAAAAGCACATAAGTGTGGAACGCCTACCTTACATGCAATTCTAATTGTTGATTTAACTTTCGTCCAAAAATCTTACTACTTATGAATTAAGATCATAGAACGCTACTTTCTTAAAACTAGAACAATTATGCTTATATCCTAAGTTGACCATCAAAGAACACAAACACATAAAAGATATCTATATGCACGAAATCAACAATAATTCTTAAACATAATTCCTTATTTTGAGAATGATCGACAAATCCTTTTGAGCAACTATAATTCAGTAAATTTCTTCATTGGACTATTTCAAAACTTGTGATATTTTGGCCAAATTTTGGCAAACCATCATGAATCTATGACTAATCGCACCGCATGGTTCTTGTTAATTACGTCTTTAATTTGGTTGATTAAATATGATATAGATATGTACCTGATAATGCTAAAGAATGTGTCATTTTCAGCTGGACACTAATCTGGTTGTAAAGTCGTCATTGGACATATGTACGTTGAACTGGACTTGATCAGAAGCCAAGGGACCATGTCGTTGAGAAGTTTATCTTATCTAATTCTGTTCTTCGTCAAATACATATCATTCACATTGTGACTCAACGCGGAAAACCCTCGTATGTATCGTTAATCTGCTCCTCATGCAATGAGAATTACGAAGCAGATGCATTCATTTCCGTCAAGTCTATTTACAGGTACGTACTGATCATCCCGATCCTTCATATCCTTGATGTGATGTTGTACCAAAAAAAGCTTCGTCACATTAGATCACCTTGTTCTAGTCTGCGCACTTCCATCGATCACTTCATTGATAATATATATATACATCATTTACACATTTATTTATGGTTTTGGAGAATCGTCCCTAGTCGTCATCCTCCTCATCCTAGTCGTAAGCAGCTAAATTCAAGTACATGTGCTACGCCTGCTCGCGGCTGATTGTACTGCTCCATTTTGCACTGCATATTGCACAATGAGGCGACTTGTTCCTTGCGCTCCTCCCCCACTTCAAGAAGCATTCCTCATGCATTGGATTCCTACATTGCCCACAATGCACCGCTTTATCTCTCTTTCTTATCTCATCCAAGCAAACAAGGTAGCAGCTACCATCTTCAATTCGCAGACTTAGGCTTGGCCTTGATGAGAAAGACCTCTCCTGCTGGCTGCTGCTGCTGTTTCTTTCCAAGAGGATGGATCTGATGAAACCAGTGTCGGACACTATCCTCAGCCAGTGATGCGCGTGACATGGGCAGCCCCAACAGCCAGCTCACCTCGCTTGGATGGAGTGCGCTCCTCCTAACATAACGGGTGTCGATACAAACACCCAATACTTGGAGATACACAAACAGCAGGTGCTTGCAGGGGGAGACAACGTCAGGGCACGAGCATGTTGACTCGGTGGACAATGTGACAGTGTACACATTTTTGGTGTGTCCTAAAACGAAGAACCTGGAACCAGAGCGGTGCAGGAGGCGGATGTGCTGGTGGATGGCTCGCTCCACCCGGTCTTCGAAAGGTTTGTCCGGGTTGTGCCACCGCGACATTGGAATTGAAAGACTTAGGCAGTTGTGAACAAGCAAATGTGTTTGAAATGTTGGATTCTTTCGTCGGAATTGGAGAACTACTTGAGTAGGGAATTATGAAGTTGAAAAAATGCAAAACCTTGACTTGCAATCCACAAGATCACTTCTCCTAAAATTACAGAAATGTAATTGTAAGAAATCAGTCAACATCGAACAAAAGAAAAGTAAAACTGCAATCTATTCCACTTTGAAGCCAAACTAAACGATTGAAAGGGTAAAAAAAAGCAGATATAATTTACAAGAACCCAAAGGATTGACATGTATCCCGAATGCCTCAAGATAATTGAAAACACAAAATCTGGGTCGCAAGGATTGATAGGCATATACAATCCCTTACTGCAGTTTGGTAATTTTATTCAAGTTAAAATTGAGCATAATTTTCATCAAAGCCTATTCACCCTCCTCTAGGCTTAAACGTTATCCATCCTAGTATTTTCACTTGGTATCAGAGCTCATATTGTTAGTTGACCTATTTTTCTTTTTAGACAGAACAGTTTTTCTAAAAAGATTAACAAACATGTGAAACTCTTCCTCACCCACAACATAACCCATCCTTACTACCCTCAGATCTCACTAAGTATGTCTAGTGACCCGCTCTGATGCCAAGTGAAAATACTAGGATGGATAACGTTTAAGCCTAGAGGAGGGTGAATAGGCTTTGATGAAAATTATGCTCAATTTTAACTTGAATAAAATTACCAAATTGCAGTAAGGGATTGTATATGCCTATCAATCCTTGCGACCTAGATTTTGTGTTTTCAAAAATAACCGTGAAGAGAGCAACACACAATCAAAAGGCACAGCGGAAATAAATAACTCAAACACAAGAGATTTGCTGACGTAGTAAAACCCTCAAATCGAGGTAAACAACTGCGGGCCTTAACTCTTGAAGGCCAAGTGTAAAGCCACTCACTAGGTGAATATGAACAAACAAATATGAACTTACAACCAACGCGAATAGCTATGAACTCGGTTATTTCTGACTAGACTCCTCTAGACGGTTGCACGAACACCACATTGTTTTTCTCCACCTTCTGAACTGCTTCCACTCGTCTCTCTAACTTTGACACATGAACTATGCACGACACTTCCTCCCAACTGATCTCGTGGGGTTCTCGGACGTGCAGATGATATGAATGATATGAGAGTGTTTGAATGACTTATCAATCCACTTCAACATGAAAGAAGTGAATTAATAGTTCTCAATGAAGCTCATGAGTTTTTCTATGAATGAAAAAAAAAACTCTCTCAACTAACAATGGACGCACAATATAATCTTCAGAAGCGTCGAAGAAAGAAAATACTTTTCTCCTATTTGTATGCACAGCCAACATCCCAAGACATCAAGGGAATTTAAAACTCTATACCTAATTGATTTCTATTAGGAAAGAAATATTCCTAAAGAATATCTAGGTAATAAAAACTGATTTTCATCCCTAAATAAGATGCTATGCATAACTAACCAAATCAATCAAATAAAATGCAATCCTATAAATTAGACATATGATTGATTTCAATTGAAACTCGTCCATAATGGTAAACTAACATTAATCACGCACAACTACCTTTCAGACTACTTCGGGATTGAAACACAGTCTTCAAAAGCAATCACACAAGAAACAACCATGCTATATGAGATGCAATGAATGAATTACCTTTTCAGAGAATCATCTAGGATCAGCTGGGGTCTTGATCTTCATCTTGTGATTCAATCGCTTTAGTCTTTACTTCAAATACTCACACAGTTCTAACCTAGGCCTAAGACTCATTGTTTTATGTAGGGAATGCCAATACACAAAATTCTTATACTAACAATAATAAACAAAACATAATTTGACTCAAATCACTGCACTTCTTCAAATGGATAAGAGTAACGCATATTTGACCAAACAAAATAAAATGATGTGACAAATTCCTTCAAAGAAAAAGAAATCAAATTTGTTTTTTATTTTGATTACCAAGAAAAGAGAGAGAAATCAAATCAAATTTGTACCAAAAAGCATTACCGGAACGGACAAGAATACGTAATTTTAATCTTAAAAAAAAAAAAAACAACGTGGCAGTTGCAGCGGTAAGGCGGCGAGCGCTTTTGTCTGTGGGCGTCCTTTCCAGATTCATATGAACTCACTCTTAGAAGTTAGAATCGTAAACAAGAACAAACGCGCCTCTCTCTCTCTCAAAAATCCTCTCTGTGTTTTGTTTTCTTGAGAATGGGAATTCCATCGGAAATGAGGGACATGTGGGTGAACAACCGTCGAAACTCTCTGCTGATTCCTTCGCCATATGAAGATGAGATTCAACAGAAGGCCTTAAGGGCCAAAACTTGCACCCAAGGTTTGATTTTTATCACTAATCCTGCCTTCCCCATTTTGATATCTAATTCCGGGTTGAGTTTGATCGGAGTATCTGATTGATTTGTATGATTAATTGATAAGTGTTTTTGGTTGGTTTTGATTGAGGAAAACAAGAGTGACGATTTGATGCGTTCTTAAAAAGGTTGAAAACAACCTTTTTGCTGATGTTAAGCTGAAAAGCAAAGAATACAAACAAATTGGGGGTCATATTTTGTTATTGTTAATCTGATGTGAGAGGGTCTAATATTTCCATGATTTGCAGAGGGCGCTCGCCAGGGATTCAAGGCAGCTTGCATTTGGGGTGCTGTCAGCGCTGTGCCTACAGTATGTGTTTCGTTCAACTCTTTAATCTGTTTTCGGCTGGAATTTGTTTCTTCCATTAGAGATTGGTAGTTGTGTAATATGCATCGGAGAAACTTGAATGGCATCATGACCTTCTAAACTCGTTGGCATTACCTTCCTGGTTTACTGCAAGATGAATCAGTGAACTTCAATGTCCATATGACAGATATCTTTGAGAAAAGAAAGGTCCCATACTTTTTTCCTTGGCGCAACCTAGCTAGCTCCAAAACTAGTGGTCGCAGGTTTGAGTTGCCAAAACAACCTAATTAGAAATAGGGAAATTGCAGCAGCACATGTGTCCTCCTCTCCAGATATTGCATTGACAGCCTTATGCCAAAGCCATTTCTTTTTACGTAGTCTTTGTGTTTTTGTGGGTTCAATTGACATGACAGCTTGCAATTGACATGATCTTCATATTTCCAGTTGGCTGCTGTTCGTACGATTCCTTGGGCAAAGGCTAACCTCAATTATACTGCTCAAGCACTGATGATATCTGCTGGTATGTTTTTGTATTCATATATTGCAGGCCTTGTATAGCAATTCAGAGTTTTAATTGTCAATGCCCCTAACAAATTGAATAAATTTTGGAAAGTTTTAACATGTGTTTTTATTTGATCAACAGCATCAATTGCTGCTTACTTCATCACCGCTGATAAAACCATCTTGGAGTGTGCTAGAAAAAATGCGCAGTTGCAACAAGCCTTGAGCCGCCAGCAGTGATATCAATCATATCATGCCTGTAACTCAAAATGATATGAATACCATCCAGTGACTTATCATGGCACATGATGGTGCGGCTTGTTATGGATAGCAGAGGAGTCTGTTTTGTGTATTAAGTGTACTCCACCTTCTCCTAACAGAATTTTCATTTTACATTCCAAGCTTTATAAGCAAGATTTTTTAAAGATTCTTTGTGTTTTCTTCTATTTGGCCAAGGAAGAATAGTGTGTTCATTAATAAGGCTGGGGATCGGTACTGTGAAATCGTTCTGTGGCCTTATTACAATAATTACAAGGATTTCAGTTTGTTAATGTGCATTGTGTTCATATCAGTGGATGTGCGTGTAGCTCTTGCCGACCCCTTTTTGGGGTAGAAAATTGGGGAATTCTGAAAAGTGAATTTGGCCCTTTACTTTCTGAAATTGAAGAGATTTATAAGTCACATGACCAAAGAAAGAACCTATGCCATTAAAGCACTGTGATTTTACATTCTTTCTCAACATGAAAAATACAAAAAATGAAGGAACTCCACAAAATTACATTCCTTCATTTGTCCACCTATAAGTTAGTTTCTTTTCAGCTTTGAAAGACATCATGGACAAGTGTTATGGAGGTAATTACATAAACAAATTGCATGCCGGAACTGTGTTCAGATAAATGTATCTAGCACAAATCTCTTTTTGAGCATAAAGAATGGAAGTTTCAGTCATTTTTGACGGAAACAATCGAATCATCTTAAAAGAATCTGGCAGGCAGCATGCCTCATCCTAATTATTAAGCTATGTCCTATTCCAGTTCTTCTCTGTCTGAATCAAAGCTCAAAATGCATACCGGTAGATCGCATCAGCTGCACCATCTTCGTCGTTACTGGCACCAATTAAATTAGCCACAGCTTTTGTTTTCTCTGAACCATTGCTAAGAGCAACACCTAAAGAAGCTAGTTCAAGCATCTCAATGTCATTTTCTCCATCGCCAATAGCCATGATCTAGATAATAAGTAGAATCAATCAGGAATGAAATCATATCTCCTATGATTGTATATAACAAAGGTCTAAGAAGGGAACATATAAACATTCAACAGGGCCCATTTGTGAATTCGGAAGGACTCTCCCAATATAAGCTACTTGTGGGTTTGGATAGTGAACATACTACTTGAATGAAAGCAACTCTGAATACAGTACCATGTCATATTAACTGTTTTTGTCCATCCCATGATCCAGTTACGTGAAAATAAATGAACAAGTGTATGAGGTGATAATCTGTGGATCACATTACCATTTGTAACTGCTCAGCTATGCTTATATTACCAGGCAATGATTGAACACCCTTTCTCAATTTTTCTTGATATGTTTGATGCCAGTCAAGTGGAGATAACCAAATAACTCCCTTTAAAGTATTAAAAGGCAAGCATATACAAGATATAAATGTAATTATGTTAATCCTTAGTCCTTACCTCCTTTGGAGTGATGCCCAAATGATCAAGCAGCAATTTTACTCCACTCCCTTTTGAGGTCCCCGGAGGGACAATTTCAAGCATGTCCGGCTGAGCTTGAACAACTGCTGCACGATCTCTAATTGCTCCTGACCAGTGTGGCCTCAAAGTAGTTGCGACTCCTTCGGCAGTGTCCATGAAGATTACTTTCTGTATATAAGGGGTGTGTCCTCAGATGAAGCAAAAGCAGTATGTACAATATATTAAGTTAATCATGTTGTTACAGTTGATACCAAGTGCTGTGGAGAAGAAACAAGATCCCTGACATCAATTTCCCACAGGAACAAGTGTTGTATTAATCAAGAGAAACTATGAGGTCCCTTTGCGCACACTCGTAGTTTCACGAGCAAAAGCATAAAATATTGTTATACAAATCTAAAGTGTAATTTGTTGTTGTTTGGTTGGGCCCCATGACCCTAGCCAGGGCTGAGCCTGCTAATAAGCAAAGCTGGATGCAAGGACCATACAATTTCATAGAACATAAACTTGAAATGGCTTGAAAGCAAATCAAGATTAGATATCCGTTCAGAAAATTAAACCAAGTCGACACTGAGACAATAACATTAATGGAACAAAATGGTTAACTATCTTTCATCCTGTTGAAGTTGTGGAATGCATACAAGGAATGTAAATGAACTTATTTATGCCTTCTTCAGGACCATACCTGTATGTCACCAGCAGCCAAGAGATGCTCAACTGAAGGCATGATCTCCCCCTGTAAAAATGTCTCCATGTAAAATATGTATAAAAGGAAAAGGGAGGGAACCTTATTAGATAACAGAAGACTTTTGACCCTGATGAAACATTAATCTTTTAGTACCTTTGGCTCATGATATACAGTATGTAGTGAGTCAACTAGTGGGTGGTCAAATAGAGTGAAGCAACGATCCTCACTGTAAGCAATAAGAGGTATCCTATTCTCCCAAGAGTAAAGACACGCCTGCACATAAAGAGCATATTGTCGTTTGCATTATAACAATTCCAATAAAACAATGAACTTGCATGCCTTAACAAGGTAATACCTCTCTGCAGACATTTGGATCTAAATTCCCTTTAAAGATTTCCCGACCTTGCTTACCATAAACAAGCAATCCCTGGAACCAAGTGGAGGCAGACAATAAGGCCAAAATGTAGTAATATAAACCCCAGACAAGAAAGGAGAAATATGTGCAACAATTAATAATGCATTCTGGTTCTGGAAGAGGACACGGGACTTTGGTGACGGACAGAAAATGGAAATGTTTAAGCCGGAATATGTATGGGTACCACAATTCACTGTAGTGCCTTAATCAAGCTCAAAATGTAATGATTTACAGTGACAGAATTGGGTAGATAAGTGAATTATGCCATGGTATATAAACACTTGAATATATTATTGATAAGAGCTCTCTGAACAGAAGAGTTGGAATGTATCTGACAAAAGAGCTCAAATACAATTATTTTATCACATTGAACTTGGCAACATGTCGAGGATAAAAATTGCAAGGATAAAAGATAAACCTGGCAGAAAACCCCAGGAGAAAATTCTGAAACAATGCCATCTTTTCCTGCTAAGTCTACCATTTTAAAAATGTTGATCACAGCTGAGCGAGTCTGTTCCAAAGAATTAACAGCAATAAGATGATTGTTTTTTAATCAGCAGTATCCATCACTAAAGAAATAAAGTAATAGGTAATCCTAGATCAACAGTAGCAGATAATAATAACAAAGTTACTACGACAGACCAATCAACATAAGTTAAAATTTCTATTGACCAAGATATATGGAACACATAACGATATGCCTGATAATTAATAATAAAAAAATGTTCTTACTTTTCCAGTTGCTATCACTATTTTCACACCCCTTGATGAGACCTCTTTAAGAGCCTTTGCAGTTGTTGAACTGATTTGAGTTTTACTGTTGAGAAGGGTGCCTTGTAAACCAAGAGAATAAACATAAGGCTACTAATAGAAATAGAAAACACAACAAACGAATGCATAAGAGCAGAGTATAGCCTCAAACTTACCATCCATATCGCAGAATATATATTTGAACTTTGGTTTATAGTATCGAAGGCTGCCTTCTCTCTTCCTGTCTTTTAACAAAAACTTGGAAGATTATCTCACTACAAAAATAGCTACAGAATAAGTGGGAAATGGATATGATTAACAAGCTAAATAAGGTCCAAAGACCACTGATGTCAAGTGAAACTGAAGGACGAAAAAAGTTACCATCCTGTTTCTCCTCATGGGAAATTGCATTGATTTCAGCATTGGACGCACTCTGAATCAATCCTTTTCCCGTCCACCCAAGGCTCTTCAAGAGAAGCTCCTCCTCCTTCTCCATTTCCACTTCGGCTTCTTCGCTAATCTCATGATCAAATCCTAGTAGATGCAGCAATCCATGTATCTGCAGGAGAGTTCAGTAAATAACGTTATCAAATGACACTAAACATATTATGAATCCAAACCACCACATAAAACTTCAAATATAAACACATTAAGAAGCCAACCATGAGAATACGTATCTCGTCAAGAATCGTATGTCCTCTTTCTTCTGCTTGTCTCGCCGCAGTCTCAACAGAAATCACAACGTCACCCAACATAAGCTGCAAAGACGAAAACACCGAGTAATCACCAAATGTACCTCCTTTATTTCAATATATCAAAACTAAAAACAAGCATAAAGCAAATGAGCTAGTACAATGGGAAGCCTAAGCTCAGGGACATGTTGTGACATTGAAAGCACATCAGTAGCATGGTCCTCATCTCTCCATTCTTTGTTAAGCTTTCGGATAAACTCGTCATTGCAAAGCATCACCGAAAGCTCCACGCTCTGAAACCCTCCGACGTCACTGATGCCATCGTCCCTGGTTTTATACTCCGAATCTTTCAAGCCATCAAACGCTAGCTTCATTGCCATCGGAACATTAATCCTGAGCAACTCCGCTATCCCCTGCATTGTTCAATGTCAAAACGTCAGAGGCATTTCCACAAACACTTGGTGTGCGTTTCAGAATGGCTCAGGCTTACAAGGATTTCAGGATCGTCAGGCAACTCTTCTTCGATGCAAATGCTGACGTTGAGCTCGAGCTCCTTGTCCTTTCTCTTCGGGGCTCGCCGCCTCACTTTCCGGTAGTCTCTCTGCGCAGCACAGATGCGTAACGACGGTCTCGGACGAGCTCTCCAGTCGCCGCCGCAGAGGGCGTGGAATCTCCGGCCGAAGAAGAGCGAGGCTTTGGAGGCGTCGAAACGGTGCGGTTGGGGAGGGACGATTGAATTCCGTCTGGGGGTGGTGTTTCGGATGGGAATGGGGGTGATGGATATGAGGGTGGCGCGTGGGATGTAACGCGCCATTGGGCGGGTAGAATGGATGGCGCGGAGGAGAGTAGAGAGATGGAGGAGCATGTAGAGAGAGAGAGGCCTTTGGAACTCGTGAACGGAAGAAATGGTTGGTTGGTTGGTTCGCGCTTTGTTAGTCACAAACTAACAGTGACTTTCAAAACCAAACTACCAAAGGCTTTTATTTTTATTTTATTGAGATAGGTTATGCAGCGAGTTAGTAACAAATTTACCCGATCAGTATTTGGAATATACTAGCAAAAGTTCCCACCGCAGATGCACAGACTCGAACGCCCCTCAAACTTGCTAGCTACAAATAGGTGAGAGTTAGGACTTGAATACTAGACATGAGGGTTTCATACTAGGTCGCTCGATCAAAAAAAATCCAAAAAACAAAAAATCTCCATTGTAATGTAGGTTTCTGCTCCTCCATGGATACATGTACAAAGCTCTTTTGAATAGAAAGAATAAGATCTCCATCTCTGTAGCTAGAATCACTAGCAGTTCTTTTTAACAGAGAAAATAATGGGATCGTTTTAAACTGTCAAGAATCTTCAGGAGGGTTGAAAGCCTCATCGTAACTATTAAGCTGTTTATATTGCTGTTCTTGTTTTGGTTGAATTGAAGCTCACAATGCATAGCGGTAGATTGCATCAGCAGCACCATCTTCGTCGTTGCTGGCACCGATTACATTCGCCACAGCTTTTGTTTTCTCTGATCCATTACTGAGACAAATGCCCAAACCAGCCAGCTCAAGCATCTCAACATCATTCTCCCCATCACCAATAGCCATGATCTAAAGAACATAAGTAATAATAGTAGTCATAATCCTACCATGATCAAACACCCTTTCCTAATCAGTAGTCATAATCCTAATGTCGATCAAGTGGAGGTACATGATTCTGACATTAATAACTGGCAAACAGAAAAAGGCCCCTACCTCCTTTGCAGTGATTCCCAAATGATCAAGCAACATCTTTACTCCAATACCTTTTGAGGTTCCTGGGGGAACAAGTTCAAGCATGTCCGGCACAGTTTGAACAACTGTGGCACGATCTCCAGTTGCTTCTGACCAATACGGCCTCAGAGCAGTAGATACTCCCTCAGCAGTGTCCATGAAGACCAGTTTCTGTATATGGATAAGGTGTGCACATCAGTACATGAACCAAATGCAGCAAGACAATTGTATTATGTGTCATATTTTTCAGTCTATACATAAATAATGGCCTTCTCAAAAGTCACAAAACTAAATCTTATACAAAGAAGTGTTCTTTGAATAACGGGGGAGAATTATTTTGCCATCTTGAGGATCATACCTGTATGTCAGCAGCAGCCAAGAACTGCTCAACTGAAGGCATGATCTCTGCCTGTAAATCATATATAAAAGGAGGGAAATAAATATGGAAGTTGAGGTCAATATACTATAGATTAACAAAATACCAAAGCATCAGATGTAAAGAAGGTTTTCAATGCTGGTTTTCCGGTTATACGAGCAACCCCACAAGCTTTTACATTGGAACAACGAAATGCATATTAGCGTGATGAAACATGAATCTTTTCACACCTTTGGCTCATGATATACAGTATGCATAGCATCAACATATGGGTGATCAAACAGACTCGAGCACCGGTCCTTGCTGAATGCAATGAGAGGAACCTTATTCTCCAATGAGTAAAGACATGCCTGCGCAAAAGGATCATATGGCTGTTGCTTAATTTATAACCAACAAAACAATGAAATTCTTGCATGTTGTGCCGAGGATTTACCTCTCTGCAGACATTTGGATCTAGATTCCTTTTACAAATTTCCTGACCTTGAATTCCATAAACCAGCAATCCCTGGAGTCAAGTAGAGGCGCAGAGTAAGGACATGATGTACTAAAGTTAATCTGAGACTGAAGTAAATATAGTTTTAAGAAGTGCAAATATTTGCAAACAATCAATAATGCATATTTGTTTCTTAAAAATTTGACCTAGTATTACACAGTGGAGTCATTGGTTCTATATCTTACACAGAGGAATATGCTTGGATGGGAACAGGAATGAGTGCTGCAATTCACTACAGTACCTTTATCAATCAAACAATAGAAAATACACACAAATCTAAACCCAATGCAAATTGAGAGCATCACAAATAAGGTACTTGGGTGGATGCAATCATCCAAGTGAATAGATTAGAGGCAAACTTGAAAATACAAAAGATAACATCTCTGACAAAAGAGTAAGCATGTATCTGACAAGTGAAGACAGTTCTTTGTTCATCACATTCAACTCAGCAGCATGCTTAAGTTGAAATCTTCAAAGGAGAAAGGATAAACCTGCAAGTAAACCCCAGGAGAAAATTCTGAAACAATACCATCTTTTCCAGCTAAATCTACCATCTTAAAGACACGCATCACAGCTGGACGAGCCTGTTCCAAACCGCTGTTAACACTATTCAGCAATCAAAGAAGAAAAGAAGTAATATTGTAGCATACAAACCACAAAAAGTAACAAAGTAACTAAACAGATCAAAATAAAAAAGTGAAATTATAGTAGCGAAGACAGATGAGAGCACATTTCAACTATCATATCTTGAAAATGATCGAAAGAAGATGTGCTTACTTTACCCGTGGCAATCACTATTTTCACACCCCTTGATGAGGCTTCTTTGAGAGCCCTGGCAGTGGTTGAACTCAATTGACTTTTGCTGTTGAGGAGGGTTCCTTGAATAGCAATAAACATCAAACAATTATTACAAGCTAAACAAAGAATGTGATGAGTGTATAAGAGCAAAACAAGGCTAAACTTACCATCCATGTCACAGAACACATATTTGAACTTTGGTTTATAAAGTCGGAGGCTGCCTTCTTTCTTCCTGTCTTTTAACAATTCACTTGTGAGATTCTCTCATTACAAACTTGACTAAGCAAATCTTGGCTACAGAATCAATTGAACTATTTATAATTTTACGTAGTTAACAGAGTAAAATAAGGATCAAAGAAGAATGAAGTGAAACTGAAACTGATAAATAATAACATTACCATCTTTTCCCCTCGTTGGCTTTTGGATGGGTTTCAGCATCAGATGCAACCATTCTTTTCCCCTTCCACCCAAGACTGTCTAAAAGACGTTCCTCCTCCTTCTCCATTTCCCCTGTAGCCTCTTTACTGATCTCATGATCAGATCTCAATAAATGTAACAATCCCTGCACCTGCAGCATGGTTCAAGGATATCAAATTACAACAAAATTACTATGAGTACTTTAACAGATCAAAACCACACATTCACTTGGATTTTCCTTTTACTCGTTTTTCTTTCTCTTTTCGGTCATAAAGTTCTTTACTTGTTATGGCTGTGAGTTCACATATATAATAGCCAACAACTATTCCTGCATGAGAAATTATCTCTTCACTGAAAACCTTAACCCACAGCTGGCTTGCACATTAGAAACGGGCAATCCAAGATGTGTTTCTCCCAATGAAATCAAAAGTACTATACATTCAGCCTTCCAGTAGCAATTTTTGCCATAATGGCATCAACATGCGACTTTCACATCAGCAATTATCATGGATAAATGCACTATAATGGGACTCAGAAAGCATCACATTCATTCAACAAAATGTCACATATAGCAAGAGTAATATAAGCATGAAACAAACACTAATTGTCCTACCATGAGAAGGCGCATCTCATCAAGAAGTGTGTGGCCTCTTTGCTCTGCTTGCCTCGCCGCCATCTCAACAGAAATCACAATGTCACCCAACACAACCTGCATATTAATACCAATACCCGTCACACATTCATCTCCAAAAAATACATCCTTTACACCTTTACATCTTAAAAAGTAAAGACGAAAATACAACTTCCTACATTTGGAATCTTAAGACCAGACACATGCTTGGACTTGGAAACAACACCAATAGCACGGTCCTCGTCTCTCGATTCCTTGTTACGTTTTCTCATAAACTCATCATTGCACAGAATCACCGAAAGCTCCGCGCTTTCAAAACCACCACCGGAATCTTTCAATCCACCAAACGCTAGGTTCAATGCAGTTCGAACATTTAGCCTAAGCAATTCGGCAATCCTCTGCAAATTTCATCATGTAATTTGCTTCAGCCACCATACTCAAAACATTTAGACCAACATTAGTTGAGCTTACCGATATTTCGTGATCCTCAGGCAAACCTTGTTCGATGCTAACGCTCACATTGACCTGGAGCTCCTTCTCCTTCTGCCCAGCGAAGACTCGCGTCCTCACCAATGGCCTCGCAGCGTCTCTCCGATCGTAACGGCACAGCGCGTGGAGTTTCCGGCCGAATAGCGCAGATTTCGAGGCCTCGACGCGATTCGTTCTGCCAGGGACGACCAGTTTCGGAAATGACGCGGTGGATATCAGGGTGGCGCGTGGGACGCAACGCGCCATTTGAGTGGCGGAGGAGACTAGAGAAGAAGGTTGGTTTGTTCGTTCGCGCTTCGGGAGTGACAAACTGATGGTAACGGCGACGTTACCGGTTAAAATGAAAGTCAAATAAGTCAAAAAAAACTAGCGGGGAGTATTTGGTAATTTCGCATAGAATATAGAGAAAGCCGAGGGCTTTGCTGGATGAAACGTTTGGAGTCTTTTTAATTAATCAAAGTCTGTGCATCTTAAGATCAAAATCGAACGACTCTCTCTCTCTCTCAAATCCTCATCTCCACTTGTTTTCTCGATCTTCCCACCCACCTCTTCAATCCCCCAATTCCGTCCAAAAAAAAAAAACCTAATCCCGATTTCCGATCTGGAATTCGTTAGGTTTCCGATCTCAACAAATTAGGGTTTTTGCTTTCGGCATTTTCACTCTGTTTAAGTCAAATTTTGCCTCCTAAGCCCATTTTTACTCAATTTTGCAGAGAATTTTGATATTTATTTCCCAGATATTTTTGGAAATTTTGCTATTTTTGGTATAGAGGCTATAGCCGTGGTGTGTTGAGGTGAGAAAAAAGGTTGGGGTTTTTTCTGGTGCTGAGATGGCGGCCTCTGAGAGTCGGAAAAATGCTTTGTCTTCTTCGTCTGAGACTCCGCAGCCGCCGAGGAGTTACGGCATCACGAAGCCGATTTTTCTCTCCGGGCCGTCGCAGTCTGATCGTCAACGAAATATCGAACTCGGGAAGGTAATCTGTAGTCATTTGGTTATGGTTTTTGTGTGATTTGTGGTGGACCTTGATTTGAAAGTTTGTGATTTTTGTTTAACGTTGTTCTGATTTAGTTCTTGGTTGATTCGGGGCTGTATGAGAGCAAAGACGAGGCTGCGAAAAGAGAAGAGGTTCTTGGCTGCATTGGTCAGGTAATTGATCATTATCCGTGTCTCGCAATTTATTGAGCAAAATCAGTTATAGGGCACTGGTTTAGTTTGATTAGATTGAGAATGCCTGACAATTTGGTATTGTATATTTGGAGTGGTGCAATATTTGCATTGGATGCAGTTTTATGTGGTGGAAGTATTGTTGATACTGAGCTATATTTTGCTGTAGATTGTGAAAGACTGGGTGAAGCAATTGACACGCCAGAGAGGCTACACCGATCAGATGGTGGAGGATGCAAATGCTGTCATTTTTACTTTTGGATCGTATCGGCTTGGGGTGAGTTTATGTTTTCCGCAGTTTCTTCATGGTGCTGTACATATTGGCTTCATGGATCATATTTCCAGCTACATACGTAATGAAACTATTAATGCCTTCTGTGCCATGTAACGTAATGAAACTATTAATGCCTTCTGTGCCATGTAACATTTTTCCTCATTTTTTTTTCAATGGACTGTGCTTTGACGTAGCAAAAAATTTATTGACAGGTCCATGGGCCTGGAGCTGATATAGATACTTTGTGTGTTGGACCATCATATGTGAATCGAGAGGTAATTTTATCTGCTCTGAGTATATGTATATTCTTTATTCATCTTTGATGCGTATGACCAGATTTATTCTCAGTGGTTCTACCTCACACTTGATTTTCTCACTCCAGGAGGATTTTTTTATTATTTTGCATGACATCCTGTGTGAAATGGAAGAGGTAACTGAACTTCAACGAGTTCCTGATGCTCATGTCCCGGTCATGAAATTCAAGTTTCAGGGCATATCAATTGATCTTTTGTATGCAAGCATATCTCTCTTGGTTGTCCCAGAGGTGAGTTCAGAATTCAGCTTCTTAAAACATGTTTCTTTTTTACTTTTTTTTTTTTTTTTCATTTACCAATTTTTTGTGCTTGTAACCATATGTTACTCATAGTCATATAGAGGACTATTTTCAAGCCTATCTAAACATAGTCATATGAGTTGCTTGCCGCATTTAACAAGAACAACTCTGTTTTTCACCTAATTCAGTTGATGGAAAATTTTTCTCCTTATGGGAATTTAAATTTCTGGTTTTAACACCTTATATTCAAGACATTATACGATGTACTAATATTGTAACAAATTTGTAAGGTACTAACATTTGAAAGACCATTAAGCTGCTATATTGATTCCTGGTGTTATTTATACTATTGATGTGGTGTTGGAACATGCTTGTCGACAGGATCTGGACATCTCAGATGAATCTGTGCTATGCAATGTTGACGAGCAAACTGTTCGAAGTCTGAATGGTTGCAGGGTTGCAGATCAAATTCTTAAGCTTGTTCCAAATGTTGAGGTTGATCTTATCCTATCTATTACCCTGGTTTATTTCTGTGTTCAAATGACTCGTCCCTTGACACTCTATTTGATTGTAGCACTTCCGCACAACACTCAGGTGTTTGAAGTTTTGGGGCAAAAGGCGCGGTGTATATTCTAATGTAAGTTTGGCAGTGGTATAAGGTTCTCATTGTCATTAAATCATTAGTGTCACACTTTTGAATTGTCATATATGTGTGTAGGTTACTGGATTTCTTGGTGGTGTAAATTGGGCTATTTTAGTTGCTCGGATATGTCAGCTTTATCCCAATGCAAATCCTAGTATGTTGGTTTCTCGGTTTTTCAGAGTGTACACTCAGTGGCGTTGGCCAAATCCTGTACTTCTTTGTTCAATAGAAGAGAATGAACTTGGGTTACCTACATGGGATCCTCGTAAAAACCCTCAGGATCGCTTTCATCATATGCCGATAATAACTCCTGCATACCCTTGTATGAACTCTAGTTACAATGTCTCAGTAAGTACTCTACGTGTTATGACAGAGCAGTTCCACCATGGTAACAGGATATGTGAGGTAAGAACATGAATTGAATTTCAAAATGGCTTGCTGCCTATGTTTGAGCATTGATGTGAATTGCTTATTGGTTTTCATACAGGAGATTGAGCTGAAGAAAAGCCAGTGGAGCGCTCTGTTTGAACCTTATCTTTTCTTCGAGGCATACAAAAACTATCTGCAGGTGGACATAGTAGCAGCCGATGCTGATGATTTGTTGGCGTGGAAGGGGTGGGTGGAATCTCGGCTTAGACAGCTCACCTTGAAGGTAATTTTTCTGGGGAGACAATTCATAGAGTAAAGGCTACTGAGTTTTGTATCGTACATGTCCACCAAGTGAGTCTATTAAGACAATTAGTTAATTGAAATTGTTGTTTTTCCTGAATGTTATTTGTCTTCTTGCAGATAGAGCGAGACACAAGTGGAATGCTTCAGTGCCATCCATATCCAAAGGAGTATACAGACGCATCCAAGCCTTGTGCGCATTGTGCTTTCTTTATGGGTTTGCAGAGGAAAGAAGGAGTAAGAGGTCAAGAAGGTCAGCAATTTGATATACGTGGAACAGTCGATGAGTTCAGGCTTGATGTAAACAGGTATGGATTTTGGAAACCTGGGATGGACATGTATGTTTGTCATGTTCGCCGGAAGCAGCTTCCTCCCTTTGTCTTCCCCGATGGGTATAAACGGTCTCGATTTTCAAGACATATAAGCCAGCAAGATGAAGGAACTTATGAAGAACCCTCTGGGCCTACTGAAAGACACATCAGGAGGAAAATTAATCCTAAAATAGAGGACACGAGGCCGAGTGAACTAGAGAAGCAAACCTCTATTAGCCCACTACGGGTGGAGTCTGTATCCCCAGAAAGTATTGCAGGTATATCTGGTGGAACACCTAATCCTAGCTTCAGTAATGGTGGTAGATTAGAGTGTCTACCAACTGGAGGCAATTCTGGTGGGCAACTGGAGAGTGTAAAGGGTACCATGGTACCTGTGGGGTTAGTTGAAAATGTTGTGTGGGAGTCCATCGCTGAAAATGAATCAACAGCTATGTGTGCTTCTGAATTCCCTACAGTCCAGAAGCCTTCAGAAGAGGGTAAGGAGTTGGTACATCCGTCTGCAATATCTTTCTCGGAATCCAAGGAAACATGCCAGATTGAAATAAATGGGGACAGAGTTGGAAATGTGGTTTTGGTGGACAGGAAGAATATGGAGACTGACTCTACTGGTAGTGTGCTGAATTGGACAGAGGGTGCTATTGATGTTGACCAAGAATTAGTCAAACCATGCAGTCAGACTATGGGGGTGGAGAATGCTGAAGGTGTATTAAAATCAACTTCCAGCAGTCGGAACCTCAATTGCGAGGTGAGTTTCTCCATATGAGGATTGTGGATTAGGCATGTACTGGATGGAAGTGAGAAAACTAAGAGTTTTGGAGATAGTGAAACATGGGGATCTTTGCAGGATGATTTACTTTCATCAGGAGCACAGTTCCTTCGGAAAAGTGGCACTGGAAATCTGCACGGCGTACTATAAAATGCCTGATCAGAAGAGTTGGAGGTTTTGAACATAAACTCTCTTATGCTTTATTCTCTCTTGTTTGGTTCTCTTTTAGACTCGTGTACATAATCTTCCATTGTCTTTTTCTGTCCTTCACTCTTTTTTGTGTTAACTGCTTGACTAAACTCTTTTCCTTCACATGCTGGTATTAAATTTTTTTATTTTATTTTTGGGTTATTATCACAAATGGTACCTGAACTATACCTTAATTTTATTGATGGTACCTGAACTTCAATTTTGATCACAACCAGTACCTGAACTTTTCGATTTCATTTTAAATGGTACCTAGAGCCACCTCCGGTCACTATTCCAACTAAAAACGGCATGGGAGGCGATCATAGTGATGATTTTTAATGATTTCAAGGGTTGCGATCATATATAGTGATGATTTTTTGGTAATAGACTTGCCTTGAACTTGTTTTTTTTGTTTTTTATTTTTTTAGATTTGGGTTTTTTGGCCGGAATAGTGACTGAAGGTGCCATTTAAAATGAAATCGAAAAGTTCGGGTACTGGTTGTGATCAAAATTGAAGTTCAGGTACCATCGATAAAATAGAGGAAAAGTTCAGGTACCATTTGTGATAAACTGATAATAACCCTTTATTTTTTATTCTAGATTTAGATATTGATAATGATAAATTTCTTTTTTTCTTTTTTCTTTTTTCCTTTTTTCCCCCTCTGAACAGACAATGTGCTTACTGGTGCATATTGTGGTGGCAGGTCCTGCACCACTATAAGCGCTTTGTTTCCAGTAACTATGCTTAGACCTTACTATCTTCGTATCTCATTCCCTTTTTATTTTTTTTTCATCTCTTCTACACAATATATGTTTTTGTTAACCTGATGAGTCTTTCTGATCCTTGATTTTGTATTGTATAGCCAACTGTAATCGCATATGCTGTCAATTTGGAAGCTGGAGCTAGGTCAGAATCTATGCAATAGCCAACAATATGGCCTGCTTTGAAACTCTTTGTTCTATTAAGCAAATCATTATATCTTTATGCTGGTCTGTTTTGTTGTGCGGCTGTTCTGTAACAGGTTAAGTCTGAGATCAATGGAATGACATAGCCGAGGAGAATTGTTGAAGAGGGAGTCTCACTGCTATTAGAGAAAGACCCAGCACAATGGTAAGTGCCACATAACTGCTGGCTTTCATTATGGCTTAGGTGGGCATGTGTAAAATGTGAAGCCTAGTGCCTGGGAAGGTTCAGCAATGCAAATAGCACTGTGGTGGTCTAGTGCGTTGGAATTTCGAAGCTGGTGGCGAGACATTGAGCACCATGAATTTGAACCGAGTATGCTGGTGCATTGCAGACTCAAAAGGACCTTGTTATTTGAGGCAACTTGGTGAGGGTGGGAAGGAAGTTCTGCTGCTCTGTATTGAAACTCTTTCTTGGCAAAGTGGTTGCACAAGGACTTAAGGACCCTGTTATTTGAGGCAACTTGAGTGTGTGGGAAGGTAATTCTACAGCTGTCTGCGTATGGAAAAGTCATTGTTGGGGCAAATAGGTTCCAAAATATTTGGGGCAGCGAGCAGTTACTTTCTTGTTTTTTGCCATGTATAACACTCGTCAAACTTATTAACTTTGTACCCCCCAGACCATTGTAACACAGTTTCTTATACAAGTTGTCTTTTGCCATCTCTCTCTCTCTCTCTCTCTCTCTCTCTCACACACACACACACACTGCACGCAACAAATGAAGCATCAGAGACAACTGTTTTATAAATTGTTGTGCACAAGCAGATTTATTTCATGAAACAGGAATGTATTTTTCCAAGTTTGATGAAAGGCAGGAGTTTATGATAAAGCTGGCAGAAACAGTTTGTCAATATACAATAGCCATTATTAGGGATGAGTAAAGAGAATTGACTGGAGCATTGATCCTGAAAGCTTAAAACAACAGTATTGTGTAACAGCCTTGAGCTTGGCTAACTTAGTCTTAGGCCCCGTTTGAGATTGCTTCGCTTTTAAAAAAAATCAGCTTTTGTTTAAAATTTTAGATTTTATTGTGTTTGGTAAATAGATAAAAAACAGCTTCAATTGAAAATTATAGGTCACTGGCAGTAGAATTTAGAAGCAACCCAAAAGTTGGGTTGCTTCTAGAAGAAGCTGTGGATCAAAACACGCTCTAAAGTTGTTTTATGTACTGACAACACTTTTAAAAATATTATTTATCAAACACGAAAACAGCTGATTATTCTGACAACACAGCAGCAAAAGTCACAACAATCCCAAACTAGCCCTTACAATCCTTTTAAGCAGAATCCTCAAGAAAGTATCAATACCCTGTGTGTGAAAAACTACACTGATTTTGAGACAGACTTGAGCATGGATAACCTAGTATTTACTATATAAGCTCAAAAAAACTAAAAGCAGAGGATCCTCTATCCAGTGCTCAGATTTCTTCACAGCTATCCAGAGCACATTACACACTGTAAACTATGCTATCATCTACCTTTTTACTGCGCTTGTAACTAGAAAGGTAAGTCGCAGTGTTAAGGAGAGGCGCAATGTCAAACTCACTCCCCACCTTTTTGACATCAGAACCATCTGACAAACCATACCCGCGAAGAATGTGCAGAACTTCTTTCATGGCAGGCCGAGTTGAAGGTAGTGTGCTAGTGCAGATAAGTCCCAGTTTAAACACAGTAGCCATCTCTTCCAAGTAACATGTTTTCTTTATATCCTCATCCAGGGCCTCATTAACGTTCTTTCCTTCGCCAAATAGCTGCCATGCCCATTCTGCTAGGTTGGTATATTCGCCTCCACTATTAGGTTCTCTGCCTGTTGTTAGTTCTAGAAGTACTACTCCAAAGCTGTATACATCGATCTTTTCATTGATTTTTGTCGTATAAGCATATTCTGCACGAAACATCACAATGTCAAGGTCAGGTAATGATCAAAACTGAATGTAGCACCAAAATAGTATGTTCAAGAACATGAAACAGTTTAGGTTAATGCTCAAAACAGACCAATTAAAGACTTTACCTGGGGCAATATAACCAAAAGAGCCTGCAATAACAGACATAGTGTGGGGTTGTCCTTCTCCATGCTTGGCCAAGATCTTGGCCAGCCCGAAATCTGCAATGCGAGCTTTGAATTCTGAGTCCAACAAGATATTGCTGGACTTGACATCTCTATGAATTACTGGGGGAGAGCACTCATGGTGCATGTAGTACAAGCCTTGTGCTGCCCCTATTGCAATCTCCAGTCTCTTTGGCCAGTCCAAAACAACATGTTGAGCCAAAGTCATTCCCGCCATTATTCTTGTCTTCTTTCCATGAAGCCACTTATCTAGGCTATGATTCTCCATGTATTCATACACCAGAAGCTTTGAATTCTCACTAGAAATGCAGCACAGCAACTTAACAATGTTTGAATGACGAATGGTGCCCAGTATCTCAACCTCAGCATTGAATTCTTTCTCGAGCTTCTGATCTAGTTCCTTGCTGTTCCAAATCCTTTTAACCGCGACAAATTCACGTGGGCAGTTAGTACTAACTCGATAAACCTTCCCTGAGCCTCCACTTCCAATGAGATTAGTATCTGTCAAGTTTGTCAAGACATTGAACTCAGTGAAATCCAACCTCTGGAATGAGGTAAGCTTCCATGTTGCCAAGTCACGGCCACGCTTCTTCCTCCGGTAGTCTCTGACCACGAAAAATGTCAATAGAACAGTAACTAGAAACACAAGAATGGAGAGGACTAAGATCATGGCAAGGACTCTGGAGGACAACTTGTGGGAACTATGGATTTTGGTGTAGCAACTGGGAAGGTTTAGAATTGGACTATTAGCACATAGATTTGAATTGTTCAAGAAACTATTTTCATAAGCAAGGTTATCAAACACATCTGGAATATTCCCAGAAAGCTCGTTTGAAGACAAGTTGAGGGAGTTGAGCCTCAAGTGGCCTAATTCAGATGGGATTTGACCTGAGAATTTGTTTCCTGACAAATCCAAGTAGAGGAGGTCAGGCAGAGAACCAATAGCTGTTGGAATGTAGCCTGAAAGCTCATTTCTTGAGAGATCTAGAGTAGTCAATGATCCCCACGCAATGATCTGCGATGGTAATTCACCCGAAAATCGATTCCCACCGAGTGACAAAGTGTTCAGCTGTGAAAGACTCGTCAATTCTACTGGGATTTTCCCTGAAAACAGATTCCCACTTGCCTTAAAAACAACCAAAGTTTGCCAAGATGAAACTTGAACTGGAATTTCACCAGAAAATTTATTGTTGCTGATTTCCAGTCTAGACAGATTCGAAGCTAGACTTGTGCTGGGAAGCTGCCCCGAAAACGAATTGTTGCTCATCATCAGGGTTGAAAGATTCAGTGAAGTCCAAAGTCCCTCGGGCAGCTCACCCGAAAAACTGTTGTCGTGAACTTGAACTGCACGCAAAGCACGACAATTCCCAAGCCCTTTAGGCAACTCTCCACTAAGTTTGTTAGAGAACGCAATAACTCCTTGCAACATGCCTTTGCTGCACAGATGCTCCGGCAGTGCGCCACTCAGCTGATTCTCCGAAACCTCGAATCCTTCGAGCTCCGAGTTAAGACCTAACTCCGGCGGCAAAGTCCCATTCAGCTTGTTCTTGAAAACCCGAAAGCCCCTCAGCGTCGAAATAAGGCCTAAACTTGCAGGAATTCCACCCGTTAGTTGATTCGAGTACAAATTCAAGACAGTCAGGTTGCTCAGCTTGCCGAAATCCGGTGGAATTGAGCCGGTCAAGTTGTTCATAGCAAGGTCAACTTCTGCCAAACTCAATGCTTCAACGGTGATCGGTATCTCTCCGGTCAATCTATTGCGGAAGAGATACAAATTCCTCAAATCCTTGAACAAAAACAAGCCATCAGGAATCTTGCCTTCCAAATTGTTATAGCCAAGATCAAGCTCCTGGAGGCTCACAAGATTAGAGAAAGTAGCCGGGATTGGACCGATCAACTTCGACCCCCTCATCCGGAATTCCTTCAGCTTCTCCAACTTTCCCAACTCCGGCGGGATTTGCGCAGCGATCAGATCACCGTTAAACGAAATGTTTAAGATCTCGAGATTCAACAAGTTGCCTATCTCCCTCGGAACTGTTCCGTTTAACAGATTTGAGTAAAGCTGCAAGGCCTTCAGCTCCGTTAGGTTTCCGATAGCCGCCGGAACGTCGCCGGAGAAGTTGTTCCCGCCGAGGTCCAAGTATTGTAGAGACGACGAAATCCGGTCGATATCGCCGGGAATTGAACCGACGAAGTAGTTCTGGGAGAGGTCCAGGTATTGCAGCTTGGAGCAGTTGTAGAGAGACGTCGGAAACTCGCCGGGAATGTAATTCCAGGCGAGGTTGAGGACGGTGAGGTTCGGAAGGTCGCAAATGGTGGCCGGAATTTTCTCCGTGATATCTTTTCCTGGGAGTAAGAGACCGGTGACATTGCCGGAGGTGCAGCGGACCTCCGGCCAATCGCACGGTGAGGATGAAGAGTTCCAGGACTGGATGGACGGTGGATCGCCCCATTGCTGTTTGAGGTTGAGTAGGATCGCCTGCTCGGAATCCGAGGATTGTGAAATTACGGTAAAGGGTAAGGAGATGAGGAGGATGGAGAAGAAGAGTGGTAGGAGTATTTCGGCCATTTCATGTGGCTCTGTTGGTTGCTCCGCCTTCTGTGTTTTTTTTTTTTTTACCGGGAAAATGTGGGCTGCTATTCAAACTTGGGCTGGTCAAGGAAGCCGCGCTATTATATGTGTTTGTGTTTATTAAAATGACTCCAGTGTTGCAATTAATTACATTATGCCACTGAAAGTGATTTTGGCCTGTCACGTATTAGTCAACTCAGAGTTTATTCTTGACACGGATCAGGCCGAGGTAATAATCATTACTTAAGGGAAAAAAATATGAGAACAACATATCTTGGCGTAGTCCAGTACTATTCATTTTGGAGAAATGAAAAAGGTTCTTGTGAACATCTTATCATTACAAATCGTACACGTTAAGAGAATGCCAACGAGATAGTTGATATTCTTTAGACCTTCATTATTTACGAGCGTACTTAGCATTCTTAACTCGTAAATTGTATTTCATTTTATTATAACGTAAAATTTAATTTTGAATAATACATCTTTCGTTTTCTTATACTGATAAAATGAAAATTAAGTTGCAGTACACAATAAACTAATGAAATCGAATCCAGGGAAACAACACACCAATCTAGGGGATGATTGTTTGTGTTTATCTAATTAGAATCTCAGAACATAGTTTAATACTTGTAAGCATAATTTAATTAGAAGTCGTTGTAGGAATAGTTGGTGATCTATTAACAGTATTACAAGTTGGCCGTATGTGCAGGGTAGGACCCTTATTCTAGAAGACGGACATATATATATATATATAACACAAACTTTTTTTTTTTTTTTTTTTTTGAGAATATATATAACACAAACAAAGCAATTCAGGAAAGTGACTAATTTAATCACAGGTTGTTAACTTGTTAGATAGAATGAAAGTAGTACTCTATTAAACTTCGAGTGGCATATCCGTAAATCAGAAAACAAACATGGGCTTTCTCTTACCTTTCTCCGGTGTATTATCCGTGGAGCTTTCAGTTAGATTCAAGTCATTCAACTAATGTCTGCATTTTAGAAGTCAAATAGTGTGCCATGAACGATGATAGTGGCTGGTGTTGGTGAGCGGAAATTTCATAGTTGGTTTTGTTTGTCTTATCTTTTTATTAAATTCTAGTCACAGCGGTTTTTGCCATTGTCAGTAACGATATATATAAAATTCATATATAATATTAATGTATCGATACGTCAAGTAAATTTTCTCTGAAAATATTAGGAGAAACCGATTTTAAATAGTAGTAGATTAGATCGACTTGATTTCAAACTAGTCTACGACTGTACGAAACTAGTCTATTGCTATACAGATACGTTAATATATCGTCGAACTTTTGTATGTGTAATTTAGAAGATATTCAAAGTATGGGAATGCTAGTCGATCTGGTCTAGTTTATAAAACTTGTAGTCAAAGAAAAAGACCTCATAAAGACAAACTTTTGAACGCACTCATTTTCCTCTAGTTTACCGGTTGAATGAGCTTAAAGGCTAGTGACTGGTTGTTCCCCAAGCTTTCTAACACGAGAGTCAGTGTGGAAAATCATGGACTAATCACTTCAAGATTCAAAGATTGGAAAAGAAAACATAGATCTTTTTGACTCGTCCATTACTTCTAGAAATGATAAAGTAAAATAATCATGTTTTTCTATGCCAGAGGCCCAGGATTCATGCATGTTCCTGCGCGCAAATGCATGAAATTAACTGACAATTAACTTGAGTTCCTTACAGGGGAGGTCTGTGACTCTGTTATGTTCCGAGAGATTTTTGAGAACTCAAACTCCTTAATTTCTTGAAAAATACATCTATGAATCTTTAATTACCTAAAGAGATGTCTCTATAATGATTAATGAACATGCTATTCTAAATATACTTGAGAGCTTAGGGTTCTTTTCTAAAATTGAAGAAATATTTAAGATCGATTGATCTCCCCAGTACTCTTGTCTTTTAAAAGAAAAATTTATGAATTTGCCGTTATTATTAATATTTTTTGTAATGTAATTTCTAACAAATGTATAATTTGGGACTTCCTATCTATAGAAAGAAAACGATAGCGGATCCTGACTCAGTTTTCTGCGTTTAGTCTAATACAGTAATACATACCCAGAAATCACGCTTAATTACTATGACATTAAAGGCCAATAAACTCGTCTTTGAAAGAAACTTCAATGTAACTACTAATTAGTAATTACTAACCAAATGGTCGAATTACCAGAAAAATCCAAAGATGATGCATGCATATATGGGCCATATATCATCCTCCGTCTAGAAGGAATGCGACACCAGAAACCAGCTGGTTGGTGAAGTAGGACAGACCATGGGCATCGTCATATACATGTCTTCTCTATTTTAGCTTAAATTATTTATCTACATCATCACTTTGAATTGCTTGCTCTAGGAGTCTACGTTCTAGCTAGCTATCCTGGTTTTGTCAAGTTATGAATTTCAGTCTAGCTGCTTGGACTGGAGATATTCGTGGCCGGGTTTTGCATTTGTATTTTTGGGTATTGCTCCAATAGGCTTGATCACTATGCTAGTGAGGCCTCAGATAATATTGATAATGTTGGCAAAGGCATCCATTTTGTGCTCCAAAACAGTTCTAGATTCTGAAGTGGGTTTGCACATGGTTAGATTAATTATACAATATCACTTCTTAAATCTAGAAGTGGGAAGGTAAAATTGCATGATGGGTTGTTAAAGGTAATACGATGAATTTCTAAATGCATGGTATGGTAGGTGATCTCTGTTCACCTATCATACTGATAATTTCATCGACAGTGACACAGTATATGATTCTATAATATCTCCAATTCCACTGAATACCCGAAGAACAAAGAATTAAAAAGGAGAGAAAAAGCAGAACCTGTTAAAGTAAAATGGAATTGCAGAGAGAATTGTGTCTTATTATTGATAATAGGAGCCCTTTGTATAGGGAATTACAGAGTACATGAAAGGTAATAGAATCCGAATATAACTAGGAAATCTAGAACATTCTCCTATTACAACTCTAGGACTAAACCCTAGTTTGAAGAGGCACACATGATGTCGACTTCCTTCAACACTCCCCCTTGTGCCGCTCAAACTTGGTGATGACGCTTTGATCGTTGCCTTACTAAAAACCTTGCCAGGTAACAAAAACCATGTGGGACAAAAATAATCTTGGTCGAATGACAAAAAGAGCACAACACGTCCTTCACTATTCGAGATCGAACATGTAGACATCATAACTCCCCCTGATTGCTACAATCATGGGAGTTCGGATAACTTTCTCAATCCGATGCTCTTCACATGTTTCTCGAAGGTGGATTTAGGTAACGACTTAGTAAATAAGTCCGCTACATTATCCTCAGATCGGATTTGATTCACTTCAATATTTAGAAGTGCTTGTTGTTGCTGATTGTAAAAGAACTTAGGTGATATATGCTTGGTGTTGTCGCCCTTGATGAAACCTAATTTCATTTGCTCAATACATGTGACGCATCATTAGGGCAAGTGCCCTAGAATTGTCGATCTCAGTTTGAGGAATGAGGGTCTGGAGCAGTTCCTTCATGACAAAGCTCTTGGATTGTATGCAATAAGTCACGGGCAATGAGGTGGAGCTCAACATCCTGAGCCCACATTAGGTATCTTTTGCCTGCATAATCCAATGGAACAAAATCGAGTATGTTCGAGTTTGACATCATGAAAAAGGGTGAAACAAGAACGAATTAGTTTCGGAGCTAAACTTCCACGAAAACTAATAATAATAAGATTTCCGAGTTATGCTACCAAGAAATCGATTTCCAAGAATATTTGGATTAGACCGAAACATTGATGTTTTAATATAGTCACAATTTGATGCTTGCAGACGCTCTTAGTCCGAATATTATGAACACTCTTAGTTCATTGATTACGAACGCTCTTGGTTCGTTTATTATGAACACTCTTAGTTCATTGATTACGAACGCTCTTAGTTCGTTTAGCGTGAATCCCCACAATTCCGCTTATTAAATAATCGAACTCATGTTCGTATTATACAAATCCTGCAGCAAATAAAGGAATTTAAAAGACAAGAAAGCAGGAACTTTAATCACAAAAGCTTACTTGATGATTCGGGGCTTGAGAACACGCGCGTGTTGGAGCAGGCGTGTTAAGGCAGCAGCAGCAACAATTGACAGTAGCAGCAGGTGGCGGGGCAGCAGCAGGCTCAGCGCAGGGCAGCAGCGGGACTTGCGGTAGTGGGTTGCAGTGTTTGTGGCAGGAGGCTGCGGGGCTTGAAACTGGCTCAGGATTGCAGATGCTGCTTCAATCCTAAGCTAGGATTGCAGTGGCTGTTCGATCCTAATCTGGGATTGTAACTTGTTTACAATCCTGGTCGTGGCTAATGGCTCGGTGGTGGTGCAGGAAGCAGTTTGCGGGTGCTGCCGGTCGGTGGCTTTGCTAGCTGGAACGCGGGAGCTTGCGGCAGGAGGCTGCAGGTGCGCGCGGGGTGTAGGCTGCAGGGCTGCAGGTCGTGGGAGGCGGATGAGCACACGGGTGCGCAGGAAAGCTGCGGGGGCAGCGCGGTGCTTAGGCTGCAGGGGCAGGGCTGCAACGCGGGGAGCAAGTGCGCAGGAGGCTAGCACGGGCTGTAGGCTGCAGCGCGGGGAGCAGCTTGCGGCAGTTTTGGTGAGGGGAGTTTAGGGTTTTGTTTTTTCCTTTTTCTTTTAGGCTAGGGTTAGGGCTCATGCTGATAACGTGTTAAAGTAAAATGGAATTGCAGAGAGAATTGTGTCTTATTATTGACAATAGGAGCCCTTTATATAGGGAATTACAGAGTACATGAAAGGTAATAGAATCCAAATATAACTAAGAAATCTAGAACCTTCTCCTATTACAACTCTATGACTAAACCCTAGTTTGAACAGGCACACATTATGTCGACTTCCTTCAACAGAACCCCATTTGTAGAAAGCATATGTGAATATAAATAATGAAGGCTGCTGAGTTGAAAAGTCTCTTGGACCATCTGCATTCTGCATTCTACTTCAATCATGTATCAAGAAGAGGAAAAATGCACAATAATCACCACAAACATGCATCAGGTTCCTAAAGCGATCAGTCTAAAATGGTGAGAGAGGGTGGGAAAATGAGTGACGATTAGAATAAGTTCAATCTATTCTAGTGAATTTATAATCGCAAGAAGACATCAAGCTACATATGTACCCATCAACTTAACTATACTCAATAGTCGATACTCCATTATGTTGCTACGACGCAATAGTTCTCTTCTTGGCTGAATGAGTTCAAATTAAAATTTGACGATAATTGACATATCCGCTACACTAATAAATCTTACGGATAGGTTAATGTTTTCTTGTCATGAATCTGAAGTTCTGAACCAGATAAATGAAGTGTCCAGATTCAGACTCCAACAACATAATCATCATATTTTGTCAGATTATTTGGCAAGAGAACATAATGTTCGTCTAAACATATACTAATTTTGCGATCACTCTTTAACTTGGAAGAGCTTGTACGCACCGAGACCCTTATGCAGACCATAAATGGAACCAGATGCTGCAGCCAAGGAAAGAAGCAAGCACAAAAAGCTCAGGAGTTGGAGCCCGAACCAGCGAAGGGTTTGTTTCTGAATCTTGTTTTGCACAATGTGCATCTCTATTGGGACATAAACGATAAGAGGCCAGTACCCGATAGCTCCAAGAAGCGCAAGCATGTCTGTGAAGAATGGCATTGCCATGGCAATGAAAGTCGCCAACACCACAAAGGTTGTTCTCCATGTCAGCCTAAACATGTTTATATCGAACTTCATGTACCCTAGTCTGACTTGGTTCTCTTTGTTAATGAAATTGGACTTTGGCCACCTTCTACTAGCCAACAGTTCAACAATGCCAAACACTGGTTGGCATAGTACCTGCTCAGAAATAACGATACACATCACCAGATGTCATACATAATGTAGGGTAATGGTTCTTTTCCGAATATCTATCTAACATGCATGTTATATTGTCAGACTATTAATGTTCATGCTCACACATTCAAAAGTCAGCTAATAAGTATATTATCGTAACACTTATTACAATATTCATAATTTTGAGTAAAGTAGTATATGCACGCACCTGAAATGCACCAACTATGTGCAACACAACACAAAAATTAGCCAAATCAAGAAGCCAGAATGCCCAGGGCATCTCATCTCCAAAACCAGCAAGCAGGTTTTCCGGTGTCTTGTTGCCGAACGCAGCATAACCCAAGCTAGCACACATCATGAAGAATAATGTCATAGTCGAACCCCCTATCACAACAGCCCTCTTCATCACTTTGTTTTCTGGTGGCGATGACTTCAGGGTGTCCTGAAAATCACAGGAAATGCAATGTTAAAGAAGAGACGAGGGGTTTTCCCAAGCTAAGGAGGAAAACCGCATAAAGGGTGTAGTTGATATGGCTTACTTGGATCTCAAACAGGACAAGAGCATACGAGCAAGCAAATGCAATATCTCCCACTGCTATAAGCATCATCCAAATTTTTTCCAATGACGACTGATCCGCCCCTGCAAGAAAGGTTGTTCCTCCATCCCCTGTTCAAAATAAACTTTTCATTTTTAGATGCTACTCTTTCATTTTGAGGAGTTGGGCTTTACATTTTGTGGGCTCATGTTATTCTTGAAGGGGAAATTCAAGCCAATCTACCAATGACCCAAGGCCCGCTTAAAATATGGATGAGAACTTGCCTGATATGATCTTAGCAAGAGAAAGTCCAATTCCAATAGTTGCATAGACAAATGACATAATAGCTGCAAGCTTAGAGAGCCAAGTCAATTTGTGAAAGTTTTGGAGTTGTGATAAGAGAATTTCAACAAGCCCAAATCCAACCATGTGTGGAATATAGGAAAACATGCATGGAGAATCTTCACCATTTTTGCGATGACAATTGGACTTCTGTATAGCCCTGAATTGAATAGCCATCAATTTCGAGTACAAGTAGGATTAGAACTTGGAATGGTTACTAGCTAGTGTTGATTATCAATTAACACTTACACCAAGCTATTTGCAGTGGTTATAGTGAAGCCAACTCCAATGGCAGCAAGGTCTAAATATAAAATCCATCCACAAATCATGTGCATTGTTCCACCTAGACATTAGGAAGTTGAACCAAATATCAAATCAAGAATTTCTGATCCATTAAATAAACTTCAATAGTATACTATAAAACAAACACGAGACTTATAACTAAAATGGATAATGGCCGAACTTACAACTATAAATTAATTAGTGATAATAAATTTCCCTCATGTGATGAACTTACCTAAATAGACTTTGACAGTCTCCATATAAGAGCAGTTTCTCTTGCCTGAAACTGGGTCTGGATATCTGTAACAATCTGCTAAGAGAGTGGAAGCGTAGCCAGCAGTGAAGGTGCAGAACAAGAGAATAAAAACCCCGGCAAGCCATCCGAGTTGGGCCATTGCCCAGGCTAGAGATAGCACCCCTGCACCTATTGATGTTGTGATTATATGGGCACTGGCAGTCCATACTGTTCCTGCATGATCACACAAATTAAAGCAATTGATTACTAGGTAAGTCGTGATGTCGTATTATTTGATAATCAAATTTAATCAAGTCCTTCTGTTAAGTTTAAGTTTAGATACATTTCCAATTTCGAAATTAATTGGTGAGATACACCCATAATCTTCAACTTTTTTTTTTTTTTTTTCTGTTTTCTTAAATTTCACTTAACTAGTACAGAAACTTTGATAGTAGGTGAGCTTTAATGCATAGCGAAATCTGCTTGCATTAATACCTGTATCTAAAAGGAGGATTTGTTCCATTAATTTATTAATGACAGTATTCCAAGTAAAAAAAAAAAAGAACAAGAAGAAGAAGAAGAAAACCAAACAAACCAGTGCACTAAATTCATGAATATATGCATCATGCCATATGATCAAACTCATCAAAGTATCATGTGCCCTTAAGCCTTCAATGAAGATAATTATTGGTAGTTATTTTTTCTTTCTTCTCTTTTCTGCTGGTGCGTATGAAATCATTTAGTCTACATTGTATAGCCTATAGAATAGATCTCTAGCTAAAGATGTATTTTTGTAATTCAGACCCCAAAAAGAAAGGATTTGCTAGCTATATGTTAAATTGATTTGATAGTCTTTCATAGCCAAAAGAAGGGAAAGCAGTCTCCCTTTCTGAAATTCAATACTCATCACTAATCTAAAAAGAATCAGAAAAATTGCTAATAGAGACGAACATGACGTAGAGAGATCGAATACCAGTTCTTTTGAGTTTGCCATCATCATCCACCAGCAGTTCTTCTCCAGCTTCCACGTTTTTCGCAGTATTGTTCAAACCAGATTCAGACAAGTCATGTTGAAATTCAGCCTTAACCTCACTCAACGCCATCACAATTCTAGCTTTGCATGTAATTCGGAGTACTCAGAATCTCACGGAGATTACAAGAAAATGATGAAGAACGTACACAATATATAAGAAGATAGTAATTCCCCTCGGGGTGTATAAGTTTGAAACGAGTCAAATGCCTACTATAATTCTGCATGACCTCTTTAATTTCTGTCAGATATTTAAAATCTGGACAACCTACTCCCATAGACTCTACTGGCTATATTTGGTATTCTTCCGAGGACAACAGCGAACTCCATTAATTTATATGAAACGTCTCAACCAGTGTAGTAATTAATTTCCTTAATTATGTTTTCATTATCGAAGTTGCATCACATTCGAATTGGCCATTTGTAACTGACAACAAGCTAGGCCTAATTTCAGCATGCATGCATGATAATAGGGTGGCCAAATGGAGGAGGTAATTAACAGTTGCGTCCAACCTTGTCAAGATAATAAAAAGTTTTATTAAAAAAAAAATAATAATAATAAGATAATAAAAAGTTCTTAAAATTTTTCCCGATATTAAGTTGACCCTTGAAAAAAATTCAAAAAATAGTGCCACATCGGTCCACTAAATATCAAGACTGTCAATTTTACAAATTTACCTGAAAATTTTCATAATATTTACCAAAAAGCCACTGCCATAACCCAGTCTCATCTCTCATCTCTCATCTTCCTCCTCTTCGTCAATGAGTCGAATTACGGCTACCAGCAGGGAACGGACCGCAGCGACATTGTACGGACGGCGATGACGGCGATTCGAGGAGATCTGAGCGTCGATAACTGGGTGTGTTACTCGGAGCTGGTGAAGGAGGAGGTTGAATTAACGACGACGAGCTCGGCGAGCACTTGCAGCGTTGACGATTATCGGAAAAGTCATCACGATAACGGTTGGCGTTGAAGCTTGACTATGAGGAGGTCTTGAATGCTAGCTCTGATAAGGCTCGCTGTACATTAGAACCGAAGACAGCGACTCGCCATCGGCCCAGAAAAACCGCCAACTGGTCATCTTTAATTGGGTATTGCACGTACAAAAAAAGGAAGGAGAAGTCCAGGAACAAAGTGAGGGTTCTATCTCACTTGGTCACTTTTAATGGGAAGAAGCAATAACTACTAATATTAGCTATGTCTATCTCATTCTCTACGGCAAGCTTCTAGTATGAACTTCGATCAGTTGATCTTGTGCTAATCTCTTGGGATACATGAGGTACGTAGATATAAAAACATAGCCATACTACCAACTGTATGCAATACATGTGCTCCTGAGGCTTACTGGTAACCGTCTTTAAAGCTAATCTCTTGGGATACATGAGGTACGTAGATATAAAACATAGCCATACTACCAAGTATGCAATACATGTGCTCCTGAGGCTTACTGGTCACCGTCTTTAAAAAAAAAAAAAAAAAAAAAAGGGGTTTACCCCAGTTTTCGACTAAGACTTTACACTTTCTTAACCACATTCTTAATTCGGACAGGAAAATATTTTAAGAAAATTTGAACAAGCAGCCTTCTCATATGAATTGAGCTGTACATAACATTATTAATTCGAGCCATACTCCGACTGGTAGCACTTGATGCATCTCTTCAGCTTGATGTTGTCGCGTCTACAGGTATGCTGAGAAAGGAGATACAAGTAGCACCTGATGCAGTTGCAGCTTGAGCTTGTCCTGTCAACGCTCGGAATTGAACTGGCATGGGGAGGAAAATCTGGAAAAAATGGACTTACTAATACAACTGCACACCCCTACTAATGTTTGCCAAGTCTGTTTGACACAAAAATCAGTTGGCTTGCAAACAGTCTCTTTTGCTGTTGTGATTGCACGGGCGTGCCAGCACCGTGGGGTGCAGTCGTTGGGGGAGTCCCTTGACCTGACTTCTTACCAAACGCTGTGGACGAGGAGAGCACCAACCTCGTCACTAGGTTCTTTTCTATGCCTTTTGAAAAAGGACTTCTTGCCTTACGGATAAGGACTTTGGTGTGGTCTCTTACGTTCACCGAATCGATACTTAACGTTGTAGGTTAAGCAGAGCAATCATTGGGAAGTAGGAGAAAGTACGGGTTTTGCTAAAGCGTGACTTTAGCTTCGCTGGGTTGCGAGGGCGTTACCCTTGCTTCGCTGGTCGAGATAGTATCGGTGACAGTGGTACTGGCAGTCGGCTCCTGGGGAGACTGGGGCTGGAAGTACGGTCGCCGGGTTGGTTTGGTGGCACTGACAGTCGGCTCTTGAGGAGACTGGGACTGGAGTGTGGTCACCAGTAAGAGAGGTTGCTCCGGGGAAACTTGGGTAATCGTAGAGATTAGTTGATTGAAGAGTTGTTCTTGGTTGTATCGTCTTAGCCTCTATATATAGGCTACTCGTAGATTCTCCTTCCTAATAGGAATGAAATACTATATTTTATGCCACAGTTATTGGCATTGAATCAAATCAAAACACTTAATAGTTTTGATATCATAATAATTATCCTCCTCAATCGTAGCTAGAATGTAGGCAAAGTTAATTGCCTCTTGGAGTCTTGGACGTAATCTTCTTCTTCAGCGAACTGTTTGATATGCATTTATCTTAATTGCAAATATATCGTCGCGAGGACTCTGTAGGTCGCGGCATGCAATTATGTATCTTCTTGTTGACATTCAGCTTAATTGTATGGGAAAGCATTGATTGGCTGGTGGCCATTGGTAGCGAAGGATGATAGCCCACCATGCTATTCCTTCCTTAATTGTTTCACCATGCAAGATATATACATTCCTTAATCAATAGGAGTCCATTCTTGCACGTCCCCCTTAATTGCATCATTGCATGGGAGACTTGGCTTCTTCCTCAATTGGTCCACCGTTGGACCTAACATGCATGGGCAACTATGTATACATATATAATCATACTTGCAATCAAGATGATTGATTCCTACCCAAATTGCTCGCGCTCTGGATGGCTTGCATAATCTTCCCGTCTCGCACTAATCAAGCAAATCACCATTAATTATCAAATATATTGATAATTACTAGTAAATCAATGAATATCCAGATTTGCTTCAAAATTGCTTGATCTCCAAGTAGGCTTTATTTAGCCTCTAAATAATATATTTCGAACTTGTCGAAAATAAATAGCTTGGGCCACGGATATTAACTCTATTTTCTTCGAGTCCCCCTTGTCAGGAAAAAATATTTATTTTGGGTTCAAACAAAGTCATTTCTAACTGTTGTGCAATTTCGGCCTTCCTATCTATCAAAAGAAAACGATAGTTGGATCCTGGCTCAATTCTATGCATTTAGTCTAATACATACCCATAAATCACGCTTAATTACTAGGACAAAAAAGGCCCATAGACTCGTCTTTGAAAGAAACATCAATGCATGTAACAACTAAGTACTAACCAAACGGTGGAACTACCAGCAAAATCCAAAGATGATGATGCATGCATATACAGGCCATCATCGTCTAGTCTAGAAGGAATGCGACACCGACACCAGAAACCTAGTTGGTGAAATAGGACAGACAATGAATCATAGGCATCATATACTTGTTTTTTTCTATTTTAGCTTCAATTATTTATCTACATCATCACTTTGAATTGTTGCTCTAGGTTCTAGCTAGCTAGCTAATAACCTGCTTTTGTCATGTCATGAATTTCAGTCCAGCTTGGACTGGAGATATTAGTGGGTTTTGCATTTGTATGTTTGGGTATTGCTTCAATAGGCTTGATCACTATGCTGGTGAGGCCTCAGATAATATTGATAATATAGGCGAAGCCGTCCATTTTGTGCTCCAGCACAATTCTAGATTGTGAAGTGGCGGGTCTGCACATGTTCAGATTAATTATACAATAATATTAGTTCTTAAATCTAGAAGTGGGAAGGTAAAATCACATTATGGTAGGTGATCTATTCATCTGTCATACTGAGAGTTTCTTCAACAGTGAGACAAAAGTATGAATCTACAATATCACCAAACTCCACTGAATACTTTGAAGAACAAAGAATGAAAATGGAGAGAAAAGGCAGAACCCCATTAGCAGAAAGCATATGTGAATGTAAATAATGAAGGCTGCTGAGTTGAAAAGTCTCTTGGACCATTTGCATTCTGCAGTCTACTTCAATCATGTATCAAGAAGCGGAAAAACGCACAATAATCACTACCAACATGCATCAGGTTCTAAAGCGATTAGTCTAAAATGGTGAGAGAGGGTGTGAAATTGAGTGACAATTAGATTATTCTTTCTTGACTATATATACTCGATACTCCATTATGTTGGTACAACACAATAGCTCTCTTCTTTTTTTAGAATACACAATAGTTCTCTTCTTGTACCGAATAAGTTCAAAATTAAAACTTGACGATAATTGATATTTCCCCTACACTAATATATCATAGGGATAGGTTAATTCTCTTGTCATGAATCTGAACCAGATTAATGAATTGTCCAGATTCAGACTCCAACAACATAAGCATGCATCATATGTTGTTAGATTATTTGGCAAGAGAACATTTCCGTATAAACATATACTAATTTTGCTATCAGTCTTTAACTTGGAAGAGCTTGTACGCACCGAGACCCTTATGCAGACCATAAATGGAACCAGATGTCGCGGCCAAGGAAAGAAGCAAGCACAAAAAGCTCAGGAGTTGGAGCCCGAACCAGCGAAGGGTTTGTTTCTGAATCTTGTTTTGCACAATGGGCATCTCTATTGGGACATAAACTATAAGAGGCCAGTACCCGATAGCACCGAGAAGCGCCAGCATATCTGTGAAGAATGGCATTGCCATGGCAATGACAGTCACCAACACCACAAAGGATGTTCTCCATGTCAGCCTAAACATGTTTATATTGAACTTCATCTTCCCTAGTATGACCGGGTTCTCTTTGGTAATGAAATTGGATTTTGGCCACCTTCTTCTAGCCAACAGTTCGACAATGCGAAACACTGGTTGGCACAGTACCTGCTCAGAAATAACAATACACATCATAACATGTACCCATACATAATGTAGGGTAATGGTTTCTTGCCGAATATCTATCTGACATGTTATATTTCAGACTATTAATGTTGACGCTCACACATTGAAAGAGCATATTATCCCAATTACAATTACTACAATTCACGCACCTGAAATGCACCAACTATGTGCACCACAATGCAAAAATTAGCCAAATCCAGGAGCCAGAATGCCCAGGGCATCTCATCTCCAAAACCAGCAAGCAGGTTTTCGGGTGTGATGTTGCCAAACGCGGCATAACCCAAGCTACCACACATCATGAAGAGTAATGCCATAGTCAAACCCCCTATAACGACAGCCCTCTTCATCACTTTGTTCTCTGGTGGCGATGACTTCAGTGTGTCCTTAAAATCACAATTGAATGTCAAAAAGAAAGAGTTTTTTCCCAAGCTAAATAGGAAAACCGCAAAAAGGGTGTAGTTGATATGGCTTACTTGGATATCAAACAGGATAAGAGAATACGAGCAAGCAAATGCAATATCTCCGGCTGCTATAAACATCATCCAAATTTTTTCCGATGACGACCGGTCTGCCCCTGCAACATATGTTGTTCCTCCATCCCCTGTTCAAAATAAACTCCTCAATTACTCTTTCATTTTGAGAAGTTGGGCTTTACATATTGTGGGCTGATGTTAAAAATATAGATGAGAGCTTACCTGATATGATCTTAGCTAGAGAAAGTCCAATTCCAATAGTTGCATAGACAAAAGACATCACGGCTGCAAGCTTAGAGAGCCAAGTCAACTTGTGAAAGTTTTGGAGTTGTGATAAGAGAATTTCAACAAGCCCAAATCCAACCATATGTGGAATGTTGGAAAACATGCATGGAGAATCTTCACCATTTTTGCGATGACAACTCGACTTCTGTATAGCCCTGAATTGAATAGCCATCAATTTCGAGTGGATTAGAATGGTTACTAGCTAGTGTTGATTATCAATAAAAACTTACACCAAGCTTTTTGCGGTGGTTATAGTGAAGCCAACTCCAATGGTAGCAAGGTTCAAATATAACATCCATCCACAAATCTTGTGCATTGTTCCACCTAGATCGACATTCCCAAACTTTTATCAAATCAAGAATTAATTTCCGATCCATTAAATTAACTTCAATACTACACTATAAAAACAAAACGAAACTTATAACTAAAATGGACAAGAGCCGAACTTACAACTAAAAATTAATTAGTCATAACATGCATATTTCGCTTACGTAATGGATTTACCTAAATAGACTTTGACAGCCTCCATATAGGAGTAGTTTCTCTTGCCTGACACTGGGTCCGGAAATCTGTAACAATCTGCTAAGAGAGTGGAAGCGTAGCCAGCAGTGAAGGTGCAGAACAAGAGAATGAAAATGCCGGCAAGCCATCCGAGTTGGGCCATTGCCCAGGCTAGAGATAGCACTCCAGCTCCTATTGATGCTGTGATTATATGGGCACAGGCAGTCCATACCGTTCCTGCATGATCACATAAATTAAAGCAATTGATTACTAGTTGAGTCGTGATGTCGTATTATTTTATCAAATTTAATCAAGTCCGATAAAGTGTGAGTAACTTTTAAGTTTAGTTACATTTCCAATTTCGAAATTAATTGGTGAGATTTACACCCATAATTTTCAAGGGCAATGATATGGGACATCAATGAGACCTAAGATTTGTGGCCTCAAATCCTAAGTGTCATGTCATATAAGTAAATACAAATTTTATTTTCAATTCCACATAATATATCTTGCCACATCATACTATTGCAACACCAACTTTACCCTTTTACATTTCCTTTTAGATGTTAGGGGGTGAATCAATTACAATAATGAATTTAATTAGGTGACGGAAAAAATATCAGCTATTAATTATGTATTAATGTAAGAGATATGTCTATAGATTCTTTGACCAATATTTTTCTTCATTTAGTTAAATTTTTTCCTTTAATTTTTCTTTCCAAATGGTATTAATATATTGAATTATGTGCCAAGAAATAGACGTTAACTTTTCTTTCCAAATATTGATTAATTTCATCCCAAAAAAAAAAGTAGCATTAATAAATTGAATTTGGGAAATACTTATGTCTAAATTTCTAAATTAAGAGGTAAGAAAAAATTTCCACGTTAGCAGCCATTAATTAACATCTACAATCTAGATATAAGGGAAAAATAAACAAAAAATAATGAATTCAGATCTAACGTTTAAACCCTACCTACATAAAGAGAAAACAATGAACAAAAGAATATATACAATCATATGAATATGTATTTTTCACATTATATTTTCAAAATTTGCAGGAACCCAACAAATTAAGGTTGAATTCATATACATGTGTTATGCAAATCTATTAATCTATTGACTGAATTACATGAAATTTTTTGTACTCTTGATTGATATGATGTTGTTTAAATCTAAGCATGAGTGTAATGAAACGAAAAAAAAAATGAAAGAAAGCCAAATTTTTTTTTCTTTAGAAGAAAGCCAAAATAATTTAGAGTCATTAATTAGATTTTAGAAAGATAAGATAGTCTTTTTCTCAAGAATTACATAGCATGATTTGACAAATAGGTGATGTGTGTGGATGACATGACATGACACCTAAGAGAAAGTCTTGGGTAGGGGCTGCCACGTGGTAGGGCAGTGCGGCCCGCCAATCAAAACTCAAAAAAAAAAAAATCTTGTTCCAAAACTGTCCTCAATTTGCAAAATAAAATACCCAAAATACCCCCCTGCTAGGCAGTGATTGGAGGGCCTCATTGCCCCACCACGTGGCAGCCCTACCTAAGACCTTCTCGACACCTAAAATTGAGGTCACAAATCATTTTCCAATCTTCAACTTTCTTTTTGTTTTCTTAATTTTCACTTAACTAGTACAGAAACTTTGATAGTAGGTGAGCTTTAATGCATAGCGCTATCTGCTTGCATTAATACCTGTATCTAAACGGAGGATTTGTTCCATCAATTTATTAATGACAATATTCCAAGTGGGGGAAAAAAAAAACAAGAAGAAGAAAACCAAACACAGTGGTCTCAAAAAAAAAAAAAAACATACAAACCACTGAACCAGTGCACTGAATTCATATATGCGTCATGCATGTATGCATGTATGATTAAAGTATCATGTGCCCTTAAGCCTTCAATGAAGATAATTATAGGCTCGTGATTAGCTAGTTATTTTTTCTTATTTCTTCTGTTTTCTATTCTCTACATTGTTGCATCCTAGCTTATAGATCTCAAGCTAAAGTTGTTGTTTGTAATTCAGACCCCAAAAAATGGATGTGCTAGCTACATGTTAAATTAATTTGATAGTATTTCACTGTCCTCCTCAGCTAGCTAAAGGAAGGGAATTGGTAGTCTCCCTCTCTGAAAATCAATACTCATCAGAATGGTAAAAAGAAGCAGAAAAATTGCTAATAGAGACGAAAAGACGTAGAGAGAATACCAGTCCTTTTGAGTTTGCCATCATCATCCACCTGTAGTTCTTCTCCAGCTTCCCCGTACTTCGCTGGATTGTTCAAACCAGATTCAGATAAGTCATGTTGAAATTCAGCTTCAACCTCACTCAACGCCATTACAACTAGCTTTGCATGTAATTCGGTGTACACGGAATTACAGAGATTACTAGAAAATGATGAAGAACACAGTATATAAGAAGATAGTACGTAGTTCCCTAGAGAATCTTTTCGAGGTGTGAAAGTTTGAAACGAGTCAAATTAATGCCTATTAAATCTGCATGACCTCTTTAATTTCTGTCAGATAATTAAAATCTGGACAACCTACTCCCGTAGATAGATAGATAGAGATCGATATCCTGCTGGTTATATTTGGTATTCTCCAAGGACAACAGCAAACTCCATTATCTCCTTATGTTTTCTTTAGCGAAGTTGCATCACATTATTGGAAATGGCCATTTGTAACTGACCACAAGCTAGGCCTAACTTTAGCATGCATGACAAGATAGGGTGGCCAGATGGAGGAGGTTAACAGTTGCGTCCAACCTTGTCAAAGATACGTGTATGTAAAGTGAGAGAAAAGCCATCCTCTCACAATTTTCAATTTTGCCACATTATATATACTAGAAAAGACAACCGCGCGATGCCGCGGGAATCGGATTTGTTAGTTGTTAACAATTTTTTATGTAGTGCTTAGTTGTTAAACAATTCTTTTTGTAATTCTGATAAAAAATGTAATAGATCATAGTTACATAAGTTTGAGAAGTATAATTTTAGATTGTAGCTTAAGCAGATTATGACCGATTCATAAACAAAGTCTCTATAGTGCCAGTTTTAATAAGCTACTTGAACAGATTACACATTTGCGAGAACTACAATTACAAAAATATGATTAATGGAACTCTTTCATTTTTAAGATTAAAAAAAAAAAAAAAAAAAAAAAAACCTACTTTAGGTATCATTTGTAAAAATTTACAAATACAAAACAGAATTATTCTCCTATAAATATATATATATATATATATATATATTATATATATATATATATATATAAATTTAAAAAAAAAAAACTGAAAAGATATGGCAAAATTGAAAAAAAAAAAAAACAAAACAAAAAAAGACAGATTGTAATTTTAGTTACATGAACAGTGATAAACAGTGGATATGCTGGGAGGCAGATGGAGGAAAATAGAGGTAAAAATGACAGTGGCAGAGTCGTAAAAAAATTCAAATGAGGGCAAAATTGTCTTTTTATTCATGAATAAACAATGATTAATGGCAGCTTCGTATTTTTCCATAAATGCAAGAATAAAATAGACTGTTCATTGTACTTAGCAATGCTGCGGGATAAAAGTAATAAGGTGTGCGAAATAAAGTTGATCAAAAAACGGCTTACATTGTATCATCGTGTACAAATCATCATCGCATCAAAAAATAGTTGATATGATTGCCATGTAAGGAAAAAAAAAAAAAAATCCTATAGCTTCATAGCACTTCCATTTACATTGTTCAAATGTGTACAAATCATTGTTTCATCAAAAAATGGCTGGAATCATTCCAGCACATGAGATTGTCATGTAGGAAGCAGAAAAATATCTTCATGGCTTGCTTGGTCCTTATATTTTTAATCTTGGTTGGCATGGGACTGATGTGGTTTTGATGTGCCTTTGTCTATCGTCGTGTGTAAAGCAAAGACAATATCATCATTGTTATGGAAGTAACCGATTTATCTATGAAAAATTTCTGCTTTGAAGACATTATCCTTGACTTGAGCTAGAAGCATCTTAGTATTTCCATCAATAAACTAAAAACCATCAACAAATGACTCGATGCATCAAACAATACGTTTGTTCGGAAACTATACAATTCAAGACAACTAAAAAATGATCCAAAGAGCTCATAATGTGAAGATCAAATAGTACAAAGAAGATGAACTTTTATCTTGCATTCATAGTCAGAAAAGTTTGCTCCATTTGGCGACATTAACACATTGTGCATTTCAATGGAGCACAACTGAAGGAATCACTCTAACCAATTCTCTAAACTTTCACCTACCTGGACTGTATATGCTTAAATTCCTTGCTTAACGTTCTCTGCAATTTATCATAGCCTGTTTCATAAGGCAGTGCTTAAACATTGACTTGTACCTGACAAAAATACAAAATAAACTGATGTGATTACAAAAAACAACATTGAGTAGAAGTAGCTAAGAATAGTTAATAGAGTTAGTAAATGTACCACTAAATAAAAGCAGAACATTAGTGTGAAAAAAATTTTTGGGGCACAAACCATTGCTGGTGCAAGCTTCAGTTGGAGAAGGAAAAATGGTTACTGTGTATTGCAACTTCCTATTATGAACTTCCTGCAAAGCACACAATTGACAATATCAAGCATTCAAAATGGAAAACACTACCTTAACTAAACCCCATCCTATTTCACATATTATGCTCCAAAACAGTAACTACACTCTCATGATCACCATCCTCTTTATTTAGTAATGCTTATCTGCTCAAATTCAATAATAAAAAAAGTATGAGAAGCTAGTTGATTTTAAAATGCTACTAATCGCTAAATAGGGGCTCCTAGTTGTTCACATAGATTCTTTTAGGCTCAAAATCCCCTTGGGAGATATTAAGCAAATTTCATTCCTTCCAAACCTTGCACATGTCTGTATATGTATGAACAAACATACAATAAATGAATCTCAAACCTCAATGAAAAACAGGATCATGTATTTGTTAACCATTTGCCACTCAGGTATTTGCCACTCATCATGTTTGTATCTGTATTAGAAAAAAAAAAAAAAAAGTTGAAACCAAGTGCAATTGATAAAAATTGAATTAGCTAGCTTAGCTGAAGTAACTCTAGGGCTATTATTGTATATCGGAGTAGCATATGCAGTTAGTATGATTTATTTTCATGATGTGAGACCTGTGATGATAATGATGATGGAGTTATGTTAGTTATATCAGACTTGCACTTTACTGAAAGCATGATTGCTTGTAATAACTGAACGCAGGAAAATTATTGAGTATAGTCAAACTGGTTTATAACAGTTTGGTGGAAAATAGCTATAACCAAAAACAATTTTAATCACTTTTAATCATTTTTAAATCAGTTCCAAACTCTTAATTTTTAAGTGAGTTGCAGATTCTTAAATCACTTTTAACCTAAAATAAATACTGCAGAAAAAAGTGTAACCATGCTAGATATCAGTAATTGATCTATCATGCCAGAAAATGTATCTCCTGTGATTTTTTTTACCTGCATTAGCTACAATACTCATCTTTCCTTGTCTGTGTTGAAGAGTTACCCGCTTTCTCTGCTTACTAAATTACCTTGATGATTTGATTTTCCACAGTCGACCTGCCAAAAAAAAAAAAAAAGAAGTAAAAAACAGCACTAAAATCAAGTAACAATAACTACATTGAAATCAATTAAAAGCATCGCGCTTACTGTTTGAACAAATATTTAGTAAAGTTTTCTTGCTGCTACAATAAACTACTGCTGAAAAAAAAAATAACCTGCATACTAATCATTCATCACTTCTAAATAGTGAAATCCACTTGCTATTGTACCAGAAAACTGTATCAGAAGCATATACTCACTCCCTCAGTTCATTAGATGAAGCAAGATCAAGACAACTATTCGAAATCTTGTGGGCTTTGCAAGAAAAACGAATCCAGAAAAAAAATGCAAGCGAACATGAAGCTATGTAATGTTAGTTTACATTAGACTCAATCAAAACGCAAATCTCTGGATACAAAACAAAAACGAAGCAAACACCGATTATAACCACTACAAAACTGAAAAACACACATAACAAATTCAAGCTCAATTCCTCATTGTTATCCAAATTCATCATTGTTATTAATCAAAAGAAAGATTAATAACAATGAATACCAACTAATCTGATCAAAAATCACAAAATAAATCCATGAAATCAGGTAAGTCAAACTTGAATTCAATTGAGATAAGAGGCCAAAATTTATCAGATCTGTGATTCAAGAAAAAAAAAAGTGAAACATAGTGATTGATGATACTAACCCAGTTTCTATGGAGCTTGATGTCGGGTTAGATAGAGACTTCCCGGAGCAACAACTTGGCTATAAGATCCTCCAACTGTTCCTGCAAAACCGATAGAAAATAATATTGTGGACTGGAATGCGAAATAAATATGCAAACCAAATGAATTTCCACAAAGAAAGTGCAGTCTTTTTCTGCACTGGAATGCCTCCCCCCGTTCACAAAGAAACTGTGGGTTGCGACTGGATTGGAATGTGAAATAAACCAAAAGAAAGAAATATTAAAAAAAAGCTCCACCTTTTATTTTAAACTCTGCAGCTTTGACACTTCAGCTGCTATTCTGTTTTAAACCTGCACAAAAGCAGTTGGTCAAAAAAAAAAAAAAAAAAAAAAACAGAGAATATAGAACCAAAAAAATTATAAAAAAAAAAAGAAAAAGCAAGAAGGTGAAGCATTACCAATTTACCATATCGGTAGTAGTTAAGCAAATTCATTAAGAAATTCAATACTAACATCCAAAATTGCATTAGATCAGCTTTATCACAAACACCCTTTAAATCATATTCAGTCCTTCATAAATCTTCCAAGCTAACCATGGAGTTTAGAATCAGGAAACCAGACCAAAAGTCTCTCAAGATCTACTTTAGGAAAAAGAAAAAGAAAGAACTTTTTCCTGATAAAGAAGAGAAAGAAAAAAAGAAAAAAGAAAAAAAAAAGGGAACATTCTCATAGTTTAATTAACCTATGCATAAGAGAAAAAAGGTTTAAATTAATAAAGTGCAAGCAAAGTTCTTTCTTTTTCAGGAAACAAAAAGCAAAACACTTTTGATCAATTCCATACAATAATCCAACAGATGATTATAAGTTTATAACCTACCTACCTTATTCCATACAAACATATATATTGGTATAAACAAATCAACCCAAACCTACCTTCAAATCTCTGAACCTAGAAATGAACAAAGACACAGCTGCTTATGATTCTTAAGCAAATCCGCGTTCCTTCCTACATGCAACATCATCATGATTACAGTGAAAAAAATGTAAACCAAAGATATTAAGTGAATTAATCAGTCCACATCCATATTATGGCCAATAAGAGCAGGAGACTGTAATAACAGTAAACGATGCACAGAGGAACAGCAGCAGAAATAATGCAACTTCTACACCAAGATGTGGTTCACAGATCTTATCCTATTTCATTTTCAAGGTATATAAATGAACATGCATAGAGAAAAGCTGCAGTTTTAATTTTTGAATGAAGAACAGTAAATAAGAAGCTATAGCAGTTTAGATGTATAATAAAAGGAGAGATTGTTGGAAAACAAACAATATGGAAAGTACTTATTCAAGAATTGTTTCTAAAATGAAAAGAGTAATGTGTGTCGTGTAAAACATATACAATGTTAACAGAAATTCTCAAAGACCTTTAATATTACCCAAAAAAACAAAAGATTAAAAGATTTAAGTTTCACCTGTGAAATTGGAGACAAAACTGATTTGCCTTGTTCTCTTTTCTATTGCAGTGCTTGAGGCTTTACAAAGACTGCAAATTATGGAAAATTAATTTCAGATGAATTGATTTTTAAAAGGTATGTTTGTGACAGAAAACTAAGTCAAAGGAGTTTCACGAATTTTTTTTCCCCTCTGCTACCCATTTTTAGCTAGAATATCTAGGGTCAAAGGCACACCCATTTTTAGCTATCGTTGTGATCCGGGTTGAATTTTACTTTCATTCTCAATCTTTCAATAGTTGCAACATTCAAAAGAGCACCACACTCTTGTAATGTTATTGTCCAGTTTCCCTTCACTTCAATTCTACATAGGCAGAGAGAAAAAAAAATTTACTCACGACGCATTCATAGATACAGATCTATATGTATGAAATTTGGTAATCCTTCAACAAAAGATACAATCTGAGAGACAAAACCCATGCTAGAGAAATTTTACAGAACTCTTAATCAAACAATCCCCAAAAACCGTACCCAACAAAATTTACCGACAAATTAACATCAAGAACTCACCCTTTACGCAACAGCTTCCCGTCCATCTTTTGTCCTCCTCTTCCTTCGTTCTCGTTCTCTTCTCCCTCTCTTTTTATTTTTCGTCTCGCCACTTTTCTCTGTATTCGATGACCAAAAAGATCTCCTCAAATTTTCCCTGCAAAACCAATATAAGAAAAAAACACGAATCAGAAACCCAACATAGACTGAAATCCAATTCACCTCGTACTCAGATCGTAAGGTGAAAATTTTCCTTCAATCCGTCTATCAATTCGCACAAACCAAACAAACACACATTCTCCTCCTCTCTCTCAGTCGTTCTTCTTGACCACTGATCTCTCTATACATTTTCCCCCCTTTTCTTGAATACACCGATCTCTCTAGATTATAAATCAAATCTCACTCCAAAGCTCTCTCCCTCCCTCCCTCCCTCACAACAGATCAAATCTCTCTCCGATGATTCCATGTCTATCACTATACCTATCACACAGAACACCGACAACAGAATTGTGATTCAAACCCGCACCCACTGACTTCAACTCATCTTTAGTATAACCTTGACTCACCACCCGAACTCAGTTTTAACAAATGATCTCCCCAGAAACCCCCACAGCACTTTTGTGACTCCCCAAAAACACCTACAGCAATATTGTGATTCCAACCCAAACCCAGAGACAGCTCCGTCATCTCAGAACGCGGATGAACAATTGAAAACAGTATCCCCAACCCATCTTTTAGTATAACCTTGACTCACCACCCGAACTCAGTTTTAACAACTGATCTTTAGCTCCCAATTGCTCTATCATGTTATTTGCCCAATTGCCCATGATCAATTCCCACAATCTTTCTAAGAAAAGCGATCATATCAATTGAACGCAGAAGAAAAGAAGGATCCCAAATAATTGAACCCAGAATCAAACATCAAAGCAAACATCAAATACAGATTGACTTCAATTCTAAAACAAATAGAAATTTTGGAGGATCAAAGATTGAAGAAAGAGTACCAGGTGCTCTCGATCGAATGGAATACCTATCAGCAATCCCTAAATAATTGAGATCGATCTCAAAACAAACCCAGACGGATGCAGATCGTCCTCCAAAACGCAGGCCTTCTTCCTCTCTCTGGCTTTCTCTCGTTCTCTCTCTCTCTCTCTGGCTTTCTTTCGCTCTGTCTCTCTCTCTTTTTTGCGCATCAATTTTTATCAATTGCACTTGGTTTCAATTTTTATTGTGTAGATGAGAGGAATCAAGAACTTAATTTGATCAGCCTATATTCTCTTCCTCACAATGAGACGAAAAACCAAAGCAACTAATTTCGAAACAGAAAGATTGATTTCAACTTGATGTACACAATAATGAGATATATTCCAGAAAACTGAGCAACTCGATTTATCAATTTCCATTTAGTGCAAAAGAAATCAAATTCTATACGAAATCCCACAGCTTGTCAGCTACAACAAAACGCAAATAAATATAGAGAAATTACACTTACACTTGTTTTGGGGCAACCGACTTTTAAAGCTGAAGCCAGTCTCCAAAATTGCCAAGTTTTAAGCTTCACAACAACTTTAACTTCTCAGACCACAAAAAAAAAACACAACTTTAACTTCATCGCCATCTTCTTCTTATTCTGCTTCAGTTGCATCGCCCGGAATAACATCAACATCGCCCTCTTCTTCATTGTCCTCCTCCTCTTCCTCATCTTCACCTCTCTCGTTGTACGAATCAAAATAGCAAAGCCTTTACGATTGGGTGGAGAGTAGATGAGGGTCGGAAAGAGAAGGACTTTGATTCGATTGGGTTAAGGTTTTGGATAATTGGAAACTGGGATCCCAAGCTTTTTCCGTTGTTGATGTCGGTGGCTCACTCTGACTGTAAACAGAGGCTTCCAGACCAGACCTCATGGTTATGCTTATCCACACACCAATGGCAGCCTGAAATTGCGAGAACAATCCAAGGGCAAAATCGGCATTCCACTGTACTTAGAACAGTGTAACAGTGCATCGACGCTTTATATATGTATAATATAATTACACACACACACTGCAGTTTTGCTAGCTTTAGGGACCACGTTAATTAATTTGTGCATGAAAAGGTTTATGAGTCTTTGTATTGATTTTCTTTATTTATGGGCACCTAACCAACAAGAACTCTCAAGGGAGAGAGAGTTACGATACTATTGTTTGGATTTTCTTTCCTTGCTACCACCCTAGATGATCGTACGTATGTGTTCCTCAATCGTCACACAATACACACCCTCAATCGTGTGATGAGAGATTAATTACAATACACACAATCTTTGATTTTTCTTTTCTATCACTATAGATATTGTAGTAGAACTTTTTGTGTCTCAAAGTATTAGAACGCTCCTGACACGCGCCTGTGATAATCGCCCTACGTGGGAATTTAGGGTTTTGCGGGCTGCGGCCGCATCGCGGTGGCTCTCCATGGCGGTCTGCCCTTGGAGCTTCCTTGGTCCCCTCTCATATACACGGCCCCCAACATCATCATCTGTTCAGAAGATCCAAAAGCCAAAAACTTTTGCTTCTATTCTTGCGGGAGCCGAGGAGAATAATTTTACCATAAGGATTCTCCTACAATTCGAGGTGACACTGTTTGTCAAGATTAATGAGACAATATACCAGGAGCAGATCAAGGCTTGTCGCACCAATCTTATTGGACGTCTTCTACTTCGGAAGGGTACCAGTCCCATGAAAACCGAATTGCTAAAAGCTTCTTTGAATTCCTTATGGCAGCCATTGGGCCCATGGAGACTAGTTCTCATTGGCAAGGGATACTATGATCTCCATTTTAATTCGGAAGCTGACCTGCGCAAGGTTTGGGGTGGTGGCACCTGCACTCTTGAGTCTGGAATCTTTCGGTTGTCGCAATGGCAGCCGGACTTTAAGCCTGGGGATGTTCTTCCTCAAACCCATGCTCAAATATGGATAAGAATATCTGGTCTTAGTCAAGAGTACTGGCATCAGCAACACATCATGGAAATTGCACGTGGTACAGATTGATGCAGCAACAAAAGAGCAGCGTTTTGGGTACTATGCTCGGGTATTAGTGGATATTGATTTACTTGGTTCTCTCCCTTCATCAATCATGGTGGAACGAGAGCACCATTGCTTTCCTGTTGGAATTGATTATGAGAATTTGCCTCCTCAATGCAACCATTGTGGCCTTATTGGCCATCAAACATCGAATTGTAGGCAGTTGAAGTCGAAAAGAACAATCAAAAGAACCTCAGAAAAAGCTTAACGTCATCCGTCAAGAATATCGGCCCAAGCAGAAGGTTTCCAATGTTCATGAAGTTCCTACCAGTAAGGCTACTTCCTCCGACCCCCAGGTTAGGGATGGTACAGAAACGAGGGAGGTTGTGGAGGCCGTAACAGGGAAGGTTGTGGAGGGAGTTGAGACTCCACCCGCATTGCCGCAATTGGCAACCGTTTCAACAACTGAAGCCGTTTCTGCTGAGCCCCTTGCGACTCACAAAGGTATTCAGGTTGCTCTGACCAATGTTAGTGCTTCAAGTATCCCAGCTGCTACCCAAGACGGAGTTGTTGTCTTTGTGAATAATGTTCTTGAAGAGGCTGCTTCAGACATAATGGAGGAGATTGCAGAGAGGGTGATGACTGATTCTGTTATTGAGGAGTGTAATTTTTTTTTTTTGGTCGGTGAAATAAACTTTCATTTAGAAGGAAAAACTTACAATAAAATGCCTAGTAAACAGAGATTGGTTGTGACTGGCTGATGTACTTATTAGGCTGACCTGAAGAAGTACATGACCCAATCTCAATAAATCTTGATTTAGTAGGCATTCTAAAATAAACGATACAAAACCTAATAAAAAGGCCGAAAAGATAAATAAATACACAAAAGTCGGAGCCCAAACAAACAGTAGGAGGCCCAACAGAAAACAACAAACAAAAGAAAACCCTAATTCTAAACTTCTCCTTGTCTTCAGCCGCCACAGATCTAGCACCACCAACGTCCACCATGGCCGTCGTAGCTGAATCCATACATGGGACTCCAAAATTGCAGCTTGAAGAGAGACCCCTACAGTCCTACACCAAAGCCCGATCAAAATAACCCTGAAAATGGAAAAAAAGAAGAAAATAGAAGATCCAAACACAGATTCATCATCATCCCCACAGTAGAAATCTGCACCATAACATGAGATTTGCAGCCACAACTCAGAGAACAAATCTGGGCAAACGAAGCCCAGAACACATGGAGCCAATAGACCCCGATAATAGAACATAGAAGGAGGTGGTGCATGCACCTGAGCCAAAGCTCTACCTATCTTCCGAGTGAGACGCGAGAAATCGCGTTTGAGAGGAGTCACTGCAAGAACCAAGCCATAGTACCGATTTGAAAAGGAAAAGAAAAAATCTGGGCAACAAGATCTGGAGATGAGAGATGGTGGGTACAAGAAGGTGATGGGTGGTGAGGAATGAGTTAGAGAAAATTTGGGGCTAAGATACAGACAGAAAAATGGGGCAAGATGGAAGGAGAAGGAAAGGAGACCGGAGGAGAAAAAAAGAGATGAAGCAAAAGGCAAAAGCCTCAGATCTGAGACATAGCTCAGGGAAGCTGAGACATAGCTCAGGCAAGCACCCATAAAGGGTGGGTAGTGCCACTGACTCTCAAGGCACGGAGGGGTTTCAGAGAGAGAAAAAATCTCTCTCCAGCCGAAAGGGGGACATGGATCTTGGTTGTTTACTTTTGAGGAGTGTAATGATGTGTAATGATGATAACCATGTCTCCCATGCGTCACCGTCTCGCTCTTGGCATGACATTGTTCAAGAGGGGATTAATAGTGAAGATGAGATTCATGTTGAGTCGGGTGATGCTAATGCATCCACTCATCCTCCTGGATTCGGTCCAGACAGCTCAGGAGCTGCAGCAGAGATTGATGCAGTGGCTCGTTTCAGGGAGGGGCAAGACATTGAGGGTTTCAGCCCAGTTCTTACTAAGTCCCAAAAGAAAAAGCTTAAACGACAGGAAAAAGTTGTTGTTTATTCTCGTACTGAACCATACCCAGCACGGGTACGTCAAAAGTCTGTTCGTCTCCAATGAAGTTACTTTACTGGAATATTCGGGGCATAGGTAATAGTGACTCACGCTCTGAGTTATCTAATATCTGTCGTATTCATAAACCGGACTTGGTCTGTATCTCTAAACCTATGGTTTCTTTTGCTTCTATACCTGTGTCTTATTGGGTTTCGTTAAATCTTAATTTAATTTCTTTTAATTCCCGGGTTGATTCAGCCCCGAATATTTGGCTATTTGGCAAGGGACATATTGCCTACTCTGTGATTTCTATGTCAAATCAACAAATTGCATTCCAAGCTGCCTTTGAAGGGGTGTTGTCCCAGTTTACTTTGGTGTATGCTGCTACAACGACTTTAGGTCGTAAATCCTTATGGCAGGAGCTGCTGGCTCTTCGTCAAACTACCACTGTACCTTGGATGGTAATTGGTGATTTTAATTCTATTTTAGGAGCTCATGAGTCAACAGGAGGAGGTTTGCCTAATCGCTCTTCTTGTGAGGATTTTCGTAGTGTCACGGAATTGTGTGGTTTCACTCACTTGGACATTGCTGGTTCTTTTTTCACTTGGTCAAGAACTTGGTTCAATGGTCGGTTGGAACGCAGGCTTGACCGGTCTTTATGTGATGATCAGTGGTTAAGCTCTTGGTCTTTCTCTTCATGTACAGCTCTGCCAAGGGTGATGTCTGATCACAATTGTCTCATCTTTTCAGCTACCAGTTCACTTTCTGATGGTCCCAAGCCTTTTCGTTTTCAGTCTATGTGGACCCTTCATCAGACTTTTAAAGAGGTTGTGGCTAATTGTTGGAAAGGTACTGAAGTTTATGGTTGTCCTATGTTTGTAACAGTGCAAAAATTAAAAGCTTTAAAGGCTTCTTTAAGGATGTGGAATAACCAAGTCTTTGGGGATGTTCATCGTAATCTCCACGACGCTCGTCTAGCTCTTTCTGATATCCAACATGAAATTGCCTCATCGGGTATCAGTTTACAAAAATCTGAGATGGAGATTGCTGCTAAGCAAGCGGTTCTTGAAGCTATGCGGCATCAGGAGTACTTTTGGAGGGATCGTGCCCGTGTCAAATGGTTAACTGAAGGTGATAGGTGCACTTCATTTTTTCATGCTTATGCTCGAGTTCAGCGTACTAGATCTCGCATTACTACCTTAATGGATGGGGATGATGTACTCACTTATTCAGCTGCTGTCTCTAGTCACATAGTGCAATTCTATAAGTCTTTGTACAATTCTGATGCTTCAAGTATTAGTTCCTTCGCTATTTGTGAGGTTATTCCATCTTTGGTTTCTGATGATGAAAATGTCTCTTTAACAAAATTGCCTTCCATGGAGGAAGTTCGGGATGCAGTCTTCTCTATGGACCCATCAAGTGCGCCTGGGCCAGATGGTTTTCCCGGCTTTTTCTTTCAGCACTGTTGGGATATTGTTGGGGAGGATGTTGTTGCTTTTGTGCAGTATTTCTTCCGTAATAACTGGTTGCTTCCCAATGTGAATTCAAATTTTATAGTTCTTATTCCCAAAGTTGATGGAGCTAACACAGTTTCTCAATATCGGCCAATTGCTTTAGCTAATTTTCTTTTTAAGATTATTCCAAAGATTCTAGCAATGCGGCTGGCGCCAATAGTTTCTCGGATTATATCTCCCGAACAATCGGCTTTCATTAAGGGACGGCGAATCTCCGACTGCATTGGTTTGGTCTCTGAGGGGTTCAATCTTCTTGAGAAAAAGATACGTGGTGGGAATGTTGGAATAAAGGTTGATATTGCTAAAGCTTTTGACATGCTCAGTTGGCCTTTTCTTTTCCAAGTGCTTCATGAGTTTGGTTTCTCTCACTCTTTTGTGGACTGGGTCCGAACTATATTGCACTCTGCTCGGCTTTCTGTTCTTATCAATGGGTCTCCTCATGGTTTCTTCTCTTGTGATCGTGGTGTTCGTCAGGGGGATCCTCTTTCTCCTATTCTTTTTTGTTTAGCGGAAGATGTTTTAAGCCGGGGGCTTGCCAACTTGTTTTCTGCTGGGCGTATTCGTTCCATTTCTACTCCAAGGGGTTGCTCTCCAATTTCTCATGTTCTTTATGCAGATGACCTGTTTATCTTTTGTAGAGGTGATGGTCCTTCTCTTCGTTGTCTCCAACGATTTCTTACTCTTTATGGTAAAGCTTCAGGGCAACTAATTAATAAGAACAAGAGCACTTTCTACTTGGGTACTCCTTATTTGCATCGTCAGCGTTATTTCAAGCGTTTGTTGGGGTTCAAGAGAGGAATGACTCCATTCACCTATTTGGGAGTACCAATTTTTTGTGGTAAGCCTCGACGCATTCATCTCCAAGCCTTGGCAGATAAGGCTAAATCTAAGCTTGCTGGTTGGAAAGGAAAGCTTTTATCTATGGCAAGCAGGGTACAACTTGTTCAATCAGTGTTTCAAAGCATGCTTCTTCATAGTTTCACAGTGTATATTTGGCCTTCTTCTCTTCTAAGGAATTTAGCTATCTGTGCTCGGAATTTTGTTTGGTCAGGAGACCGGGCAATACGAAAGATGGTTACTGTGCCTTGGAGTCAGGTTTGTACTCCTAAGATTGAGGGGGGGCTTGGCTTACGGGACCCTAAGGTTCTCAACCAAGCGGCGCTTCTTCGGTTTAGTTGGGGAACTCTCACCTCAGACTCTCCTTGGGGTCTCTTTGCTAGGCACCGTTTTTCAGTTTCGCGGTTTATGAGATTAAAGTTTTTTACTTCTTCAATCTGGCATGGTTTGAAAGTTTATCTCCCTTTAATCTATCAGAACTCCAGATGGCTTATTGGCAATGGTTCTATGGTGAATTTCTGGTCGGATAAATGGTTGGATGTTCCAATCTTAGAGGAGTTGCAACGTGTTTCTCTTTCTCCTCAATTGCACACTCTTGTCTCTGACTTTATTTCTAACCAACAATGGTCCTTGCCAGCTCGGTTTTACTCTCTGTATCCGCATATTGCACAAAAGATCCTCAACATTACTCTTCCCCTCCATGCTGAGTGTGATTGTCTCATCTGGGAACACTCAAGTTCTAGGGTCCCTTCTTTTTCAGATGGTTATGAGTTGGTTCGTCAGAAGTTCAATAAAAAAAGTTGGGCTACTAGCATTTGGAAATCTTTTATTCCTCCCAGGTATTCTTTATTAGCTTGGAGGATTTTCTATGATAGGTTACCCACGGATTTGCAACTCCAGCGTCGTGGGGTTACCCTTGTTTCGAAATGTCCCTTGTGCTCTTTGGGGTGTGTGGAAGATTCAGTGCATCTCTTTTTCAATTGCTCATTTGCCCAACATATTTGGCAGTGGTTAGCTTGTTGTTTTGGCACTTCTTTGCCTTCTCATGGGTCGCTTGATGACTTCTGGTCTTCTTTTATTGGTAAGAAATTCTCTCCTCAATTAGCAAATGTTTGGTTAGCAGCGGGTCTATTTGCTCTGATGCAGATTTGGAAGGTGCGGAACAAGCTGGTCTTCGATAATAAGCAGCCCTCTCTCTGGCGTGTTCTCTGTTCAATTAAATCTTGGGTTTGTTTTGCTGCACCGTATTTTCTGGGTAGTTCGAAAGGATTGTTGGATGTAAATATTCTTGAGGAATTTGGAGTTCAGCCAGTTATTCAATAGGTGCGACTCCCTCGTATGGTTAGGTGGCTTCCTCCGACTCACTCCTGGGTTAAGCTCAACACTGATGGCCTTGCTAAAGGGAACCCTAGGCCAGCTGCATGTGGTGGCCTCTTTAGAGTTTCTGGTGGGCGTTATGTTGGAGGCTATTGTTAGAACTTGGGTTTCCAGAATGCTTTTTATTCAGAGTTAATGGCAGTGATTATTGGAGTGGAGTTTGCTTATCAATTTGGTTGACATACTCTCTGGTTGGAGAGTGATTCTATGGCTGTGATTGAAGGGTTGAAGTCTTCTACCTTCATGCCCCCTTGGCCTCTGCGTGTTCATTGGCGCAATTGTTTATCTCGTCTTAATTTCATGCAACTTCATTGCAGTCATATTCATAGGGAAGGCAACTCGGTGGCAGATTGCTTGGCGAATTTGGGATTGGCATTTCCTTCTCTTACCTGGCTCCCTACGGCTCCAATGGAGATTGTTTCTAAGCTTCGTGATGATGCCTTAGGAGTCCTTCATTATCGCTGAATTGGTTGTGATTCTGCAGCTATGGGTTGCAAGTATATTTTTTCGGTGATTTTGGAAGCATCGGATCTTTTTTGTTGCATTCAGCATTTATACTTGGAGCAAGCTTTTGTCTTGTCAGAGTATGACGCTACAAGCCTATCATTTAAGTTTGATTTGGAGCAACATGTGAACCAAAGGCGACAAAGTCCTACCAATTTAAATAACTGTTGCTGCATAGCCACCTATAATTGTTTAATTATATGGTGCACTATTGCAGCTGCAGTGAGTCTCTATAATTTTGTTTTTTGTTTTTCTTATGGCTACTGATACCATTTGTGGGTGATCCAAATGTGCTATGGCCACCCATATATGTTACTATAGCCTTTGTTGTCTTGTTTTTTAGTCTAGAGTTGCTTTTGTTTTCTTTTTTGGGGAGAGGTTTTGGTCTAGTCCCCCTTTCCCTTTTGTAATTTTCTCTTTGTCAATAAATGGAATCGAGCGTGGGGCTGAGCCTAGCTCCCAGTTAGGCTGGGTTCCAAACCCCTTTATAAAAAAATAAAAATAAAAAATAAAAAATATTGTAGTTGTTCAAGTAAACCCTAATTTGTGTTTGGCCCAAACCCTAGGTTACTTGACCTAGTGGTAATAGGGTTAAATTAGAAGGATCTAGATTCCTATTCAATGTATGATTAAGATTCTATGCATTGTAATCCTCTATATAAAGAGGCCCCTATTATCAATAAGAATAGACAACAAATTTCTCTCAAATTCAGTTTCTCTACAACACGTTATCAGCACGAGCCCTAACCCTAGCTTTAGAAACCAAAACCCCAGAAATTGATCAAGCTCCACCAGATTTGCCTTGCCTACGCTACTACTGCCCCCGCAGCCCCCGCGTCGCAACTCATCGCTAACCCTACCAGGTTAGCCTCGCTGCCCCTGTAGCGCCCGCAAGCACTGCTTGCCTTCTACCTTCGCGCGCACTCGCCTGCCCTCGCGACCGCGACTCACTAGTGGCCTCGCGGCATCTCCACAGCATCCCCGCAACTGTTCTCGCGGCCTCGCGACATCCCCGCAGCAGTCGCATCCCCACAGCATCCCCGCAACTGTCCTCGCGGCCTCGCGACATCCCCGCAGCGGCCCCACAACTGTCCTCGCGGCCTCGCGACATCCGAGCAGCAGTCGCATCCCCGCAGCGGCCCCGCAACTGTCCTCGCGACATCCCCGCAGCAGTCGCATCCCCGCAGTGGCCCCGCAACAGTCCTCGCGGCATCTCCGTAGCGTCCTCGCGACATCCTCGCAGCGACCCTGCAGTATCACTGCATAGCCCAACCAACATCTTTTCCGGTCAAGAATTCCGGCATCTTTTCAAGGTAAACTTTTCTAAAAGTTCCCGTTTTTGAAGTTTTTCAATTTCTTCTTCTTTTTCTCGGGGGCTTCCAACATCCCTTCTTCTACCCCCCTTTCTTCTTCATAGGGGATACCAATAGCCGAACTGTGGGGCTTCGTGCTCACTCCAAGCTTGGAGCTTGTAGAGTCCTCCAAACTTAGAGTTTGTTGAGAAGAAAACGATCGACCACATACATCGTCGTTTCTATCTAATCCAAAAACCCCTCTTGGAATCGGATTTTCTTGGAAGCGACTACGCTCAGAAAATCCCTAATTTCTTGGAAGCGACTACGCTCAGAAATTTTATAGTTTTTCGTGATAGCCTTCTTCGCTCCGAAACTAACCCTATTTTCTTGTTGTTTTTCAGGATGAGTAACCTGAACAAGTTGAGCTTCGCTCCACTAGAGACAACAGGCGCTGGATACCACAAGTGGGTCCGTGATGTGCGCCAGCATCTTAAGGCTGATGGGATCCTGAGTACGATCCAAGAGCCAAGTCAGGACGTGCGTACTCCTCAACAAGCTGCTATTTTTGAAGCAAATAGAGCTACGAGAGAGGCGAATGAAGCTAAAGCCATCATTCTCATGACAAGGCACATGAATGACGCGCTCCAAAATGAGTACCTCAATGAGGAAGACCCAAGAAGACTATGGGTAGAACTCGAGCAGCGTTTTGGCAACGTCCGTGATTCCCTGCTTCCAGACTTAGAAGTGAGATGGCATAGCCTCCGCTTCTGTGATTTCAAGTCTATACTTGACTACAATTCAGAAGCACTTCATATCAAGTCTATGATGGAATTCTGTGGACATAACATCACTGATACGATGTTGATCGAGAAAACTCTCTCCCGTCTCTGCATTGATGATAGCCAAAAACTATCGGATTGATGTCAATGCTAGACGCATCACAAGATTTCATGAGCTAATTGGTGCCTTGAACGTGGCTGAAAAGCACGACAACATACTTGTGAAGAACTATAACTCTAGACCCGTGGGAACCAAGTCAAATCTGGAGTCTAATTATAGTCGCGCCTCCAAGGGAGGACGCAAGGAGCGAAACCTTAAGAATAGGGATAATTCTGGACGTTCTGGTCCATATTCTCGCCCTAAAGAGGAAGGAAACCGCCAAGATAGGCGTGCACGGTACCGTGGAGGTAAACGTGTGAAGAGAGAGAGAGGCCAAGCCTCCGGTTATGGTGGTAACGCCACCAAAGGCAATAACCGTCCTCAAAATGCTCCCAGAGCGCCTCGATCAAGGGAACTTGACCATAATGATGCTTGTCTCAGATGTGGATCAAGTGGACATTGGGCAAAGAAGTGTACTGCATCCCAGAACGTTACAAACGCATACAAGATGTATCGTGAAGCAAGGGAGGCAAATTACATGGAACAAGAAGATCAAGATGGTGATCTCGATCTAAGGGTGAAAGACTACAAGGATCAAGACCCAGAAACTGGCGATTTTGATTAAGTCTTTTTATTTTCCAAGAGATGTAGGCAATTGCCATATTGGTTAAAGAAACGATGATGTAATTCCGTTTGGCTTATTAATAAAAGTTGAGTTCTTTTCTTTATGACTCCTTTTTAATTACGAGCTTTTCTTTTAGGAATGGATGAACTTCAATGTCTTGCGGATAGTGCGACTACGCACACCATTCTACGACATAGGCAATTATTCTTGGAGATGTTGCCTACATATTCATCTGTGACTACGATGGCTGGGCCATCAGGTTTAGTTCAAGGACATGGAATGGCCCAATTCCTTTTGCCTAATGACACCTTGATTAAAGTCACTGAAGCTCTCTACGCTCCTAAGGCAAATCGAACCTTATTGAGCTTTAAAGATATTAGAGCCAACAGATTCCATGCGGAAACGCATAGTGAGAACGGAATAGAATTCTTTTGCATTACCTCTAATGATTGGGGAAGAAAACGCATCTTAGAGAAGCTTATGTGTCAATCTAGTGGACTTTATGTCACTACAATTCGACCTATTGAATCCAATAATGTCATAAGAGAAGATCTCTTGGATTCAGACACATATTGGCTTTGGCATGACCGACTAGGACATCCTGGTCGTGATATGATGCTCCGTATACTAAAGACTTCACACGGACATCCATTCTTCAGAGTGAGAAGAAGCAAGAATCGAAAATTGATTCCAGGACTTAGCACGACCGCAACAATTGCAGCATCTGGCGCTGCAGCCGTCTTGGCCGGGGCGCCATAGGGCCGCCCAAGTCCCATGTGATGACGCCATCAATGGCGCCAACCATGAGCATGACGCCATGGTTGTTCCTCCCAATGACCATGACGCCATAAACAAAAATTCCCATGGCTCGAATGCCATGATGGGAGATGTAGTCACACATTTTGCTTCTAATAGCGCTACAGTCGCTCAGGCCCAACCAAAATCCTCCTTGGTTGCTTCTAAGGCCCCTCGCTCTTTCTGCAAAGTTTGTTCATTCGGGAAATTAGGACCGAGACCGTCCTACGCAAAGGATCCCAAAATACTCATTTCGTTCTTACAGAGAATCCAAGGGGATATCTGTGGACCAATTCAACCATCATGCGGACCTTTTAAATACTTTATGGTATTGGTTGATGCGTCGACACGCTGGTCACATGTCGTGCTATTGTCTACTCGAAATGTTGCTTATGCTAAACTCCTCGCCCAGATTATCCGTCTACGGGCTCACTACCCTGACCATCCTATTAAGTCAATTCGACTTGATAATGCTGGGGAGTTTACATCGAAAACGTTCGATGACTATTGCATGTCACTGGGGATTGATGTAGAGCATCCAGTTCCCCATGTTCATACCCAAAATGGTCTCGCAGAAGCCGCTATCAAACGACTACAGATGATAGCACAGACATTGGTTATGCGCACCAATCTCCCTGTTTCTGCTTGGGGATATGCAATATTGCATGCAGCGACGCTAATTCGTCTACGACCCACTGCCACCCAATCTTACTCTGCGTTACAGCTAGTGACTGGGTACGAGCCTGATATCTCGCACTTACGCATTTTTGGGTGTGCCATTTATGTGCCTATTACGCCGCCACAGCGTACTAAGATGGGTCCACAACGACGAATGGGCATTTATGTTGGATATGAATCTCCAACGATCGTCCGCTACCTTGAACCCTTGAAGGCGATCTCTTTACCGCTAGATTTGCGGATTGTCACTTTGATGAGACAGTCTTCCCATCGTTAGGGGGAGATAAGAACACAGATGTTCAACAGGAACGACAGGAATTGTCGTGGTCTGTCCCCACTATGTCTCATCTCGATCCCCGTACCGCACAGTCCGAACTTGAAGTGCGAAGAATAATCGAGCTCCAGAACGTAGCAGACATTCTGCCGGATGCGTTTTCTGATGTTGCCAAACTGACGAGATCACACATACCTGCTGCAAACGTGCCTGCAAGGATCGATGTCCCAAATACTAGACACCACGCCACTCCTGTGACACCAGGAGATGGCGCCATTGCCCAACATGGCAATAATGTGGCATCTATGGTCGCAGGTCCCGCAAGAAAGCGCGGTAGACCGATTGGTTCGAAGGATACTCGCCCTAGAAAGAGAGCGAATGAGGCACAAACAAATCCTTTGATCATCGATACTCAAAATCCGTCCCATGAGAATGTTCCGGATTATGGTTATGTCCAAGAGACATCATTGGGGGACGCCTCAATGTCAGAACCTATCCCTGAGAACGTAGAGATCTCTGTTAATTACACTAGTGTACATGGAACGTGGGAAAGAAACTCCATCATCATTGATGATGTATTCGCGTATTCAGTGGCGCGTGAGATTATTGAGACCGATGACATCGAACCACGCTCCGTTGATGAATGCCAACGTAGAGCTGATTGGCCAAAGTGGAAAGATGCGATCCAGGCAGAACTTGATTCTCTAGCGAAAAGAAAGGTATTCGGACCAGTTGTGCCAATACCGCCCAACACCAAACCAGTTGGTCACAAATGGGTATTCGTTAGAAAGCGTAATGAGAAAAACGAGATTGTAAGGTACAAAGCTCGCCTTGTGGCGCAAGGTTTCTCACAACGCCCTGGAATCGACTACGAGCAGACCTATTCTCCCGTAATGGACGTCATAACATTCCGCTACCTTGTCAGTTTGGTAGTTTCCGAAAAACTGAACATGCAGCTTATGGATGTGGTTACTGCGTATCTATATGGGGATCTAGATATAGAGATATACATGAAGATTCCAGACGGAATTCAGTTACCCAAATCAAGTGGCTCTAAACCACGGAGCGCGTTTGCGATTAGATTGAAACGCTCACTATATGGATTGAAACAATCCGGACGGATGTGGTATAACCGTCTAAGTGAATACTTGATTGGAAAGGGATATGTCAACAATGAACTATGCCCATGTGTGTTCATAAAAAGGACAAGTTCCGGATTTGCAATAGTAGCGGTTTATGTCGATGACATGAACATAATTGGCACCCTTAAAGAGTTAAGGGAAACCGCTGAACACTTGAAATCCGAGTTTGAGATGAAAGATCTTGGGAAAACACGGTTTTGCCTCGGTTTAGAACTTGAGCACCGTAGAGATGGTATCCTGATTCATCAATCAGCTTATACCCAAAAGATGCTTAGGCATTTCAACACTGATAAGATTAAGCCTTCAAGCACCCCAATGGTCGTCCGTAGTCTTGATCCAAAGAAGGATCAATTTCGTCCAAAAGATGACGATGAAGAAGTGCTAGAGGCAGAAGTGCCCTACCTAAGTGCAATAGGCGCATTATTGTACTTAGCACAATGCACAAGACCGGATATCTCATTCGCTGTGAACTTGCTAGCTAGATATAGCTCTGCGCCAACACGTCGCCATTGGACTGGTGTTAAAGATATCTTTCGATACCTAAGTGGTACGATCGATATGGGCTTGTTCTATCCCTACAGAGAGAAGATGGATTCGGACCCATCAAGTACCAGGGACGCCACACATGGTGGATTGCGTTCCCTCTCCCCATCCCAAAACGATATAAGTGTTTTGGAAGGTTTTGCTGATGCTGGGTACCTCTCTGACCCACACAAAGGTCGCTCCCAAACTGGTTATGTTTTCACCATGGGAAAGACCGCGATATCTTGGAGGTCTACAAAGCAGACCTTAGTCGCTACCTCTTCGAATCATGCAGAGATTATTGCTCTTCACGAAGCAGTTCGTGAATGTATATGGCTTCGGTCCATAGTTACGCATGTTCGTAGCAATTGTGGTTTGAAGTCTACCACAGATGAGCTAACAAGCATTTATGAGGATAATGCTGCTTGCATTGAACAAATGAAGCAAGACTACATCAAAGGCGACAATACCAAGCACATATCGCCTAAATTCTTCTACAATCAGCAACAACAGAAGCTCCTCAAGATCAAAGTGAACCAGGTTCGATCTGAGGACAATGTAGCAGACTTGTTTACTAAGTCATTGCCCAAATCCACGTTCGAGAAACATGTGGCAAGAATTGGCTTGCGGAAATTATCTGAACTCCCATGATCGTAGTCATCAGGGGGAGGCGCAGACATCAGGGGGAGATGTCTACATGTTCGTCTCGAAACGTGAAGGGTGTGTTGTGCTCTTTTTCCCCTTCGACCGAGGTTATTTTTGTCCCACTGGGTTTTTGTTACTCGGCAAGGTTTTTATCGAGGCAACGAGAGAAGCACCGCGTTTGGGCAACACAAGGGGGAGTGTTCAAGTAAACCCTAATTTGTGTTTGGCTCAAACCCTAGGTTACTCGACCTAGTGGTAATAGGGTTAAATTAGAAGGATCTAAATTCCTATTCAATGTATGATTACTTTCCTAGCTTGTATGATTAAGATTCTATGCATTGTAATCCTCTATATAAAGAGGCTCCTATTATCAATAAGAATAGACAGCAAATTTCTCTCAAATTCAGTTTCTCTACAACAGTAGTAGAATTATATATGTACGACTATGCCTCTCGATCATCACACAATATTCTTCAAGACTTTTTCATGTCCTACGGATGCATGTGGATGGTCTGTGCATTAAGAAATTCTATTGTATTAACATATTTTACCGGACATGAAAATTAACTTCTACAAGATCATGAGTCCATCTACCATGCATTTGGCGCGGCTGTGGTTTTTTTTTTTTTTTTTTTTTTTTTAAACAAATGAATCAAATACATTATTATTCATGTGTTTAAATCAAAAATTGAAAACCTAGATAGTTCAAAAACCATGTCATTTTGGACACAAGCATATAATGCCATCATATGATCACACAAAACAAAGAAAAAAAAATTATATTTGATCATCTTCTACACGCTTAATTAATATACAGAATATAGGACATTAGAAAGAAAAGAGAGAACTTAATGAGAAGCCTTTAATTATACAGAGCAGCTAGCTAGGAGAGAGCTTGATGCAGACATATGGGAATTTCTCCACTAATAATAGCAGCTGCCTCCTCATCTTCCAATTTCCATGGCAGACTCGAGTGGTGTCTTTTCATGCCGACTGCTGCTAACTGAAAATAACAGGCAAACTTCCATTATTGTAAATATTCTGATCGATCGAAAAGCTAAAAAGCTAGCCATCAAAATTTGACATCACTAGCAGCTTCTCAATTTATGAGAAAAGGTAAAGTTAATCTCACGTCGTAGAGTGGATAGCTCTGAGCTCTTTAGCACACGTAGCCTCTTTGCCGTGGAAACAAACATGCTGTGATTTTAGAATGAAATGAAAGAAGAAAATGTTACCACTGTGTCAAGTGACCAACTAATGCATGTATATGAGAAATTAAGGTTTCAGCTAAAGGAGATCTGATATGTATGCTTGAGTCTAGCCGTGCTTTATAAATCTAAGAGCATATTAGCACACCGGCCGTATGGGATTTATAACCATTATTTCGGTGTGTGGGACTGGGATGAGATGTGAACTCTTAGATTTGTAATATACGGCTAGGATTAAAGTAAAAATAAGTACATCCTAGTTTAGATCTATATATATAATGACAAAATGCTTACTTCCATGGGACATCACCAACAAGCATCCTGTCTCCTTCATTATCCTCATAGAGTAGAGTATATGAATCACTAATTGCTTTGGTCTCTTCCTTGTTCTCTTTTTCAACAGCAGAATGATCTCTTTGAGCTGTAAAAAACAAAGGACAAATTAAAAAAGTAGCAAATATGCATATTCTTTTATCATAATCATTGATCTTTAACTAGCAAAACGTACATGACTAGCAAAGAAGCAGTACTAAGCTTACATGTATCTGAGTTTTGTGAAAGATTGACTAACCAGCAAGAAGACCTTGGAAGAGGTGATCTATGGCAGAGGAGAGCTTCTCATAACTATCATAGGCTTTGAGGTTAACTTTTCTTCCAATGGGAACCCCTTCCATGTTGATCTTCACAAACATATGCTCTTTGGTACTACTCTCTGCGGATTTTCCTTTACTCTCCTCCTGCAAAGTCTCAAGTGGTGGCTGATCCGAAGCCGCCTTCGCGAGGCTCTTGTTTGCAAGATTTTTTCTGAATGAACGGACTGGAGGCCACCCAACTACCGGAGCTTGTGCAATTCTGCTTTTACTGAAGTAGCAACAGGAAGTAATAAACCTCACTTATAAGAAGAAAAACAGAAACACAATATGGGAAAAGTAGGATACTTCTATTAAATCACTTGGTTCAACTCAACTACAAGACCTTAACTTCATAACAACTACTTCACTATGTATTTCAATAAAAATCAGTCAAGTAATTGCAACCCTTATAAAGTAATAAAAAAAATTGAGCACCTTTTCTCATCAGAGCCATTTGCTGCAGCCGAAATGGGAAATTTTGAAGCAGTGGCAGGATCTGAACACGCTTTCTTATCTGGATGAGGAATCATTGGGTACTGGAAATAGGAAGACTTTGGCTGATGCTGAGCAGTGTTTGCCAACCACTTTGTCTCTTCATTTTTGGCCTTAACTTGTAAGTCATGACAGACTCTTTTGGCTTCAGGATTAGAACTAATGAAACCAAGCTGGGAGTGAACAGACTGTTCTTGATCTCCTGGAGGACCCAACCTCAGCTCCAGCTTTTTGTCTTCAGATGCAACACCACAGCTTCTCTTATTTGCTCTCACAGGCATTTCTTCAGTTACATGGAGTTCATCAAGATTATACAACTGACCCATACTCTTCAACAAAACCTATTTCAAGAGAAGCTCAAACACTATTTTCAGCCCAGACAAGTAGCTAGCAAAAACCAAAGTGGTTGTATTGGAAATATATAGCAAAGTGTGCCAACCATGACCTTTTTTAGAGGCCCAAGTATAGAGCAAGAAAAGGAAAGTGTTAGAAAGTTTCCTAGGCTCAATTTTTGCACTGAAAATGGAAATGCAGAGTCTGAAACATAAGTATCGGCGGCCGCGTAGATTGGAATATGGGGCAAGTCATATCATATATACATGACACTAAATATGATATATGACCAAGACAGCATTCTCAAAAATACACAATGTGCTTGTATGTGTGGTGTGCGTGTGTGACTGTGAAAGAGATGAGTCTTGTAATTATGTTTTCATATGAAAAAGAAAAGAAGCACATGCCCATTTATTCCATATCTGGGAGCCACCAAGTTCCTAATGCCCTTTGTACTTTTTTGTTGCTGTTTTTCTCATAAATTCATAATGCATGCCTTGCCACATAAACTAGGTTAACTACAGCTGAGCTAAAGTGCTAAACTAGCTCTCAGTTTTGCTTTTGGCTTGCAATCAACTTCAGAACTTTAAGACGAATCAATTTGATCATGAGTAAAATTACGTACCCTAAGTTTGTTGGGGTTGTGCTCACATCGGTTATGTATGTAAACTTCACATACAATTAGTTATTTTAGGGTATATATATATATATCGCCAGAATGGCGAGGCTACTGCATTTCTGAGTGAAATGTATTAATCTCTATGGATCAATTAACTTGTCAAATGAGCTTAAAACATGTATGCATGATAGGAGACCTGGATTGAATATGCTCCATAGACTTTCAAGTGCTACTACTGACTTGGATAGATTCAAGAAAGAGTCAAATATGTGTAGCAGTAGTAGCAACAGCTAGCACTATCTTGTAATTTTCATGGAGAAGACTTCCTAGTCACTAAAAAGTACTAGTAGTGGTCCTCTACTCCACTAGCTAGCTAATATCTTAGCTACAATAACATGTGCTTCTTAAAACCCTAAGCCTTCTTTGCCATAATACACTGGGCACTGAGATCTGATAAAACTAACTGGTGCTTAAGCTGCTTTACAGACTCAAGATTTTGAAGGATTAACAACATGCCTTTCTGGCATGCTCTTGCAATTGATGGGTTGGTGGGGAAAGATTACCAGATAATCTCATGATTTTTGAGGTTATTATCATTCTGTTAATTAATCTTGAAAGCTTCTCTTTCCTTGAAAAGAAGCAATTGAGAAAGTACTGATGATCAAATGTTCAATGAATATTGAGCATATTTGCAGATGGAGCAAGTCATGATCATCATCATTAGCAAGGCCAACCCTTTTTCAATTACCATCTCTAGTGGGTGGTGGACCCCTACATTCCACTTATAAAGATATCATATCACTCACTGCCCTCAATCAGTTCATCCTGATAAACCCAACTTTCACTTTAGGCCTTTTTCTGCTTTCTCATCTCCTCTCTTTAGTTTCTTCATTTCTTGATTGTTGTTATCATTGCTAGTTTTTCCTGCGCTCTAACAAACCTTCCAATATGTTCACAAGAAAACCATGCTTGGTTATTGATGATGGCATTAAGAATTTAATATACCAAATTCATGCATCTCTGATCGATTCACCATATATATATGAACCGAAATAGCTATGATGGTCTGTTTGTGATAATTACAAGTGCTTGATGGCTTCTTTTATGACTAAGACAATCTTAAACTAAATAGGCTGATTCCTTGACCCTTTAAGTCAATCAGTACCCTACTAGAAAGTTTAACATGTATCAAGTTCTCTCACATCCAACCTCTCATGACCTCCCTTGTTATCATTAGATCAGGAAGTTAAGAATTACATGCTACACATAAGGGCAATTAAATGACAACAACACAGCTGCAAATTTATTTATTAAAAGAAGAAAGGCCTTCATATCGTAATACATGCATTGCAGTATATAGCATAGAGGAGTAGAAATTGCCTTATTGGTAAATCTAGAAGTAGATTTTTCGAACAATATTACTTCTATAGATTATTATAAATGGCTAACCAAAACTCAGTATCTGCATATTACAGTAGCTAAACTTGAATATGGTGCCTTCTATAGTAAAATATATATTACGTAGCTAGGAGTCCACAAAATACATAGTTCTCAACTAGTTTCTCCCTATTATATGGGCACCTCAGGTTAGATTGGCGATGTGTGGCATTCAAGACCTTTGTGCCATTCCAGCTTGTCTTCTCAACTACAAATATAAGAAAGAAAAATAGCTCCTAGAGTTAATTAATTAATTGAACACGGCGTACAGTTGCCCAGAGAGAAAGAAAGTGTCTAGAGGTACCTGGAAATAAGTTTCAAGCTGCCTCTTCAAGGCCTCATGCTCATGTTTCACTCTCTGGAAAGCCCTCAAGCATCTGCAAAATTCAATCATAATCATGAGGCCCCAACAGGGAGAAAATGAAGAACTAGTAGTAATAGTATCGATGTGAATGCACATAAGAGACATGTTTGCTTTACCCTTCAGCATTTCCTGCCAGACAAAATTCTTTGAATTGTGTGCATTCATTCTTCACCTTTATAGCACCAATGCTATTAGAAATCAAACTTTCATCAGTACATTGGAGTAACAATGGGATTACTCAAAGAGTCACAAAATCTCAAAAAACTAAAGTTGTCCTGAAATGAACCAACAGTATGTCTCAACAGCTAACAAAGTTATGATCGAAAGTTGAAACAAAGAACAAGTAGCTAGTATTGGTTTTAGTAGAGTGATCAACCTTGAGCTACTACCCTTGAACTGGTGCACGTAATCATCCAGCCTGGCAAAATCCATAGGTACACTATGCCTGCAAAATTCATCTTAATCATCACTTTTCATTCTTATCACTACTACCAGGAATAAAATAAGCAGGACTGTTATTCCCATTAACGAAAAAAAGGTAGCTACTTGATGACTTACAGTGCTTGATCAATCTTTTGGAAGAGTCTAGATGAGTCTTTGTAGAACAATGTCACAATTTCCTCCACAAAGTTTGGGTTACTATCGTCTTCCAAATCCTCCAGCTGGACAAATTGCTGCTGATCCAAGTAATGCTGCAAAGATCAATCAAACCGTCATTAAGTATTGGGCCTACATATGGGCCGAAGTGCATTCTAATAGGAGAAAAGGTCGGTCCTCTGTATCTCGTCAAATAAAGAAGTTGGGCTTTGGTAGATTCATGGAATAGAGCCCTAGTCAAACCTAGGACATCAATACACCACCGGTCACCGGATCTATTTTGAAGAAATTAGGTTGTGAATGATCGAACTTTAAAGAATGAAATGCAAGGATACTCATTAGAACATTTATAAAAGACAGTGCTTATTCATTTCGTACTAATGTCATCGTTATAGTCCCTCATTAGTTGTTAAATTTTTATGTTCACCTCAAGTGATGATGGTGAATCAAAGGGATAATGAATTAAGATTATGATACATTAACGGTTAATATTGTACATCAAGAACATGAAAGCACGTCATTATCAAAGAAAAAAAAAAATACTCAGTATCCCAACAACCCGTCCCTGAAAAAAAAATGACAAAAAAACAATAATGATGAACCTGCTCAATGAGAGAACTTCTCATGTGGGCAACCTGGCGTCGCAACTGGTTTCTGTCCATTCTTCGTTTACAAGGATATGCAAAACAAGACTGAAATGAGAAACTGAAACTGGGATATGGAGCAGAGAGCTAAAATCTCGATGGATTGATTGTTATATTATAGAATCATGGGCAGCCAACCTATTTATAGCAAGTTCAGCATAGAGGGAAGGGTAGCGTCTGAAATTAAAGGCAGAGAACAAATCAAGGGGGTACGTGTCAACAAAATATCTTAGCTTGTTTATCCATTTTGGTATTGATATCGATATCGATATCGATATAATGTATATGCATGAAGATACACAGAACTATCAAAAGGGAAAATAGTCCCATAATCTAGTGAAATTTTCCTAAATAAAAAAGTTCAATAATCTAGCTATATATGAAAGAGCTATTTACAGACTACAAAGAAAATGGGAGAGCCCTTGTTAGATTGCAAATCATGGTAACCTAGACGGGAGGGATCCAATCAAAGATCTCATTGAAATTAAGTTTAGGGTGTTGTTAGTGGTAAGAGTTTACCAAAGCAAATCACAGCAAGAAAAAAGAACACATATAATTTGTTTGGAGAATTTACTCATATGATAACTTTTTTATTTAAAAATATTATTGGCATTTCGAGAAAGTTGTTGTACAATTTGCACCCACTCTGTATATACTAATATACACTGCATTTGTGAAAGCGTCAATAACATTTCATGTTTATATTTTGATGAATGAAAGAAATTCGAGACCTCATATACCATTTGAATGGTAATCACTTACACCTTACTGATCGGCACGTATATGGATAGAAAAAAATATGGTGATAATTAAGTACATGTTTTTCCATAAATTGATCTGTTAAGAAGGCGTGTCCCACAGACAAAATCCTGTTGAGAAGGCTTGTCCCACAGACAATGCCTACTAGAAGGCACACAAATAACACACTCGGGCCTCTCCCAATGTCATGCCACTTTGGAACAAATCCTGGAATCTTTCCTTCCTTTCAAGGATTTGGATTGTTGGCAAATGAAAGTCTCAATTCAGAAATTTTTTGAGAATGCTTCCCAGCAGATATAACAGTATAGGTACTACTTCCAAGTTCCGACGTGCTTATTCTCCCTAGCTACCTTTTTCATCATCTTATACTTTGTTTAAATATAAATTTCTTGGTTGCAAACGATTTTGCAAGATATTTCCTGATAATATATGTATGTCCTGAAAATGTTATAATAGTAGGAAACTTTGACTACATATAACATCTTTGATTATCTGCAGTCATCAGGGATCCCAGATTATCATGCGAAGTTGTTAACACCCTAATAAGATATCTAGCAAATGTACATCAGTACGCTTAATAATACCAGGAAGTGATGGGAAATAAACGCCTGGGCACTAATCAAAACTGAGGCCGGTTGCTCATGGGCGTGTGGAATGAGTTCCAGCCACTGATGCATCTACGACTGGAAATCATGCGCACATGGACGTGACTCTCGCTTTCCATCTTTGCAAGGAATCAACTATATCTTTCTTATTAACAAAAACATTTTGGTAAACAAAGCTTTAAATCAATAACAGGGTTCGAGTAATGAAGTTCTGTTATGTGAACACTACTGGCAAATTCAAGGGGCCGCAAAAGAGGAAGAAGTTAAAGAAAATAACTGATTGAAATGAGAATATAACCTTTTTGAAGGGGCAAAAAGTTGTCATTGTCGTGCCTTTCGGAAATGTTTGGAAGGAGAAAGAAGAGCAGAGAGGAGAAGCACTTATTCACTCGGTGTCTGTTATGTAGATGCGTGGTCACATCGCCTCTTTTGTAAAGAAACAAGGCCATGGGTGGATTGAATGGGATGAGAATATGAGATTTATGTTTTTTGAACTTGTCTAATCATTGGAAGGATTGATATTCTCTCTTTCTATCATATCTCCTGTGTCGATAAGAATCCCCATCCCTCCACAGATGTGATGAACGCATACCGGTCCTGTGGGTTTAGGCTTCTTCTAAACAGATACGAGCTTCCAAGAAAAAGCTTCTCCAAAAATAAAACTCTAAGTGAAGAAAATACCTTTAGGCAGAAATCGCTTGTAGATGACTGTTACCAGCAGAGAACCTGATAAACAATGCTGGTAGACCATTTTCAAAACTAAAAGTTTCTTCAGCCACAACCATATTCCTGAATCATGACCAGCTAAACAATGATTCCGCCTGATTGTTATATATGCCTTAATGATAATGGTACATTATAGATGATAGTAAATCAGACTCAGCTACAGCTGATCCAAGCGCAGCACACATTCACATCTAAGTGATCATAGGTTTACCATTAGAGTATCGTATTGTTTCAATGTTTTTTGAGGAAAAAAGACTAAAAGAGGCGTGGCTTCTAGCAGACAAATGACAATTCCCTGATTGTAGGAAGAAAAGAAAATATTAATCATCGGATAGTCACATTATACTACATTTTAATACATTTTAAAAGAGGCAAAATCACAAAATTATATTGAATGAAAAATACACCTATCTGGACAGAGGCAACAACATCAATTAATATTCGAGGCCTTTCCGTTAAATAACTTTCCACTCATCAAGAATATGCTTATGGTTGTTATACTCCGAAAAAAGTTGTGTGGGGGGGGGTGGTCATCCATCATCCAAAGTAAACTTTAAGTCTCTATCTTACTGGTCTTTTCACATGGATTCTTCCTGCAGCATCGGTTCTGCTCATCTCCGCAAGAATCCCATAGCCTGATAAACATTATTGAGAGTAGTATCAGCTATATCTGAAGCTTTCGTGGCACCTTCTGCCAAAATTCCATCCAAATAAGCTGCATCAGAAATGATTTCCTCGTAGCGAACCTGCAAAAGTAGAAAATGAAGATGTTGACAGGGAACACCACAATCAATGATGGAATAATATGGTACACTTAATGACAAGTGAAAAAGATCATTTCCTAAAATTGAAGACCACGCGAATCAATTAAATGATTGGACAAATGACATCAATATATCTTTGGCTGAATAATACAAAGGCATGCAGCCTGAAGCATAAGAACAACCAGCAAGCAATATAATACAATATTCCCACCAATTTATTGTGTGCAGTTTGTGCATCCTAACAAATAAAGGTAAATTGCCCAACAGCTGAAAGGGAATCATCTCAGCAGAACTGTTACGGGATCAGGATCAATGAAATTGATACTTAAAAAGCATAAACATGCCTTCGGAGTTTGGAAGCACATAAAAGTTCTTTTCTTTTTCCTTAGTGTTTTTGCTGGGGGGAATAAACATATCAAGATATGGGAAAAAAATCAACATACCTGCAGCAAACGGTTGCAAATGAACCTAGAATTAATACAAAACCTATTATAGCTGTTCTAACCCAAGATCTTAGGAAACGCCAATACCAGTGCTGGATTCTAACCTAGAGTTAACATAACATATTAAAAATGCTTCATATATAGATATTAAAACCTGGATAGGATACAGATGATCAATCAACGCGTCAGCCAGGAGTGACTTAAATGTGCCCCAGTTCATATCTTGGCATTCTTGTGCAACTTCCTGCCATAATAAAGGTTCACTGGTTAACTAATCTCAAACCTAGTGCAAAGTTCATAATTACAAGATGATAGGCCATCTTCATATTCCCGAAATTCTTTATAAACAAAATTTTGCACTACACACCCCATGAATTACCTCTTTTGTCTTTCCCGATATGAGCTGATATATTGAGAGAAGATTATTGCACTCAGGCCTTTCTGGATTATCAAATTCCATGCTGTAAGAATTACCCATGAAACAAACCAAAAACAGAGAATGTGACCTCCCAATAAACAAAGGGACAAACACAGCATCATAAAAAGAAAAAAAATCCACGAAGCAGAACATCAAAGTGAAAAAGATTCAAATGATTTGGAAGATAGATATTCACCCTGGAAATGAGTCTGTTTTGCACCTCTTTATCTTGTTAGCTATTACCTATAGAACAATTAAGACACTTGGATCAACTTCCTGAGGGGAATAATATGAAACTAAAGAAAATAAATTGAAAACAAAAACCAAAATAGGTAGGCCACAAGGATCAATAAAAGTACTTAACTAATAAATGCCAAGGTATGGATCTAGTCAACCATTTACAGCAACAAGAAGTGAAATGAGAATGATAGATAAATGGTTCTGGCAGAAATTGCAGTACTCTTGACTACTTTAACTATTCTGAGAAGTTTCAACGTCAGGAAAAAGAAAAACTGTTACATCAGTGGTTGCTCTATAATCTATACTTTCCTTCTAGCAATATAAAAAGATCTATAAGCAGCATCAGATTAAAGGAGTGTGAGGCAATCTAGACTAGTTTGTGACAGTCAATTCAACCTCCATAACGTCAATATACATATAGAAATAATAGAATAATGCAAACCTACGCTAAAGCTTGGTTATGTCAAAATCAATGACAATTGATAAACACAAAACACATCGTACACGCATGCTATTATGCTGATAAAAGGATCCATATAGAACCAAAAACAAGGAGCGGGCAAATTTCTATTTCTCACATCTTTTGGGTCAAGAAGATTTATCCGCGACTGATCAGAAGGCGCCGATTTGGACATCTGTAATGTTGCAATCAAAAGATATGTCAGTAACTAAAAGTGTAGGATGTTTCATAGCTGTAGTTTCATACTAACCAAAACCCATCTATTTTCTTCTTCCTTTGGTCATTATCTGAACCCCTATCATATCCCTCAAGTGCTTCATAGTCTTAATTCACTTTTAAAACTGTAGTTTTATTCATTTTCTACTTTGATGCTAGATGGATATATTTCATCGGTACCTAAAACAATAATATAAACATCCCTTCCAAAATAGAAAATACTGTGAACACAAAATCAGATGTACACTATTCTGCTGTAAGTTGATATGAGAACTCAAACAATCAAAAAGGAACAACCTTGGAACAACCATCAGTAAGGGACATCACTCGAGCTCCAACTGGTGGTATAAGAGGCTCAGGGACCTTAACAACAAAAGGCCATAGTTATTAATCTTATGATGCTGACAAGCTCGCTCAAGTTAACATTAACAACCAAAAAAAAAAAATCACCTTGAAAAGTGCACCTCCTCTCCTGCATCCACGTATAAAATACATATGTTAACATATAAAATAGTCATCGAGTCAAATGGAAAACTTTCATGTCTAAGTCATGGATGATCTCATATTTGTAAGTTGTAAACTCTCACCCTCCTAATTTTTTCCATTTCCGTCCTCCAAATAAATTATTAACACGCTCAGCCAGCTCACGTGTCAACTCCAAATGCTGCTTTTGATCTTCACCGACTGGGACAAAGTCAGACTACAGAAGCATGCAGGAAATCATAAGAATAATAGATGGCATAATTGTTAACTATCATCAATATGTATAGTTAACCAAGCACACACATAGAAGCATTGAAGTTGCTACAAGTACTGCATGATTATTACACCTTAAATGGTTGTAACAACTGCAGTGCTTCTATGTGTAACTCAGCTGATGCATCCAGTAAAGGAACCCAAAACCTCAATCTGCACTCTGTACTTAGGACAGAGATAATTATCTGATATAATATTTCAAATCCTATCTGGAAGTTTTGAAGATTACCTGATATAAAAGAATATCAGACGCCATCAAAACAGGGTAAGTCAAGAGAGCAACACCAACATTTTCATCCCCCTACAATAGCAGACCCAAAAGATAAATCATACAATTTAACATGTAGAAACTGTAAAACACCCAAAACAGGCAATTTAAAGCTATTTCTATGAAGAACTACAATAACCAAATTGAGATACAAACAATTTAATAAATGACAATAAGTCGTAAAAATGCTAGTCAATAAAAATCTTGATTGATTATTTGTCTGCTACTGTCAATAAAACAGAGTGAGAGATAAAAACCCTAACATATTGACCAGAATGATTTCCTATTTGTATAATTTGTCATCAATGAGAACACTTCTAAGTAGATTAGACACAAAACTGATGATAGAGCTTTCATACAGCTATAAACGCACCGCCTTGCGTGATTTCTCTTTAAACTGAATCATTCTGTTAAGCCATCCAACAGGTGCTACAGAACTTAAAAGCCACATCAGTTCTACATGGGCACGAACATGAGACTGCACGAAGACAGATGCCTGCACATACAAAATCATAATAGAACATAAGCAAAAGTAAAATCTTCTAACAAACATCAGAAAGGACCAATATCTGCCTTGGACCTTCGAGGTGTCAACTCCACATGCCAAATAAAGAGCTGCTGTATCCCTCGTTGCCCTGGATAATTGTTGTGCATCATACGGTAATGTAATCTGTGAGAAGGAAAACGAAAACTTTGAAACGCTAATAAGAAAATCATAAACCAGATTCATTTTCCAAGCATAGCAAGACAAACCCTGAGCCTCTTTCTCCATGTATTCATATATTTACAGTCCCACACTGAAAAAAAAACAAAAAGAAAAAAAAAAACACATTCTGTTCTAATTGTACACTATGGCCACAAAAATTTATCATTTAAAGAGAACATCAGCAGTCCGCAATTACTTGCGTGAATACCACAGCACATATTACAAACAACAAGCCAATGAATCTTATAAGCAAATGATTCTACTCTAATCTATCTGTGGGTACTACATGCACAAGCAACAATGGAAAGTGAAAAAAGAGTAGTATCACATCATAAATTAAAAGATGAATTAAGGAACTGAAAACATACCGCATGGAGGTCCACAATGAAAAAGAGAGTATCGTATGTATTCTGCAAGCAATAGATACCACATTGCATATTAGCTAACTATCTAAACATATCAGATTCAATTAACTACTCCTAAAGCACACAATTCAGTGCTACCTGTAATGTAATCCAGTTTCGTATGGCACCGAGATAATTCCCCAGGTGGATAGAACCTGTCGGCTGGACTCCAGACACTATTCTCTTCCTACAAATGAAGAATCTAAATTCAATGAACCTGAATACAAATGTAATCCAATTCCAATCTATTCAAATATGTGTGTGACCAATAAATTTTTCAATTTAACCAATATCATCTACAATGTAGCTACATATAAGACGGAACAAGTAAGAATTTGGCAGTAAATAGTAAAAAAATGGAAAGGATTACTTTACAGTGGTCGGAGAACTCTCGGAAACAGCCGGTTGCGCGAGCGAAACGCTGCAACAGCATCGGAATCCGGCGGAGCTTCGTGGACTCGGAAGCCAATTCTGAGGACTTGAACTAGCTCCTTTCAAGTGCCTGATTTGAAATCCACGCGCGCGCCTGCATCAAAAAAATCAAAACCATACAAGAATGTGAAGCTTTCAATTGGAGATTGACGGCGACGAGAGAGAGAGAGAGAGAGAGAGATTACAGTGAGGAAGAAGCGAGGCGAGGAGAAGAGTTGGAGATGGTGAGGAAGTGAGAGAGGACTAAGCGACCCATGGCCTTTGCTTGGTTTCGCGGCTTTGGAAATTTTATCCGACGCTCCTTTATATGTGTCTCGACGAGTGACGGAGTGAATGGCGATTAAATTACCAATTACCCGTTTTGTCTTTGTTCGGAAGTTACAGCCCTTTACCATTGCACTTTTTTCTTGATAAAGTTAGGCATGAAATCTAGCGAGACTAATGATGCTCAAGTCGTTACAAGTATCAAGCGAGGCTAATCATGTATGTATTCAAGTGAGGTTTATAATACTTACATCCATGCAAGTGAAACTAAGCACACATAAACATGTAGTGTGATATTCCAACTCCATATAAACCGATTCTAAAACTGATAAATCATGTTCTTATTCTCGTCAAACTGTCTTCACCGATAAATCAAATCGTAATTATAGAACTAACAAACCTCATAAATCTCAATATTGCTTTTTGTTACTAATTTCTAAAGTTTGAAAATTGGAAAAATAAAAAAATAAAAAATATATATATGTTGTAGAGAAACTGAATTTGAGAGGAATTTGCTGTGTATTCTCATTGATAATAGGGGCCTCTTTATATAGAGGATTACAATGCATAGAATCTCAATCATACAAGGAAAGTAATTCTACATTGATTAGGATTCTAGATCCTTCTAATTAAATCCTATTACCACTAGGTCAAGTAACCTAGAGTTTGGACCAGACACATAATCGGGATTTCCTTGAACACTCCCCCTTGTGTCGTCCAAACGTGGTGCTTCTCTCGTTGCCTCATTAAAAAACCTTGCCGAGTAACAAAAACCCAGTGGGACAAAAATAACCTCGGTCGAAGGGGAAAAAGAGCACAACACACCCTTCACGTTTCGAGACCATACATGTGGACATCTCCCCCTGATGTCTGCATCTCCCCCTGATGACTACGGTCATGGGAGTTCGGATAACTTCCGTAAACGATGCTACCAACATGTTTCTCGAAAGTGGAATTTAGGCAATGACTTAGTGAGCAAGTCTGCCACACTGTCCTCAGATCGAACCTAGTTCATTTTGATCTTGAGGAGAGTCTGTTGTTGCTGATTAAGCTTGGTGTTGTCGCTTTGATGTAGCCTTACTTCATTTGTTCAAAACAAGCTGCATTATCCTAAATGCTCGTAGGCTCATCTGTGGTAGACTTCAAACCACAATTGTTCGAACATGCGTAATTATGGATCCAATCCATATACATTCACGAATCTCTTCGTGAAGAGCAATAGTCTCTGCATGGTCCGAAGATATAGCGACTAGGGTCTATTCTGTAGACCTCCAAGATATCGCAGTCTTTACCCATGGTGAACACTTAACCAGTTTGGGAATGACCTTTGTGTGGGTCAGAGAGGTACCCAGCATCAGCAAAACCTTCAAAAACGCTAACTTCGTTTTGGGATGGGGAGAGGGGACGCATGCCGGTGTTGGCGGCGTTCCTGGTGTGTGATGGGTCCGAATCCATCATCTCTCTGTAGGGATAGAACAGGCCCATATCAATCGTACATCTCAAGTATCGAAAGATATCTTTTACACCAATCCAATGGCGTCGCGTTGGCGCAGAGCTATATCTAGCTAACAAGTTCACAATATATGAGATGTCCGGTCTTGTGCATGGAGCTAAGAACAATAATGCGCCAATTGTACTAAGTAAGACACTTCTGCCTCTAGCACATCTTCGTCATCATCCTTTCGACGAAGAGGATCCTTTTCAGGATCAAGACTACGGACAATCATGGGGGTGCTTGAAGGTTTGACCTTGTCAAAATGCCTAAGCATCTATCAACACGATGCTCAAGTTCCAAACCGAGATATAATCGTGTTCTCCCAAAATCCTTCATCTCAAACTCGGATTTCTAATGTTCAGCGGTTTCCCTTAACTCTTTAAGGGCTTCTAATGAAGATCATGTCCAGCATGAACCGCGATAGAATCCGAAACTTGTTATGGAAACGCGTGGGCATATCCCTTCCCAATCAAGTAGTCATCTTAGTGAGTGTTTCAACCTCTTTGTAAAACGCGCCCCGTGGTCTAGAGCCACTTGACTTGGGTAAATGAAGTTCACCATGAACCTTCATGTATATTCCGTATCTAGATCCCCATAGAGATACATAGTGACCACATTTGTAAGCTGCATGTTCAGTTATTCGAAAACTACCAAACTGACAAGGTAGTGGAGTGCAATGACATCCATTACGAGAGAATATGTCTCATCGTAGTCGATTCCAGGGCGTTTTGTGAGAAGCCTTGCGCCATAAGGCGAGATTGCCATCTCTTTTTCTCATCACGCTTTCTAACGAAGACCCATTAGTCAATAGGTTTTATGTCAGGAGGTGTTGGCATCACTAGCTCAGAAAACCTTCCTCTTCGTTTAGAGAATCCATCTTAACCTGGATCGCATCTTTCCATTTGGGCCAAATCTCTCTACGTTGGCATTCATTCATCAACGGAGCGTGGTTCGATATCATCGGACTCAACAAACTCATGCGCAACGAAATGCGTGACTACATCATCAATTATGATGGAGTTTTTATCACACGTCTCATGTACACTAGTGTAAGTTTCATAGAGCTCTATATTCTCAGGAATAGGGTTCTAACGTTGAGGCGTCCCCCAACGATAACCATAACCCGAAAGATTCTCATGAGACGGATTATGAGTGTCGATGATCAAAGGATTGGAATGTGCCAAAGTATCATTCGAATCCACGGGCCTCCCACGCATCCTAGCTAGGGCCATGGCCTATAACGCCAGAGTGCCACTCTCATTGGCGTTGGCGCCATGCCTACCTTCGTGTAGGGTGGCGCTACGTCCTCTGGTAGGGATGTACTTCCTTGCAGGCATATTTGCAGCAGATGTGTGATCTCGTCACTTTAATAGGGATCAAGATGAGACATAGTGGGGACAGACTACGACAATTCCTGTCGTTCCTGTTGAACATTCGTGTTCTTATCTCCCCCTAACGACGGGAAGACTGTCTCATCAAAGTGACATCCGCAAATCTAGCGGTAAGGAGATCGCCTAGCAAGGGTATGAAGTGGCGGACGATTGTTGGAGTCTCAAATCCAACGTAGTTGCCCATTCGTCTGTATGGACCCATCATAGAGCGCTGTGGCGGCGCAATTGGCACATAAATGGCACACTCAAATATGCGTAAGTACGATACTTGTACCCAGTCACTAGCTGTAACGCCGAGGTAGATTGAGTGGCGGTAGGTCGTAGACGAATTAGCATAGCTGCATGCGATATTGCATCACCCCAAGCGGATATAAGGAGATTGGTGCGCATTACCAATGTCTTGACTACCATCGTAGTCGTTTCCGCGAGACCATTTGGGTGTGTACAGGAGAATATGATGTCCAACATCAGTCTCATTGCAATATCCATCGAAAGTCTTCGATGTAAACTCACTAGCATAGTCAAATCCAATTTACTGAATAGGATGATTCGGGGAGTGTGCTAGGAGTGTTTCATAAGCCCGTTGTCATAGGATGTGTGCTAGGAGTGTTTCATAAGCAGCATTACAAGTGGACAATGGCACAACACGGGACCAGCGTGTGGGCATATCAACCAACATCATGAGATATTTAAACGTCCGCAAGTTGGTGGAATCAGTCCACAGAATCCCTACGGATTCTATGTAAGAACATAATGAGTATTTTCATATCCTTTGCATAGGACGGTCTCAGTCCTAATTTTCCTAAGGAAATGGCTTTGTAAAATGAGCGAGAGGCCTTAGAAGCAACCAAGGAGAGTTTTGGTTGGGCCTGAGCGTTTGAAACGCATATTGAAGCAAAGTTTGTGACTACATCACCCATCATGGTGTCGTGACCATGGGAAGTGGCATCCATGGCGGTATAACCATGGGGATTGACATCCATGGCGTCATGGCCATGGGTAGCGCCAAATATGGCGTTGTCACAAGGGACTTGGGCGGCCATATGGCGCTCCAAGACAGCTGCAGCGCCAGATGCTGCAATTGTTGCGGTCTTGCTAAGTCCAGGAATCAATTTTTGATTCTTGCTTCATTTCGCTCGAGGGTGTCCATGTGAAGTCTTTAGTAGACGGACCACCAGATCATGACCAGGGTGACTTATCCTGTCGAGACAAAGCCAATATGTGTCTAAATCCAAGAGATCTTCTCTCATAACTTTATTGGATTTAATAGCTCGAATAGTGACATAGAGTCCACTAGAGAGACACATAAACTTCTCTAAGATGCGCATTCGTTCGCAATCATTAGAAGCATTACAAAGGAACTCATTTCTGTTCTCTACATGCGTTTTCGCATGGAGTTCGTTGGCTATCCATAGGTGCGAGTTGCCCTAGGAGCGTAGAGAGTTTCTGTGACATTAATCAAGGTGCCATTTGGCAAAGAGAACTTGGGCTATTCCATGTCCTTGAATTAATACTGATGGCCCAGCCATCGTAGTCACAAAATAACATGCTCATGAATCAAAATGGAGTCATAATGAAAAGAACTCAAAATTTTATTCATAAGCCAACGGAGTACATCATTGTCTCTTAACCATTTGGAGAATCTAATCCAAATGCTTAGCTAATGCAAAACAATGGTAGTCGTCTAACATCTTTCGGTAATTCCAACGCAAATGTGACCAGGTGAGTAGGGAGATGTCGGTGGAGCAAAGCTCGCTTAATTACCACTTATCTCAAAACCTTCCTAGACATCACATTTACATTGAGTACGCCTACTTTGAAGAAAGACTAAACCATAGGCATCTACTACAAAAATAATATGGCAATTGCCTACATCTCTTGGAAAATAAAGACTTAAACAGAATTGGCGATCTATTGATCCCAGCCAGATTCGTAGTCTTCAACCCTTCACTCTAGATCATCTTCTTGATCTTCTTGCTCAACATAGTGAGCTTCTCTTGCTTCACAATATGTTTTGTAGGCGGTGACAGTTTCTTCACGAGTTCTACAAGTGTGCCCAATGACCAGACACTCCACATTGAGAACATACATCTCTTTGCTCAAACTCCATTGATTGAGGCGCTTTGAAAGCGTCATTTAGATGGCTCTTAGTGTTGGTGGCGCCACCAACATGGCCAGAGGCGTTGCCTCCCTCTCTCTTTCCACGTTGACCTCTTCGGTTCCGTGTTCGCCTATATTGGCGGTTACCTTCCCAAGTAGAGCGATTATATGGACCAGAACGTCCAGAAGTATCCCTAAGGTTAGGGTTTCGCTCTTGGCGCCTTCTCTTAGGGGCGCAACTATAATTGGATTCCGGAATATGCTTTGTTCCCACGGATCTCGAATTATAGTTCTTCACAAGGATGTTGTCATACTTTTTAGTGACATTCATAGCTCCAATGAGCTCATGAAACCTTGTGATCTGTCCTGCAGTAACATCAATTCGATAGTTCTTAGCAACCATCAATGCAGAAACGGGGAAGGTAGAGAGAATCTTCTCAATCAACATCGCATTTGTGATCTCTTTACCACAGAATTCCATTAAGGATTTAATGCGAAGTGCTTCCGAGTTGTAGTCAAGAACTGACTTGAAATCATAGGAGTGGAGGCTATGCCATCTCACTTCTAGGTCAGGAAGCAAGGAAGGAGTCATGGACGTTGCCAAATCTTTCTTCGAGTGAGACCCACAGCCTTCTGGGGTCTTCTTCATTCATACACTCGTACTGGAGCGAATCATCCATATGACGAGTCATTAGGATGATGGCTTTCGCCTTATTTGCCTCTAAGGCTGCTCTATTTGCTTCCAAAGCTTGAGCTTGCTCAACAGTTAGCACGTCCTGGCTAGGCTCGAGAATCGTATCCAGGATTCCATCGGCCTTGAGATGCTGGCGGACATCACGAACCCACCTGTGATATTCAGAGCCAGTTGTTCCCAATGGAGTAAAGTCCAATTTGTTCAGGTTACTCATCCTGAAAGAGAACAAGAAATTAGGGTTAGTTTCGGAGCGTGAAAGGCTACCACGAAAACATATAAAATTCCTGAGCGTAGTCGCTTCCAAGAAATTAGGAATTTCCGAGCGTAGTCGCTTCCAAGAAATTAGGGATTTTCTGAGCATAGTCGCTTCCAAGAAAATCCGATTCCAAGAGGGGTTTTGGATTAGATCGAAACAATGATGTATGTGGTCGATCGTTTTTCTTCTCAACAAACTCTAAGTTTGGAGGACTCTACAAGCTCCAAGCTTGGAGTGAGCACGAACCCCCACAGTTCGGCTTTTGGTCTCCCCTATGAAGAAGAAAGGGGGGTAGAAGAAGGGAGGTTGAAAGTCCTCGAGAAAAGAAGAGAAATTGAATTTAAAAACTCTAAAAAACGGGAACGTTTAGTAAAAAATACCTCGAAATAAGTCGCCGGAAAATTTGGCCGGAAAAGTCGCCGGAAAGTGGCCGGAAAAGTTGCCGGAAAGTGGCCGGAAGTCGGTTGACCTGAGGGTTGACCGGCGTTGACCGATGTTGACCGAAGGTGCTGACGTAGCGGCCGGTTGCTGACGTGGCAGGCAAAGGGACGCTAATTGTGTGCCTGCGTGGATGATGATGTGGCCTGGGCTGGACCCCTTCTGCTTCTGGGCTTCTGGGCTTCTTCCTGCTACTGGGCCTAGGCTGCACAGTTGCTTCTGGGCTTCCCTCCTGGGCTCTGCGCCCCTTTTTCTTTCTTCCTCTGCCGGTTTGGTTGTAGCCGGTTGTGGTGGCCGGTTCAGGTCCTTTTAGGCCGGTTCCGGTGAAGATTTCTCCGGTTCCGGGATTCTGGAGTATGGCTGAAGCTTCTGACGGAGGAAGGTGGTGACAGGTGGATGGGAAGGATGCGAACCCGGCTGGAGATCGTTGGATTCTTCTTTGGGACCGGATTCAGTCACTTCTGGCGGCCGGTTCAGGTCGATTCCGGCCGGTTCCGGTGGTTTCGCCGGAGGTTCCGAGCTCCTGGGATCTGGGGCTTCAAGGTGGGTTGCGGAAGTTTCTGGGATTTTAAGGCTACAAATTTAGGGTTTCAGGGTTAGGGCTTCGTGCTGATAACGTGTTGTAGAGAAACTGAATTTGAGAGGAATTTGCTGTGTATTCTCATTGATAATAGGGGCCTCTTTATATAGAGGATTACAATGCATAGAATCTCAATCATACAAGGAAAGTAATTCTACATTGATTAGGATTCTAGATCATTCTAATTAAATTCTATTACCACTAGGTCAAGTAACCTAGAGTTTGGACCAGACACATAATCGGGATTTCCTTGAACAATATATATATAAATTTGGGTTAATATTTTTGAGTTCTGTCACTTGAAGAAACTCCTAAAACTCATATTTTACTAAAAGAGATTATAGCATATGAGAATTTCAATATTAAAAAGGTGTTGATAAAATTCGAGTACTCTCATAACACCTTGAAGTCTGTCAAATGGAGCCACCTCTGCATATAAGGGGCGGCGAACCAACATCTACACTAAATTAGTTCGCCATCGAGTGACTCATCACGTCTTGAAAATTCCTATATATTTACCTGATTTTTTTTTTTTTTTTTGGGCCTTAAAAAGGTAAATTTATTTTATTAAAAAAAAAAAAGAAAGGTAAATTTATTTTATTCAACGATGCTAGAAAATTCGGCCAAGTGCCGTGAGGCTGTGGCAAGTGTGTGAGTCAGTGGCACCAGGTCAGTGGAGGGAGACAACTGATTAGAGCGGGAGAAATAACAGTGCCACCGCCGGAGGGTAACCATTCAAACCCCCTTACAAATTTCTCATTTCTTCCAAACCAAAGCACTCGAAATTCACAGCGAGGTAACATCTCAACGATGGTCGACCACGAACGCCTTCTGGCGAGAGAGCGGCTACAGATCGAGCAGATTCGAGCACTCGATCTCGAGGAGCTGGAGGTCGAGGAGGTCGATGACGACTACAACGACGACTCTTCCGCCGACGACGCCGCCGCCGCCGCCACGTAATTATCATCCTCCACCTTCTTCTTCTTTTAACTCGTAACTCATCACTAGACCTGTGTGAATTTGGGACCTAGGGTTTATGAATCCAATTCGAATTGATTTTTTTTTTTTTTTTTGACTGTGAGATTTGGATACTGACTTCGTTATGGAAATTTTAACTTGGAAGTGGCCGCGGCATGGCTGATGAATATACCTTCAATACTTGTTTGGCTTCATTGCATACGTATCTTGGCGGTATGCACTTAATCTGGTTATTTATTCGTTTTTGTGTAGTTACTGGTTCAAAGTTTTGATGCTTAATTGCTTAGTTCATTGTTATTTGTAACAGAGGTTGAAGACACTCATCATAGGATGGCGTTTTTGGATGGCGGTGCGGTATTGAACCTCCCAATCTTCTATCTCGAAGGTACTCCTCTATGTATTATTACATTCGATAGTTCAATTTGATCCAGTCTCTCACCGCGGTGGCAGCCGAAGTTGTACAACGCTTTATCATGTGTGTGTTGTCGACATTTCCGAGTAATGTGAAGAAATAATTACTTGACTAAAGTATCTGAAAATATTAGGGGAATAACAGATAGTTTATATGGTATGTATACAATTCAGATTCTTGTTAGATGTTCAAAATATAATAGTGTCTTTTAAATGCTCCCTGTCAATGGAATAGCTCCCTAGAGATATCACAAGAGTCTGTGCTAGTGGTATCTCACTACTGCCACCTTTCTGAACTTTGTTGCGACTGATGTTTTAGCTGCTGTAATAACATTACCTGATTGTTAGCCCAAACCATTTTTGTCCAAATGCATGAGGATATAGAAGAATTAAAGTTAAGTAAGGCACTGATGATGTTTTAGGAATGCCTTCTTCAGCTCTTCCTCTTTCTCATATTGTCACAATGCTTTTATTCATTTTATAGTTATTCAATGTCTAAAGAAAACTTAGATTTTTTCTACGTGGTGTATCGCAGGAGTTGTCCTGTTCCCAGACGCTACCCTTCCACTAAGAGTTATTCAACCCAATTTTGTAGTCGCTATTGAGAGAGCACTATCCCAAGTTGACGCTCCTTATACCATTGGTGTGGTATGTCGAACTGCTTGTGACAGCTGCTGACTTGTTCTGCCCACATATTGCATTTCCTTCTCTGGATTTTCATCGTAATTTTTTCTCCTGAATTTTTTTTTGCAGATTCGTGTTTACAGAGATCCCAACAATAGAAGCATAAAGTTTGCAAATATTGGGACAACTGCGGAGGTATGTTTAGTTTGGCCTACTGCTCATATGTCTGAATCTACGTCATCTCATTTATATGTGCTAGATTACTAAACTATTAATTTTTTTTCTCTCTCTTTTACAGATTCGCCAATATAGGAGATTAGAGGATGGCTCACTGAACGTGGTAACCCGTGGTCAACAGCGATTTCGTCTTAGACGCCGTTGGATTGATGTGGAAGGAGCGGTTAGAATAACTTTGTGTTTCAGAGATTGCCAGTTCATGACTCTATTGGTTATATGGTCATCTATATAATGACTAATTTGTTGTAAAATTTTCATCTGTCAGCCATACGGGGAAATCCAAATTATAGAAGAAGATGTACCATTGAGGGCTCCACGGGCTGCATTTGGAGATCTGGCACCATTTAGTAATCGAAAAGGCCATAGTTTCCCGCGTGCAATGCCTTCGCACGCTTCTCGTGGAAATTCAAATGGATCTATGGATGTGGACAATGACTCAGAGGCAAATTCAGATGAAAGCTTTGAGAGTGCACTTTCTTTGACAGAAAAGGGAATTCACCAATCTGCAATTGAATCCTATTATGGATCTGATGTGTCAACAAGCAGTGATGGTGAGAAGTCAGAATTCTTATCTCAAGGATCACAATCAAAAGACTCTGATTCCACAGATTCATTGCATTCGTGCCCTGAGAGTTTGGTTGATTTGGGGAGCAGTTCCATATCGGAGATGCAATCATCCAAACAGAAAGATCCAAGTAGTTGGAGAAATACAGACTCTAAACAGATACGTAGAGTTCCAAGAGCATTCTGGCCCTATTGGGTATATCGCATGTATGACTCCTATTGTCTTGCTCAAGGAGTGGCAGGTAGTTTTACTTTGCTTTGGTTCACACCTGATTTCCAAGTTCTTAAAGATTCCTTGATATATTAGCAGATTTTCCCTGGTTATAACTAAATTGAAAAACGATCAAGAACTTTTGTATTGTCCACTTTGTGATGCAGAACATGTTTAATCTAAGTTTTATTTGAGTATACTTGTGAAATCACTTTAGAATTACAATGACATTAGCAGAATCATTATTAATCATGGCAATACCTACTAGAGTTGTTCAATCAACTTCATTAGATATAGATGACGGCGCAGAAAAAAGAAATAAGAAGAGACAACCAAAGATTTAGTCCCAGGTTATCTCTGAGCATTTTGCAACATCCTGCTGTATCATATATGAATTGAGTGAAAAAGAGAGTTTAAGGATTCAACTTCACATATTGTTAGTTTCCTGTTTGTGTTTTTAGTCAACCAGGTGCGCACCTGTTGACATGGTTTTTCATACTTTATATTTCATTCTGCATTGATTGCAGATATGTGGAAACAGATAGTTGGGGCACCATTAATGGATGGTCTGGTGAAGAAGCCTGATCTTTTGTCATTTTACATCGCTAGTAAACTTCCTGTTTCTGAATCTACAAGGCAGGAGCTTTTGGAGATTGATGGTATTTCATATAGGTTACGTCGGGAAATTGAGTTGCTTCAGACTGTTAATCTTCTCCGGTGTAAAACTTGTCAGGTTGCTTTTGCTTTGGAACTCTGCGTGCATAAATACATACAATTTGCCAATATATGCTCTATTTACATATGTGGGTGTGTGTCTTTGGTATACGCTGCAGACTGTTTTTGCAAGGCGGAGTGATATGCTAGTGATGTCAAGTGATGGTCCTCTTGGTGCTTATGTAAACCCCTATGGTTGTGTACACGAGATAATGACTCTCTACAAAGCAACTGGCTTGGCACTCGTAGGTTCAGCAGTGAAAGAATACAGCTGGTTTCCTGGGTATGACCTTGTACTAGCATTGTTCTAATTCTCTGACCAAGTTATTATTCTTACCAAATCCTTATTTTCTTTACATCGTAGTGCATTTACTGTCCTCAAGGCCAATGGGTTTTTCCTGTTTGATGCTTTTTCAAAGAACAAAACAATAATATCTTTATAGAGCTTACATGTGAAACCATGACAGTGTGATTTCAAGATATGAGGTGATTAGCAAACTTGAGGGAGTTTGTAAGATTATGGTCGAACAAATGCAGAAATGTAGTTCATTATTTCGGGAAAAGAACTTATGTCATAATCATAATATTACATGGAATGACTGTAACCTGAGGTGTAATTGCAAGGATAGTAAATCTGGGCAATTTATTGATGTGCTATTTATCCCCTTTCAAATCCTGGGAATTTTGTCACTTTATTGTAATTGATGGTTTGGTTTTCTAATGATAATATTTTATGCTGCTAATTTCTATGACTTATTTGATTGGAGTAATCTTAGAATTTGATTGTTGTGTGAATCTTGTAAATAATAAATAAAAAATTGTTATGTGAGAGGCTAAGATGCTAGTTTGCTCATGTTTGCAGGTATGCATGGACAGTAACAAACTGTGCCACCTGTGAAACTCAAATGGGTTGGCTCTTCACAGCCACAAAAAAGAATTTGAAGCCTAAATTGTTTTGGGGGATTCGGAGTTCCCAAGTTTCTGATGACTTGCACTAAATTTGAGTCACTGCCCTGAATTTTACTGTTATGTAATGCGCTATATTTGTATATAGCTACTTGTATCTATCTGCAAATTGACACTGCACTTACCAATCTTGTTTGAAATCAGGAAATTTTACCTACCCATAATTCATATATAGAAAAGGTGGTTCTGGTAGATAGTTCATAGTTCCTTCTGGCTTGAGAGCCTTTGTCAACTAGTAGCTGTAAAACATCAGCATGTTCGAAGTACCACGTGACATTGGTATTATGCTATTACATCATTCTGATCTCAGTCTTGCATTACATTTTCCTACCAAAAGTGTAGTTCTCAACCTCTTATATCAGTTCCCGTTGGTATATAGCATTTAGTAATATATATAAACACACACACATTTACCAATGAATTATTCCAAAGCCTACTAAAAGAAAGGGATGGAAAATCGTCGACAAGAATGCTACCACTCATATACTGAAGTAGCCATTTTTATATGAGAATGCTTTTGCATTAGGGACTCTTGTTCCATTTAGTTTTACCCATTTCCACCATGACAATAACCACACCATGGTAATAAGCCAAGACATGTTTGTAAAGCTGCTTTGATATATTGATACTTTAATGAAGAGTTCCAATGGAAAAATTACATAGCTGCTCGAAATTGGAACAAAGAAAAAAAAAAAAATCAAGTTTGCAAGTTCTAAAAGCAACGCAAAAGGACCGAACCAACAAAGTAACCCAATTTTGACCAAAAAAAAAAAAACAAAGTAACCCAATGAAAGCAGTTATTTTTGGGGAAAGAATGATAATCAGGCATATTTTGGGGAAAGAATAGAATGATAATCAGGCATTGCAGACCACACGAGACACTGTACTTTCAAAGATAGTTTCTGTAGAGTGGGCTGTACATTCTGCTCTCTGCATACTTAACAAGATCTTTTGGTCGAGGCAGATTAGAAGCCAGACCTATAATACAATCGGTAATGCGACGTTAGTACAACTATTAGCAGAAGTGCTTGTGTGACTAGAACAATGTCAGAGAAGGTAACTTACCAAGGTCATAAACCGTAGCAGCGACCTTAGCAGCGATGTTTGCTGATATCTTTCTGATGTTGGTAAATGGTGGGTAAATCAATCCTTTGTCGTAGTTTTCTTGGGTGACTTGGGTAGCCAAAGCTTCAGCTGTTGCATAAAGTAGAATGGAAGAAGTTATGTAATGAGCCTAGCTTTATCACTAGCATTATTAGATAACCAATGTCACTGTATAAATCATCCTTCCAGTACTTACAGGCTGCCAAAAGCATTTCATCGTGTACACGAATGGCACCAGAGATGATCAATCCCAAACCGAAACCAGGAAATATGTAAGCATTGTTGGCCTGAATGAGATAGTGAGGAAAAGTAAGATCCCATTGTCCAAGTAAATAAATTTCAGATGAAGAGAGTAGTAATTCATAACAGAAAATTGCTCGAGCTGTATATACAAACCTGGCCAGGCACTAGGAGTTTGTCCTCATATTCAACCGGGTCAAATGGGCTTCCACTAGCAAAGATTGCTTGACCCTGAGCATGAAAAGAGATGTGATAAAAAAAGGGTTGTACTAGCGCCGCAACTAAAGAAGATAGCAAGAAATCAAGAATGTACTAATTACCTTGGTCCATGTGTAAGCTTCTTCAGCAGTACACTCAGATTGTGATGTTGGGTTGGAAAGAGCGAGGATAAGAGGTTTCTACATGCCAATCACCAGATCAATGTCACTACTTAAGTTGATAATCACATTTACATACAGAAAGAGTGAGAACCTCATTAAAAGATGCCATGGCCTCGACCACTTCCTGTGTAAATTGCTTTCCTACACCAGATGTTCCTATCAACACTGTTGGTTTGATTGCCTGAGGAATTATGAGCACAATGTAAGATCACAATTGGGAATTTTTGTTGAAAGATATATTCATTCATCAACTAAAATAATCAAACCATTTTCACACCTTCACAGCATCGACAAGTTCCCTTATGGGTTCATGCTCATGAGCCCAAGGCTTCTTAAAATGTTGAAGTGATTCTACACGAGATTGAACAATCAATCCCTGCAACAAATATGAGACCCAGTTATAACCCAAAAGAGAATGAGCAGGCTATTTTCTATAAAATATACCAAGGAAATGCATAATTTTTACAGAGGAAAATCATATTTTAAGTACCTTTGAATCCACAAGCCAAATCTTCTTACGGGTTTCTTCAACTGGAGCTTTGGTCTGCCAAGGTTTTAACACGTCATTAGTAACAAATCCTTAGCTGAAGGAAGCGACTTTGTTTTGGGAAAAAGGGAGAAGGAAGCAAATACCTTTTTTGATATCTCAAGAGCAATAAGCTCCGCTATACCAGTTCCAGCCTTCAGTAGCCAAGAAACTAAAGTGAGAAACTACACCCAGAAAACAGTGCATTTAAGAACACACAGACTTAGTTCTGAGTATTTGAGGTTACCTCTCCGGCACCCAAAAATAAGAAAGTATGATCAGCTAAAGTTCCCCCAATTAATTTCAAGGATGCTATAAGCCCTGCTAACACCACAGATGCTGTTCCCTGAATAAAAATGAAAGAAACCACAGTTTGAAATAGTTATCCCAAAGCTTTCTAACAAGAGTCAAAAGAAGCTGAACATGTTACCTGTATATCATCATTAAACACAAGGTGACTTGAACTGTATTTAGACAGCAGTTCAAATGCATTGTGGTTTGCAAAATCTTCAAACTATAAAACCGGAGAAAGAAAACCTGGTCAATCAATGCCCAATAAAACTGGTTGAAAAAAAAAAAAAAACTCGAAGGTTACAGATATGCAACATGTTGAGATGAAAACAATTCTACCTGAACTAGAATTTTCTCCCCATAATTCCTCTTGACTGCAGTCATGAATTCCTCAAGAAGCTCTGCATATTCCTAAATCATAAACAAAAAATACCACCTTAGTTTTAGAGAATCACATATTGCATGCTGTCAAAAAACATACAAAAAGATAGAGATCAAGGAAAAAATATTAAACCTGTCCAGTTGCCCTCTTGTGCTTAAGCCCAGTGTAAAACTCATCATTCAGCAACTTCTCATTGTTTGTGCCAACATCAATGGTTATAGGCAAGCACTGTAAACAATACATACAAATTTTAAAAGTTCTTATGAAACAAATGTTGATCAACAAAAGGACACAGTAGTGGTGAAAACTTACTGCTGAAGGAGGAACTCCTCCCAATGCTGTATACAAAGAAAGCTTTCCAACTGGAATTCCCATTCCCTGAAAAATTTGGAACATTTATGTCAATGAAATCAACTAGAGATGAAGTATACATGAATTCAACTAGAGACAAAATTTCCAACTGATATATATACATGAATTCAGAGAAACAGTTTCAACATAGTATACATGCATAACTATTGGAAGTTAAACTGAATAAACCTGCCGTACATACCTGACAGCCAAGATCTCCAAGCCCCAAAATACGCTCACCATCAGTCACAACAATAACTTGAATTCTCCTTTCTGGCCAGTTTTTTAATACTTCAAGGATTTTTCCCCTAGAAAATTTCAACACTCAATATATGCTTGACAGATTCACAGCTAATTCATAAGAGTCGGAGGTAAAAAAAAAAAAAAATACTGTTAACTGGCCATACTTGTCTTTTAAACTGACATAAAGACCCTGAGGACGCCTGAAAATGCTACCATATTTTTGGCAAGCCTCACCAACTGTAGGGGTGTACACGACAGGGAGCAGCTCCTCAACATTATCAATCAAAAGTTTATAAAACAGCCCTTCATTTCTCTCCTGTACAACGAAACAAAAGTACCAAAGAATTTGTATGATATGAAGCTCAACAGTTTCAATTTTTATGGGCGTGTACCAATTTAATATATCTATACTCTACAATGATATCCAGAACCAATAAACAATAAATTTTACCTGAAGATCCATCATGGCCATATATCTTTGCAATGGAACCTCATATTTTCGAAGATTGTGCATCATCTTCTTTTCCTAATCACCAAAAAGTATTACAGAAATGTTTAGCAAAAGAGAAACACCAAAAGGCAGACTTATAGCAGTGAGAAATAACTTCGTCTGTTAAACAAAAGAACTAAGATGAACTTTGAGCAATGCCATTTTGTAACCTGAAGCTCTTGGGTCAGGACGGCTGGAGGCAGAAGCCCACGCAAGTAATGAGCATCTCTCTCCCTCTCAGTGAAGGCAAGTCCTTTGTTGTAGCGTGGTTCCCGCAACAAAGTATGTCCACTGTAACACATATAGATTGCAGGTAATGCATCAAAAACTTTAAAATGTGCATATGCAAGTTCCTGAAATTGATTCATTAACTCGAATCATTGTGGAGGAAAAAAAAAAAACATGGTATTTACAAGGTGTCTATTAGATAGCCACATTCCTATATTACTGTTCTTACATGAAAAGAATGAAGTTGTCCAGTCCTCTTGTAGGAGACTAGGAACAACAAGTGCTGAAGCAATCAAAGAATAACCAATCACACTTCCTTCCATCTTGTGTTATCAAAACATCTAGCCGAAAATTGCAAGAGTCTGTCCTACAAATTTAAGTTTTGATACAATTTTTTTTTTTTTTTTTTTAAGCAACTCCTCTCATGCTAAAGAAGGCCATATTCTATGTGATCCCTATAAATCTGAGGTGAGAGAAGAATATGAAAGAAAAGGGTCTGCCGACGTAGATTAAATTGAGGATTCTTTTGAAAATCAGGAATTTTCTCTTCAAAGCAAATGAAAAATGTGGACCATCTGATCCAATCCAACCTGCAAACTGTAATGAACCTCAAAACACAATCTTTCTATTAAAACGTAATACAAACAAATGGTTCCCAACAAATCAAAAGGAGCACACATCAACACCTTTAACCAAAAAAACCCCAGAATCTTTAAACGCCGTGAACAGACAACTTAAACATTAAACTTTGCATAAAGGACAACGACACCAAAAAAAAAAACAGGGAATACAAACACAACAATCAAAATTCCCATATCCACGATTCCATGAAAGTTAGATAAGCCTATCTAACTCACCTTGCAACAGAAGCAGTCCAGGGGGTGAGAACCTGATCCTCCGAGGCACAATCCTCACCGTACACGTCCTGAACACCCCCACCAAAACCAGCCTTGCTCTCCATCTCCTTCACCATACTCCCCATGAAAGCCCAAACCTTTGGTTCTCCCACACCCACTATTCTCTTCTGAAATCAACACACAAGCTTAAACACCAGTAATGCAGAGCAACCCAGAAAACAATACAGGCAAAGCTGAATTGTTTTGCGAAGACTTGGACAATGCCCCCCCCCCACTTATATAGCAAAATTAAGAGCAAGATTGGGTCTTTTTCTCTCTCTGATTTATTACAAATTTACATAAAGAGGTGAAAACAACATGTTGGGTTTCATTGTCAAAGAGAAGAACAGGCGATGTAACCACGTGCAAGATCTTATTCAACTAATCAAATATATATGGCGATTCTATTCTTTTGCTAAATTTTTACTAAGGGAATGACAGTCAGATGCAATGACATGAGTTTAATGATATGTTACCAGAAAAGTGCGTCTGGTCAGAGACATCATCATATTAGAGGCTACGGCAGATATTATCATATTCTTACGTCCTCATAAAACCGCGTGTCTCCACACTTGTAGAGGGAGAGAGAAATATTAAAAATTATTTTGGACTGTCACTATTATTTTTTTTTTTTTACTTTCTGGGAAGCAAAAATTGACTTGGAACATTGGCGCCAGAGTAATATACTTTTTTCATTGTTTGCTTCATTTGATGCGACTTGTGTATTTTTAGTCGTCAATCAAAATATCATTTCATTTAGTGATGAGACATTTTTATACAACAAAATGCAAATTATCGTGGATGTTTAGAGTTCGGTTTCATTTTAATGCAAACCAAATGTCAATAAATGCTTTGAGTTCAACTTTCTCCTCTCCTTTGCTAAAAGAAAATATAGCGGTGATGGTCGGACCAAAAGGGAAAGAAACCAGCTGCAAACTAAACCATGTTGTTTCTTTCTTCTGTGGGAATGAACGAGATCCACATTTTGTGACGGAGAATAGAGATTGGCACAAACACTCCAACGAGATATGAAATGGCAGCCACCAATAAAATCAGTTTCCTTCGCTGCGGACTTTGATATCCTCTCTTCTTGTCATATCTATATATAATTTTTTGTTTTTGTTTTTTAAGTAGAATCAAATCAACAACCCTACCACATTTGGTTTTTGCTCAAAGGTCATTTTCTTTTCAATAGTATTAATATGACCTTAAATACCATGACCTAACCACTTAGCCGTGCGACCTTGAAATGACATGAATATAACTTGATACTATGAATCTATTCTATCCCCGCTTCTTCTTTCTTCTTCCACCTGTGTGCGATTCACTTGGTTAGGATTGATCTTGAGGCTTTAAAATTGATAAAAATCTATGGTCATTATAGTTTTTAGTTTTAGTAACGTTAGTTGAGCGGGAAATCCATTTCTTCTTGTGATCAAAATATTCTTGATCCTTTTCTTTTGGTTTTGGATTTTTGATTGATGGAAAATCAACTTTCAAACACTGAGAAGTACTTGCCAAAAAGAAAATTATCACCAAGAAGACGGTCAGTAATTGATCAATCTGGTCAATTTCGTACAAACTACAAAGAAACACTCCTTTTTCCTCTATTCTCTACCACTATATACATGTTTATTTATTTTTTTATCCCCATGACGCCATTACATTCATCTACAAATATTATTCTTTTTGTTTTTATCATTTTAAGAGATCACTTATTATACCAATTTTTCCATCATTGTATTTAAGGTCATATATACACACACACGTCCAAAATAATTGTCTGTCGTTGCAAAACAGGTGGTGCGCGTATATATTTTAATGGCGTAGTGCATGTCTTTGTTTATTTGATGAGATCATATAAACATCTAAAAGAGATTATGATATCGAATACTCTGCAGAATAGGTCATGGATATTCAATCATAAATTATGAAGTGTGTATATATATCATTGTATATTGGATCTTATCTACACGTTCGTCTTAATTGAGATGCCCGTACATGATAAACTGGCTTACTAATTATTATTATCGTAGATCGCCAAACTCCATATAATAGTAAACTAGTTTCCACTTGATTGTAGATAACTCCATATATATAATAGGGGTTTTGTCCATTTACCTCATTTTTAAGGATTTTTTTCCCACTTTACCCCATTAAGTTTTTTTTAATTCCCTCTTACCCAAAACACTCTAAGGAGGTCTTTCCTAATACCCCATTAAGTTTTTTTTTTTGCTTTTTAATTTTTTTTAATACCATTTTACCATCACCCCTTTATTACTTAGAGAGAGAGAGAAAGAAAATGGAAGAGAGAGAAACCATAGAGACTTCGCCGGAGCCGATCACCGGATTCCGGTCACCGGCCGCCAGATTCCGGCCAACTTTCGCTGGATTCCGGTCACCGGGCGCCTGAATTTGCTGAAAATCTCACCATAAATGTTTTTTTGCCCCCAATAGACATCTATTGCCCCCTAATAGAAGGGCAATAGAGGTCTATTGCTCCTCAGTAGACATCTATTGCCCCCCAATAGACGTCTATTGCCCTCCAATAAAACTTGCATAATTGATCTGCTATAAGCTAACCTTTAGATTTGTAATGGACAGTTTATATTAGGTAAAGCACCTCATCGCAAGTATCTATGGATCATGACTTCAAGCTAAAATAATGATCAGCCATGCAAAAAAAAAAAATTGAGGTGAGTTATTGATCTCATACGTACGTACTTCACGTCGAAATTGACTTTGGTGGTAGTTTTAGTTTATTATTCCACCCGAAAGGAGCAACCAAACTATTTTCCATGACTCTTTACTCTTTGTGCTCGAGTTTGTTAGACTTTTTGGGTGAGTGAGAAAGGAAATATTGCAAAAGTGGTCGTTGTTGTATTTTGTTCACGTGTTCATACTAATCTGAGGTGGTGACTGGTGGAGCTATATCCATTTGATAAACTCCATACCAAACCCGTCATACCTTTTGGACCTAGCTACCAGCTCGCGGGTGACTTTGATTTCCGTCTATAAATATTTCTGGTTTTTTAATGAGGACCACTAAAATGAGAACTTCATGAAGATTTTCTTATGAGATTCATTTTTATATCACATTTCTGTAAATCAATTGTTAGATATTTAAATATTTATATGTAGATTATTAATACAATTTTTTAATCCAATTAAATACGTTAAGGCATTCATAATCGTAAACCGTTATGTTTTATCCCAACAACCTCGAAATATGTTAAAAAAAATGATACAATTACTGCGTATTTACAGGTTGTCGGCACTTGGTCTTCACGATGTGAATTACAATCCATGATCCATCATTATATATCGATGGACAGCATCATATTGGTATTCTGCTGAACAAATTGATGTATCTATTCTGTTGGTCAAACTCTCTAATGTTAATTATTATATATGAATATCTAATTCGTATGGCGCCAATATATTATTTTCCACATCCTTTTTTGTTTTAAAACGACACTCAACTCTCAAACAACTATGGAGTTGTAGTACTTGGACTTGATTATATGATTATATGCGGCCCCGTTCACATGGTCACCTACTGACCAAATATCATTTGGTCAGTCACCGTTCAATTGAGATCAGACGATTGACAGCTCTCATCTCAGATTTCATCACTTAGCTGTCAACCGTCCGATGTCAATCGAACGGTGACTGACCAAATAATATTGTGATCATGACTATGATTATATGAATATCTAATTCGTATGCCAATATATTATTTTCCACATCCTTTTTTGTTTTAAAACTACACTCAACTCTCAAACAACTATGGAGTTGTAGTACTTGGACTTGATTACTGAGGTATTGGAGATTTGCATGGAGTCACCGTGTTTGATTTACTCTACTCCCCTCAATTTGGACCAAAAAATTTATATATGCTTTTATAAGGGACACAACAATAAATCAAAAAGTCCATTTTCCCTTATTTGAATTTGAAATATTAATACTCGTTTCATGGCATGTGGACTCCGTTATGTTCAATATCTAGCTACCAAAAAACCAAGGCATTGCACCTACCAACTCCAAACTTGTATGTATATGCCCATACTTGTATGAATATGAAAGGAAGCAACATCTTATTATAAATATATACACATGGATGATGAATTTATACGTATTATTGTGTTTATTGTTATCTCATGTTACATGCTCCCACATTATCACTATCGAGTCGCAAAATGCATAATCCTTTTTTGTAATATGAAGATCTCGAAAAATAATAGGACAAAAAGTATCAAATCCTTTAAGTTTGGTGTTATTCTATCATGCGTTGTATGGTGTCGACCCACCTACTGAAATATACTCTTACTAATTCTGTCTTCCTCTTCTTCTTCATGACATGATTAAAGCATGAAAATAGTAACAACTTGTTGTTTTGTATTGTTTTACTCGAGGCGGTGTGCGAATCTTTATGACACAAGTACTTTAAATAATTAAATTGTGATTTTTTTTTTCCCGATAAAATACAATAGTTTTAAGTGAATGTTACTAATTTTATAGTTTTGATCACTTTTGATATATTCACGATGAAACGCTCTCATCGTTTCCTTCCACTCCAACATCAAGTTTGGTAATGAACCAAGTTGCTGATGATAAATTTCTTCCACTTAATTCGACCTTAAACAACGAAGATGACTAGAAGAACTGCCCAACAAAACTACATGGACCACTTTTTAATGTCAAAATATTGAGACATGAGCAGTTGGGTAGGAGGCAATGAACTCATTGGGCCAGGCTTTTACTTTGAGTTGGGCCCTTTTATTCCTGACACACCTGGTAGTACCCAAACTGTTGTGTTCTTCTTCTCACATTTCAATGCAAGCAAAAGGTAGCTAAACCTCTGAAAGTTTGGAAACCCAAACCTCAATCTCAATTCTCAAGCTTAAATTCCAAAGTCGCTTACCAAGCTTCTAGGGTTTTCCAGGAGGAAGCAAGATTGGGAAAAAAATTCCAAACTCTGTAATTAGGGTTTTAGAGAGACACAGTAATATGGACCATGGCCTTCGTCCCAGACAGAGGGAGTTCTTCATTGGCTTCACAAAGGGCGAGGTTTGTATAAAGTTCTCTCCTTTTTTGCTTTTATTCTATTAAATTTCATTGCTTTAACTTTATAGCTATCTGGGTTTTATTGGGATTATTTGATATTTGCATTCATTGAAAATTTGGGCATTATTGGCTATCTTGGTGTGGTTGTTTGCATGGTGTATGATCATTCAATTGAAATCTTTATATGACTATATCAACTGTCTTTTAGACAATGAAAAACCTGCATGCAATCACTGATATTGAGAGTTTTCTTTATTTGTCTTCACCATTATGAACAGATGGAGAGAATGGACAAATTGGTGAGGGAATCAGGAGAAGCAGTGCTGGCCAAAGAATTTTGTCAAAATTTGGCGAAAAGTTTTAAGTGAGTTTTCATTTTATGGTCTGAACTCACTTTGAACTTCATAGTTATATTGATTCTTTTTTTTCCTTTCCAATGATTGTTTTTCTGTTCTCTAAGTGCTGATTTGACTTTGTTGTGCCTGTGCAGTCGCTCTGCTGGTCGTGCTGGAAAACCAATTGTCAAATGGATTCAGGTTGCACATTTTATTCTCTTTTCCTTCCTTTCCTTTTATTGCAGTGGAATATCGCTATGCTGTTGTTAGTCTGTTACTATTGTTCTCACTATATGGTGGCATCTATTCTGTTACTCTTGCGTTAGGTGCAAAATTGGTTCCAGGAAAGGATGCAAGAGTTACCTAACATATTAAAAGATCTCCAGGGAGTTTGCCCTTCCACTAAGGCACCTAAAAGCAAAGAAAAACCTAAAGGTGCCTCTCATTATTGCTTGTTTCTCTTATGTCTATCTCTTGTATTACACAAGCTTGTAAAGGCTTTTTCAAATTGATTAAATGTATTTGTGTGTTCAGCTGGTGAACTCATATACTATACAGAACAATAGAAAGTGTTTAACCAAAAGATAGCTGAGCAAAGTGAAATTTTGAAATGTTTTACTTACTACTAGTTCTTTTATAATCTTGGTTTTTGCCCTCTAGTTAGATACTGTAATGCTGACAACTCTTCCGCCTATTATAGCCATCAATGACATATTTAATAAGTTGGCTGAACTGTTACATATAACATCATTTGCTAATTGTTGTTTCAATTTTTACGTTAAGCCCACTCCAAAGCAGAAGAAAAGATCCCAGAGTCAGAGTTGGAATTTGAGGCTAGGTCATCAAAGGACGGGGCATGGTAAGCATTTACAAGAAACAACAACAAAAGTTTCATTCTGGTCCTTTTATGTTTTTCCTTTGGATTCATTAAGCTGATGTTTATCTTGGCGAGCTAGTGTTAAATAATTAATCATAAGAAGATTGATATGAGGCATTTGATACAAGATTTTAAGGAAAGATTGCTTATGCAAAATTCAACTATCCTGAAAACTGTATAACTTTGGTGCCTGGTCTTGTCAGCTATCTCAGTTTAAAGAAGAGATAGAGCAAGTTAGAGCAAGGATGATGAAGAATCTGATAAATTCATTTTTAGGTTACGTCTGATAGTGACCCCCTTCAAATCATTTCTTGTAATGAAGACTCTTAAATATTTGTACCCATTTCAACTGTATGTTTTGTTTGGTTAATGCAAATATAGTCACCCTGATAGTAATTTTAAAGAAAGGGTGTTTTTCTCAACTGAACTGAGGTTCAGAGTTTGCCTTAAATATCTTCTGATGTTATATAGCAGATGTTTCATCAGCATAGTTTTTTGGCTTAATTTTCATCCCTGATTGGTAATGGTATATTGATGCATTTGATTTCAATGGGAGTTCCCACATGTTTTGAATTTCTTATATCACTTTACAGGTATGATGTTGATATGTTCCTGTGTCACCGAGTTGCTAGTGCGGGAGAAACTGTAAGTTTATCATAACCTTTTCATATTGCTTCATACATGCTGAGATGTTTCCAATTGAGCCAACAGTCTGAACTTAGGGGTAGTTTCAAATCCTAACTGGTGCTGCACTTGGTATAGAGAAAATGTTGTCTACCAAATAGGCCTATCTGTACCTAACAACAGAATACTTGGATAAGGTTGATAAATGTTGCATCCCTTTTGCATATATCTTTTTAATCATTTGATGGTTTTTGTCATTTATTAAAGGAAGTTCGTGTTAGATTTGTTGGGTTTGGAGCCGAAGAGGATGAGTGGGTTAATGTTAAAAAAGCAGTGCGAGAGCGTTCTGTACCCCTAGAGAATTCAGAATGTAGTTCATTGAAGGTTGGAGACCATGTCCTCTGCTTGCTGGTAATATAAAATTGTTGTGTATTTTTGTATAACCTTTATAATTCATAGATCTTCCAAGTTGGTAGCACTTTACATTTGGTGTTTTGGCTGTAATCAGGAGAAGAGAGATCAAGCGATCTACTATGATGCTCATATTATAGAAATCCATCGAAGAATGCATGATATAAGGGGGTGTAGGTGTCTTTTCTTTATTCGGTATAATCATGACAACAGTGAGGTAAGTGTAAATTGTTTTTCTTTTTCAATTCAGTTGTCTTATTGGGTTAAGGTCAGTTGGCTTCGATGTGATAATACTCATCTGTCTGCAGGAAAAAGTTCGGTTAAGGAGACTGTGTCGTCGTCCAATACGGTAGATGATGGGCAATGACGAAGTCGTTCTTAACCAAATGCTAGTCACTCTTTTTGCACACGACCTGTGCGGCAAGGATAGACATGGGTGCTTTGCAAGGGAAAAGAGGAACTGGAGTTGTGGGTCTGATAAATCACGACATCACTAGATCAAGGATGCATGATAGTGGTTGGTGCGGTTGTAAACTTGTATCGTAGTTATTTTCTTTGTATCAGAATCATGGTTTGATTAATAAAAAATTTAAATTTAAAAAAAAAAAAAAACGAAGAAAAAGAAGTCGCTTTTGCTTCTTGATCGCATATTTGTGATAAGCGGCTATCTTTTCAGCGTTCCACCATAAAATTTGATGAGGTGGTTTGTTTTCATCTTATTATGTCTTAAGTTAAACATCTTGAATTAACTTCTCAAAAAAAAAATTTAATAATTAATTAATTAAGCCTCTCGAGTTGGGAGTGTGGATTTGATTTTGGAAACAATTTTGTGAGGAAAAAAAAGATTTTGGAACAATGATGCAGAGAAATTAATATACTGAGAAGCTTTGCATGGTGTCACAAATTGAAGCAGGTGAAAATGAATGCCTGGCTGCTGACCTGAAAAACCTAAAAAACGATGTGGTGGAAGCTGATACAAGTATACAACATTTCCCTGAATTTCAAAACTGCCCAGTTGATGATGTGATATTGTCCTTTTCGAATTCTGATTTAAGCGTCCATAGCCTATAAGAAGAACAAGACGTGCCTATATATTCTGCCATAAAACTTTATATGGCCATGTATTTCTGTTGTTCAAAGGAATCAAGCAAAGGTTAAGTGACCTAGTGAATAAGCAATTATTGGCCTGTGCTATTGGTATCGATCACTCTTGTATCAAATTTTCAAGAAAATTTGTGCGCCTAAGAGAATGCTTGTATTTAAAAGAATTGAGTTGTTGCTTGAAGTGTTACAAGATTTTCGATGAGAATGGAGATATGTTTAGAGGGTACGTCTCGAGTTGAGGAGGTCGGGTGTTGGAATGTTTGAGAAGGTGGTGAAGCTAGGTTGTATACTAAATGAATAGTGTATACTAAATGAAGAAAATGTAGAAGAACAAGTTAAAACACATAATAGGAAAATTAGCTGTGAAAACCACATAATTTCATGAGAGATGGAAGCATTAATTATGTCTTGGTACGTGTGAAAGCTGGCTCCTAGTAGATAAGGATTCTACCCATCTAGTGAAAATGACTAGTAACTAATGTGTATTTACTGAGTTTTGCTTTTAGATACTTATTACAGGAGATCCCACGATGTGCATATGGATTGCTTGGGATCGAGAAGGTAGAAATGGAGAAGAAGCAAAGTGAACCAATGTTGTTGTTAAACGATATGGTATCATCTCCTCCATGCCTTGCTTTTGACTTTCAATTCCCAGCACTAAACCTCTCTCACTCTATTTGCAATTTCGTTATAATACATCAATTTTCATTCATGAATTTCACAGTTGCTTATTATTATATTTTGTTATCATAAAATGTAACCAACTTTTATAAATTATTATCATAAATCATGAGTATTTTATCCTTACATATTGTTCTCTACTCTTTTATTAAGAACGCATGATCCGGGTCCTAAGTTGGAGTCACTATGAGGGTAGGAGTGAATTCCTTTAATCGTCTTTTAAATATAATGAAGAAGAAAAAAGAACACGCATATATAAGCCATCAATATAGACAGTTATAAAAGAAAAACAAACCATTACACCCATTGATATAACACCTTTTGGAAGAGAAGTAGTCGATCTAGACCTAGAGACAATGGCAAAGTATGGGCTTTTAGCCCAAATAAATCCAACAGAAGGCCCATACCAAACAATTATTCTCAAGGTTTGTAAGTTGCGACGAAGCAGTGAGAAAGCTCATAGCTAGAAGCAGAAGCAGATCGGGCGCGCAGTGAGAGAGAGAGAGACAGAGAATGGAGAAGAAGCAAAGCAAACCAATGGAGTTGTTAAACGAGATGGTATCAGAGCCCTACCATCTCCTCCATTTCTTGGCCTTCTTCTCTTACTTTGTAATTCGCACTTGCGCTGCCCAAGTCCTCTCTCCCCAAATCACCTCCCGTCTCTTTCTCCGAGAAATCCAAGCCGCTTTGGCCTTGGGTCTCTTCGCTGCCATCAAGGTCTCTCTATTTATTTATTCGATTACACTAAATTCATTTTTCTGTTTTTCGATTTCATTTGATTTGATAGGTTTTGTTTGTTGCAGGTTGTGAGGGAAGAAAACTGGGAGGCTTTTATTTCAGATACTCTCTTCTTTGCAAAGGTGAGAGCTGTAATTAACAAACAAAATGGAAATGGATATATATATTTTTTATATATATATGAGATTCGTGTGCTTATTTTCAGATTTTTCTTCTTGCCCTTACTTTGATAATGGATTACCACTTGACTCTCTGGTACACAGTGATATTTGCAGGTACCAATTTTATTATTATTATTTTTTTTTTTCCCGGCATTGTTATATGTTTGATTCCAAATGCAACATTTTGTGGTTTCTTCACTGCAGGGATATATATTTTCACACAACAGCCGGCCTTTAAAAAATTAGGTAATCAAGATACTATACTCATTTCGTATTTATGAATTACAAGTTTAGCTTCCTATATGATGTAATAAACTCAAAGTTGCTTTTGGTATTTCAATTTTGCGAATTCTGTTAGGTACTTCCAGTAAAATAACACCATTGCAGCTGGAAAGCTTGCTGACCGAAGGGAGCACATCGAGACTTTGGCTGGTAAGTGGTTCCACTGCATTGAGCTTTGGACAGCATACCAATAAGTGCATAATGATAGTGGCTTTAGGAAAAGAGTGATTTCCCTTGATATATTTAGTGAATGACATGATCAGGTTGAATTTCGTGCTGCATATTCACCTTCTTGCATACGCTCAAGTCGGTGCTTTCCTGAGCTTTCAATCACGTAAGTTTATCACCTGGTAAACCATTATGTTGAGAGAGCCTGGTATTTGAAGCTGTATTTATTCCTGTTAGGATCATTTTACGTCTGCTCCTTAAATTGCTTCCGCAAGGGTTGTTAATAGTTATTACCAAATAGTGTGGTTGCTTATACATCCTCATTGACAGATATTCAAACAAAAGCTTTTCTTTTGGAATAGTTAACCTTGGCCTCTTCCCAAATGCTGCAGAGTTTTTTGGAATATCACTCTCTGGTAAATGATATGTAATTTGGAATGCTACTTGATTGTTCCTGTTTCCTTCAATTTGATAGATTAATATTAACCTGCAGGAAGCATGGGTCAACTTCCTGCGTATATATTATTCTCGCATGGATCTGAAGTTGCTCGCTATCCGGACTTAGATGTTGAATCAAAAGGTTCTCATTCCCCCATAACTAAGGTACGCGAACATTTAATTGCTGAGATGGCAGGCAATTTGCTTGCTTCTAATGGTGGCACCTCATGGTTCCTTTTCATATCCAACTTAGATTTCCTAGCCTTTTTCACTGCGGTTGAATAGAAAGCGTTGTGTATGCTGCTAAACTAATCAGTAATGACATTTGGTAGTTTCAACATATCTAGTCTCAGATTATTTTATCGCATAGAGACCAGATACTTGGTTTAGTTTAGTTTACTTTAATTTAATCATCTTGACTTTCGTAATAACATATTAAATTAGTCAAGTTCAGTCCATGATTCCTGAATCCTGATAACACATCAAACTACAGTAGATTATAGTTCAACCATTTTTGTATTGATGTATGAATTTCCGGCAAACCATATCCTAGTTTACAATGACTTCATGCAAAAGCGTAGTCAATATGTTTATATGGCCTTTGTTAAGTTGACGCGATTTTCTGATGAGAACTGTTTGTGTTGCAGAGATTTCTTTCGCAGTACTTCAAACTTGACCTGCACCTTCTTGAGTATATAAATGGTAAATAGACATCAATTCATACTGTATACTGTGCAGTATTAGTGCCTCCAATTTTGGTTCATCTTTGTACGATTATATATGCTTTGAGATGTAAAGAACATGTCTTCCTGACATTTATTCTCTTTTTCCCCCATTTTATAGAAAAATTTTCCACTTCTTTTCGATCTTGCAGTAAGTTGGATTCGGGTATATCTATGATCCATAAAATCACTGGTTGTTCCAGTTCTCTCTTTTTGTGTTCGGATGGGCCTAAGCCCAAAAGAAGGCCCTAGAACGAGGGGCACCAACTCATGGAGTCGTCACTTTAGCGTCAGCTGCTAAATTTTAAAAAGCCGGTCACATCTCCACCGCCACGTCAGAACCACAGCGGCGGCTAGCCGCTTGAATAGTTAATAGGTTTGATTAAAGTGTCGCTGTCGAATATTCGCCGCCTTGGAAATTTTAAAAAAATCATCAAAAAAAAAAAAAAAATGTTGATTGTGATTGTGATTGTGATTGAGCGGCGAGGAGGAATAACAAATCATGACGGAAACGTATCAATCATCAGATAATCACCGGTCACCTACATTCTTGTTGTACAATGATCTGGGCCCCCACAATCTCTTACCCTAGGTCTACGCCGCTCTGTGGATCCCTCCATTATTTGGTTGTCGGCTCACGCTGCCTATACCTTTATCTCCACACTCCCCATTTACTTGTGCTTGGTGATGTACCCCTAACTCTCTTCACAAATCTACAGCTTTTACTCCCTTGCCTGCTTCCTACTGCCGCTTGTGCTTCGCGTGCGACCTGCTCTCACTCTCCCCTTTATCAGGAAGAGATTGAGAAATCCAGTTTAAGCAAAATTTTCACACTATTTCGACATGTGATTCGTTAACGCTTTTATTGTATTCTATAAGAGCAACTCCAACAGCTTCCCTATAATTCCTGTATTATTTGTCAAAGCTTTAGCCTCTTTTTCTGCTCCAACTCCAACAGAATCCCTATTTTACAACAATCTCTAAAATCTTCATATTCTTCCTTAAAATTTTAGAATTTGCTGTAAATATAGGGAAATTGGTTTTCTCTTTCCTCACTTTCCCTTAAATAGAGATATTTATAGAGAATCTGTTAGAGCAAAAGAGGCTTATTTTTCCCTAAAGTAGAGAAAAATCAAAATATAGAGAATCTGTTAGAGTTGCTCTAAGTAACTAATCAAACGTTCTATATATATATATATATATATAGATCCAATTCAGAGCGGAGCTCCGCTTTGAAATTAACGTGTGAAGTTATATATATATATATATATATATATACAGATCCAATCCAGAGCGGAGCTCCGCTTTGAAATTAACGTGTGAAGTTCGAGTTTTGGGCCACTTTTTGGTCGCATATCCACATCTCGACCGTTCAATTTTTAGGTACTAGTGTATAGATCATCTCTGCAAATTTTCAGCCAAATTGATGATCGTTAAGGTATCTAACTCGCTTAAACCAATGGATTGACTGAATCTGTCAACCTGAACCGTACTAGCTTTAAGGCAATTATCAATGCCTTAACGATCATCATTTTGGCTAAAAATTTGCAGAGACGATCTATACACTAGTACCTAAAAACTGAAAGGTCGAGATGTGAATATGCGACCGAAAAGTGACCCAAAACTCGAAATTCACACATTAATTTTCAAAGCGGAGATCCGCTCTGGATAGGATCTGTATATATATCTATATATATATATATATATATATATATATATATATATAGATATATATATATATATATATAGAGGCCCGATCAGGAGTGGACGTCCGCACTTTCGCTAAAGTGCGGACGTCGATGCAGCAGGCGGCTTCCAGGCGGCGACGCGGGGCTGGCTGGAGGGAGGCCGGAGGCGTCCCATACCTCTTCTGGGCGGCGTTCGAGGTTGGAGGAGGTCGGGCTTGCCGGTTTCTGGGCAGCCACCTCACCTGCAGTTGTAGGTTCTGTGCAGCACTGCAAAATCGTCGCCGGCGACTCCACCGGACCGCAGACCCCTCCGCACAACCCCCAGCGTCCCTCCGGCAAGCCGCGCCACGCCGTCGCCGCTCGATCGAGGCCGAAGGAGCGACGTCCGCACTTTTTCTGGGTTGCGGACGTCCGCTCTCGAATGGCTCCGTATATATATATATATATATATATATATATATATATATATATATATATATATATATATATATATATATACTATTATTAAGAGAAGATGGTTTGTTAGCCAAAATTCAAAATTTTGACAGAAATGACCCTAGAAAACTAATCAACTTTGAGAATTAATTAAATCATAAGGACAGTTATGAAATTTACAAAATATATTTTTATTAAAAAAATATATATATAACCCACGACCCACTTTTCTCTCTTCTTATCTCTCCTCTACAATTTTATTTTCTGAAAAAAATAAAAAATACTTGCACATTCAGAGCATGTGTGGAGAAAGGCTAGTATATATAATTCCGAAAAGACTTGTAATGTTGAGAGAGCGACGGTTTTAAAAAAAAAAAAAAAACTTAACAGTAATTTTACATGTGAGACGTAAATTTTTTTGCTGTACTCCACAAGTTAAACTAATCTAACAATGATCGAATTATCTAAAGCTTTAATGTTGAGAGAGCCTATTTTGGAGCATCAAAATCTCTCTTTTCTCTAGTTTTAGGTTAGTTTTTCATAGCTTGTACATAGTTATTTGAGTTTGAGTGTTTTAGTGACATCATAGAACATCCTGACTCGCAATGTTGAGAGACTGACTATAAATCAGTTCAAAATAAAAAATTTACAATATTTTTGTATATGAGAGACGTAAACACTTATGATGTACTCGTACGAGTTAAACTAAATAATTCATGTATTCGATATTCATGTATGTGAAGCTTGAATATTCTAGAGATATTGAGATATCATAGAACCTTCCGAGTCTTAATATCGAGTATAAATTGATTGGCATTTGGCACAAGCAAAAGATGCGGCAGCTGTGAAGGGGAAAATGGGAGGGTAATACACTAAAAAGAAGTAAAATTGGGAGGACAAGGGGACAGAGGTGCGTCGTGTCACAGTAAAGGAGGAACGGAACAGATCAAAAGTGTTGAGAGTCCGTTACGTTGACGAAGGTAAAGCCCAAAACAACTCACAATCTCACTCACGAATCCCGATAACAAGAGAATGTCACTCTGACACACCGAAAGATAGCGACACGCGTACTATTCCCAGTGGTCCCCACTCCCACTCCACTCACCCGACCGGCGCGTGAGGTACCCCCGTCGGATTCTTCTTTCCGACAGCCAAGAAAGGTGAGGAGCACGTTGTAAAGGTGAGGGTGAGAGACACACACTCTCTCTCTCCACGCGTACGGGGGCCACACGTGTGGGACCACACTGGTCCTCCTCAGGCTTCAATCGCACGCTACAAGTGTCAAGCGCTGAAGAAACATACATATCTTTGGTGGCACGCTTCTCTATCCTACTAGCTGGGGAGTGGCCCAGTGCTTTTTACCGGCCCAGCCCACATGATAATGTCACCGCCGTTGACCTTGTAAAAAAAAAAAGAAAAAAAAAAGAGAGAAGGTAAAAATTTTCAAAACCATTGCTTTAGTTTTCTTTTTTGTGTTAGGTTAGGGCCATTGGTGCCTTATCTTTCAAGTTTTTAAGCTTAGATTAATATTCAATAGGACGTGCTTAAGCTTTTTAGGGTCTCTTGCAACTTACATAATGGGCAAAAAAGTGTACATCATTGAGGGGAAATTAGATTATATTTGAATTTTTAAGTCTATCTTACGATTTGGAAGTTTGTATAATCAAACACCCACTTAGTTTGGTCTGCCATTAGTTTCTAATCTTAACCAATCACGTAAGAAAGGATAGGTGTGGTTATTTTCTTATTTACTCTTTTTTCTTTCCACATCTTTAGTGACGGCCAACTTTTGAAGAGTGGAAGAGTGCAATTTGAGGTTTGAAAAATTGATGGTAGGAGATGGAAGACGACCATTCATGATTGACTTGGTAATTACATTTTCCAAATTTGTATTGACCTGTTTACTTGAAGAAAATTGGTGGGAGGAAAGTGAATCGCTTTTTTTGACATAAACGGTATTTGGCAAATCTTGGTGTGCCAAAGCTTCTACCTAAGGACCATTATCTACGAAAGTTTCAACCCATTTGTGACTCTGTTTTCAACCTTGAACAGTCTCCATATCGATTTGACTGGAATTTGGGTTGGTGAAAGACTGTTTCTTATCTGCTAATAAAACAAGATGAATATGAATATGGATGTCAGAGTTTGAATCAATTATGGCGGGTTGGAAGGTTTTTGCATAATTAAATTCTGATTATAAAGCAATGCGTTGGACACTTGTGCATGTCACCAGGGAGATGGAGTCTCTAATAATAAAACACCCATGATAACATGCATAGATTGCTTCACAGCCAAAACAAGTTAGAGAAAAGTTTGTATGCCATGCATGGAATTAGGTTATGATGATTCAGGAAATGGAATCAATGAGGACGCATGCGAAAGCCCTCATTATGTTGCCCTCTCTACTCTTTTAAGCTCTTGTTTTCTTTCACACCACATATTCACATATCAATTCACCTTCAACTTCATTTACCTTGGTTATTACTTTTCACCTCACCAGAAATGGAGGATTTACCACTGGTTTCATGCAGAGATGAAGATAATGAGGCAGTAGGAGGGCAATTGCGTCCGATTGGGAAAAGAGAACAAAGTCAGAGAGAGGAGGAGTTTTAAGTGTTGGAAAGGAAAGGGCCAACCAAACAAAACAGAGAAGTGAGAACTGAGAAGTGCAGCATATAACAACAGCAAAAGCAGCAACAGGTCGATGAGAGAGTGAAAGAAAAGGAAAAGGAAAAGGAAAAGGAAAATGATGATGTGAAAACAAATACATATATCCCATCAAAATCAAATGGTCGCTATTATTCTTCTTGTTCTCTGTCTCGCCTCTATCATGGTGTCTCTCTTTTCCACCCTGAAATCCTAAAACCATCTTTCCTCTCATTCACTTATATAGCCTGCTGAGAAAACAAGATCACAGAAAATTCCCCTGCACCTTGAGTTTTCAGTATATGATTGTACACACCACCTTTTGATTCATGGTCAAGCCATTTCTACCTTCTCATCTTCAACAAAATCTTCTCAATCATCATTAGACAGCGAAAAACGGTGAGTGATTATATATTATTATTAATTAGTCTTGTTTTTGATTCGAGTTTCCTTATGCGAATTCATTTGCTTACGTTCATATGACTTAAACCGATTACAGTTAGCATGGCGGTGACATCATCATCATCGTGTAAGGAGCTAGGAGGTGGTGGGATGAAGATGCAAATGGACAATGGCAAGTACGTGAGGTACACGCCGGAGCAAGTAGAAGCCTTGGAGAGGCTCTACCATGAGTGCCCCAAACCTAGCTCTATGCGCCGGCAGCAGCTCATTCGAGAGTGCCCGATTCTCTCCAACATCGAGCCGAAGCAGATCAAAGTCTGGTTTCAGAACCGGAGGTCAGTTAGTCCGGGAAGAACTGCGGTTTGCTTTTACGGTTGTTGTTTTATTTGAAAGCTAGCGTGAATTTTGTGATCGATCTTTGTTCTTTTTTGGTTTGTGCTTTGAATTCATAACAGGTGTAGAGAGAAGCAGAGGAAAGAGGCGTCTAGATTGCAAACGGTGAACAGAAAGCTGACGGCGATGAACAAGCTTTTGATGGAGGAAAACGATAGGTTGCAGAAACAGGTGTCGCACTTGGTCTACGAAAACAGCTATTTCCGCCAGCAGACACAGAATGTATGTGATGAAATTCAGGAAAAGATTTCGTTTTGAAAAAGATGCAATCTTTAATCACATTAACTTTGGTGGTTCATGTTGGTCTTTTGTGTTGCAGACGACTCTGGCCACAACAGACACAAGTTGTGAGTCGGTGGTGACAAGTGGTCAACACCATTTGACTCCTCAGCATCCACCGAGGGATGCCAGCCCTGCTGGGTTAGTAGTCTCACTTGCACTCACCGTGATTTTCAGAGTTTTTACCCTGATGTGTTTCTGGGCTGGTTGTTGATTGCTCTTTGTGTTTTTTTTGTGCTAGACTTTTGTCCATTGCAGAGGAGACTTTAGCAGAGTTTCTTTCAAAGGCCACTGGAACTGCTGTGGAGTGGGTCCAATTGCCTGGTATGAAGGTAACTTCTCATTCTCCTTCCTCTTCTTCCTTTTGCCTTTGGTTTCATTTTCATTCTTTTGTGATTATCAAGAAGGGTTTGCTAACCTTGTAAGCAACATTCAAGCCTCATCATCTTAATTTTTGGGCATACCAATCTTTGCCTTTTCCTTTTGGTCCCCCCATATCATTTTGCTGTTTTTCTTCAATGGAGGAAATAGAATATTGTTTATGTGGAAAGAAAGGTGCAGGCTTTTAAAGTGCTCTGCTAAGTGGCAGCTCTGGTCTGGTTATTAAAATGTCTAATACTTTGAACAAAATTGATAAATGTTTGCAAAAAGATTTAAGTAATTAAATGTTGGTTATGATCCCAAATTCCATATCTTATTAATTTTGATCTGCACAGCCTGGTCCGGATTCCATTGGAATCGTTGCTATTTCTCACGGTTGCACCGGTGTGGCAGCACGTGCTTGCGGCCTGGTGGGTCTAGAACCTACAAGGGTGAGTTCTTCTCCACCTGGTCTGGTAATTAAAGTAGTAAAATCTTGGTGCAGTAATTTATGAAGAGATTGACCAATGATTGTTGTGAACATACATACAGGTCTCTGAAATCCTTAAAGATCGACCCTCGTGGTTCCGTAATTGTCGATCTGTGGATGTGCTAAATGTGTTGTCCACTGGAAATGGTGGAACCATTGAACTGCTGTACATGCAGGTAAGGTGTTTGCAAAAATGTCTGTTTTGTGTTTTGCCATTTCTGTTTTATAACTGCTAGAACCTCAGACCTGCTTAACACAAATTAATCTGGAATGTAATTTGTCTCTCAATTAGCTCTATGCACCCACAACTTTGGCACCAGCTCGCGACTTCTGGTTGCTGCGCTATACATCTGTTTTGGAAGATGGTAGTCTTGTGGTATGTATTTTTCACACAAGCATCAATGTTTTTCTTTCTGTCTGTCTTTTCTTGTAAGAACAGTTATAATTTGGTGTTTCATGGTGTGAATGATGATAGGTCTGTGAAAGATCACTTAACAACACTCAAAATGGTCCAAGTATGCCACCGGTGCAGAATTTTGTGAGAGCAGAAATGCTGCCGAGTGGGTATCTAATTAGACCTTGTGAAGGTGGTGGATCAATCATCCACATTGTTGATCATATGGATTTAGAGGTATGCAATACAATATAGGGTTGCTCAGTTGCTCTATATATTGAAGCAAATTAATTCCTTGGTTTACAATTCTGATGCATGTGATTTACTTTAACATAGCCTTGGAGTGTACCTGAAGTCTTGCGCCCGCTTTATGAGTCTTCAACACTTCTCGCTCAGAAGACAACTATGGCGGTAAGACTGTTTTCTTCTGTCTGATAGCTTTTAGCTTCATGTAGTAATCTATATAGATTACTTAACAATGTTTGAAGAAATGAAACCTGATATTCTTCTTTTCTTCTTTCAGGCTTTACGCAATTTGAGGCAGATTTCTCAAGAAGTTTCTCAGCCTAATTCCAATGGTTGGGGAAGGAGGCCTGCAGCTCTACGCGCTCTTAGTCAAAGATTGAGCAAGTGCGTGTTATGATTTAATCTCAAAATTGTTCCTTGGATTGGTTGATGAACTTTTACTTATGACATCTTCTAATTTTTGTATTGCAGGGGTTTCAACGAAGCAGTGAATGGGTTTACAGATGAGGGATGGTCTATTTTAGAAAGTGATGGTGTTGATGACATTACCCTTCTTGTGAACTCGTCTCCAGGCAAGATGATGGGTGCGAATCTTTATGCCAATGGAGTTCCATCTATGAGCAATGCAGTGTTATGTGCCAAAGCATCTATGTTACTCCAAGTAAGGATTTTGATAACACAACTAAGTTGCAATAATTTCTAAGAAATGACTTGGAAATGTGAACAACTTATACTGGATTGAAGGAGACACATTTCAAATCATTTTGCTTCTACTTTACAACAATTCAACATAAGAAATGTGCTGGTCATGTTCTGTTTATCCATTATCTTCTGAAATTTAATATGAACTCATGTGGTTTCTTTTTTTCCTGTAGAATGTGCCTCCAGCCATACTTCTTAGATTCTTGCGAGAACACCGATCAGAGTGGGCTGACAGAAGTATTGATGCGTATTCAGCTGCTGCTATTAAAGCTGGTCCATGTGGCATGCTAGGTTCTCGAGCTGGAAGTTTCGGGGATCAAGTTATTCTTCCACTGGCTCACACAATAGAACATGAAGAGGTAGGTGTTTGGTATTTAATTATCCCGTCCAATGTGAAACAAATACTGTCAGTAATATAGTATCTAATGTTTTTTTTTTTTTTTTTTTTTGGTATAGCAATATGCTTTCTAAAGTTTGACATGTTTTTGGTATATGCAAACAGTTCATGGAGGTCATTAAGATTGAAAATATGGGTCACTACCGGGACGATATGATGATGCCTGCAGCTGACATTTTCCTCTTGCAAGTAAGTTTACTATTTCCTTTTCCATATAATTCTTGCAGTATGGTATGCTATCATTCTCTAAATGGTTACTACTATCTGAGGAGTTCCAGTTTACTTTTTTGGTGAGGTTTTTGTGGTTCAACTTGAACACTTGTAGACATTGGTTATTGAGTTTTATTGTTTCTGTGGTTGCTGGTTCCAGCTGTGTAGTGGAGTGGATGAGAATGCTGTTGGCACCTGTGCCGAGCTAGTCTTTGCTCCTATTGATGCCTCTTTTTCTGATGATGCTCCAATTCTACCATCTGGTTTTCGCATCATTCCTCTTGATTCTCACATGGTAACCACTTATCTTATTTGATTTATTATAGAACTTGCTTGTTATAGATTTTATTTTCCCTCCGTTTCAGTTTGATGTTTTTGCGCTTTCTTATGGTCTTATGTGTTATGCAGGATGCCCCCAGTCCAAACCGTACGCTTGATCTTGCCTCTGCTCTTGAAATTGGACCGACAGGAAACAGATCATCTGGTGATAATGCTGGTCACTGTGGGAATACAAAATCTGTTATGACAATAGCATTCCAATTTGCATTTGAAATTCATCTCCAAGATAATGTAGCGTCCATGGCAAGGCAGTATATCCGTAGTATTATAGCAGCAGTGCAGAGGGTGGCACTGGCACTCTCCCCTTCTCGTTTTGGTTCTCATACTGGTTTTCGCCCACCACCTGGCACTCCTGAAGCACAAACACTAGCTGGTTGGATCTGTCAGAGCTATAGGTGAGTAAGATGACAATACGATTATATAGGACAGATTCTTGTATGTACAACAGTGATTGCAAGATGTTAATTCTTCATCTTTTCAGGTGCTATCTAGGGGTAGAACTACTAAAAAGCGAAGGAAGCGAGTCCGTTCTCAAATCCCTCTGGCATCACTCAGATGCAATCTTATGCTGCTCTTTGAAGGTATATGTACATCGATTTCTTGCTTTGATAGGCTGAAATAATCCTTCCAGCCTATGATATATGCTCAAGGTCTTTTCAATGCCATAATCTATTTTCACTGGTTTATGCAGGCTTTGCCAGTATTTACATTTTCAAACCAGGCAGGCCTCGACATGCTTGAGACCACCTTGGTTGCACTTCAAGACATTACACTGGAAAAGATTTTCGATGACAATGGAAGGAAGATCCTGTTTACTGAGTTCCCACAGATCATGCAGCAGGTATGGTATTGACTTCTGGCAAAGGAAATTAAAAGAAGCAATAGAGAAATTGAAATCTTATACAACAACACTAGATTCTGTTACGAAATATAAACTAATTGCTGAGAAAAAAACAAATGCTTTTGGGGTTTGCCTGATCATTTAAGTGACTAATTAATCTTTATTTTTGCTAGGGTTTTATGTGTCTACAAGGTGGCATATGCATGTCAAGCATGGGAAGACCAATCTCTTATGAGAGAGCAGTGGCGTGGAAGGTGTTGAATGAAGAAGAAACTGCTCACTGTATCTGCTTCATGTTCATCAACTGGTCATTTGTTTAAACAGTAGTTTGGACACAACACAACATAGGATTTTAGAAAGAAAAAAAAAAAAAAAAAAAGGAAAAAGAACTACAAATTAGAAAAACCAAAAGGCATTTTGGGCCTTCTTCTTTTGGTTATCGTACTCCATGTATCATGCTTTATGCTTTATTTATGAATCATAATGCTTTTCCTTTTCTTTTCTTCTTAAAAAGATCTGAACACATTAGCTCTAAGATGTTTGGTACAGTTACTCATAATTTCGGATAAATTCAGTTCATCCACTGTTCTCTACTATTTAAATTTCAGTGGCCCACATTCAGGTCCATTGGGGTTCACCACACTGAGAGGAGTAGGACTCATCCCAATACTGGACATAAAGCCTTTTTTTTTTTTTCTTTTTTTTTTTTTCGGACAAGTTATATCTTTATCTTTTCTCTTTTTTTTTTTTTTTTGACAACTTGTATACTTCTATTCTCTAGAAAATTGTTCTTTAGCTCTGATTGGTTATTGTATGGACACGTTCCCACAAATAGCCTCCCACATAAAATAAAATGAAAATGACCACAACAATGCCGACAAAATATTCATCAGAAAAAGACTCAAGGTGCCAATAAAAAAAAGGAATATTTTTAGGAGAATTTTTAAAAAATAACCAATTTTGAGCCTTTAAGTTGATTTATGACCTTATTTTTTAACCTTTTTTTTTTTTTTTTTTGAATCGGCCCTAGGGGCAATAATATCATTCATCACAAGTCAGAATAGTCCGTTACATACCCTTCCGCTGCCATTTAAGGACATAGGCAGATAAGAAGATAGTGGTAGTACCCACAGTGGTACATAGAAATAGACCTACTCATTAGACAATCAAATACGTAGAGATAGCGGGGATCCTCCATTGGTACTACACCGGAGGCGCTAGAGATCTAGGTTCCTAATACAAGAAACATTATTGTAATTAGACAAAAGCTAAAAACATAGGGTTGGGCCAAGGGCCTAAACCCTAGCCCAAAATAACAATGGACTAGGGCAGAACCCCAGCCCAACATTTCGTGGCCCAATAGGGTAGTCCACCAAGGAATTGGCATCAAGCCCATCATTCTGGTACGGTCCAAGTCCACCTTCTCCCACCAACAACCTATCGTGCAGCACCGTCCGGCCAAGTTCTGGCCGACCCACATCACCAGACCAGCGCCGCCACGAGCCGCCCCACCACACCATCAGCGATCGATCCAAACCGCTCCGAGCCACGCCACAGCGACATGGATCAACACAGAAACCAATCCCTGATCGATCCAACATTGTTGAAACATGACCATGTGGAATGATAAAAAGTCTTAATTAGCCTCATTAACTTTTTATATTTCCAAACTCCCCCAAAAACCAATATTAAAATTAAAAAACTTGTAGTTCATTGGCTCACAAAATGGATGAAGAGTTTCTCCTCTCCCTCCTAGATCGTCTTCTTCAACACAATGGAAATAATTTCTCCTAAATCCAAAGAAACCATTCATTATGTCATCACAAACAAACAAACAAATAAAAAAATATCCAAAGAAACCATTGTTCTATATCTTCGTAGCTCTCCTCTCTTTGAAGCTTTCTCCCTCATCCACTTCCCACCCTCCAATTCTCTATGTGACAAATCAAATAATCAGATGTAGTTATAGAAAAGCTTGCGGATGATTTTTTGTAACGAATTCACAGCAATTAAACTAATTAAGTGGTGGGTGACACAATTTTGAAATCTCTAGTTTGAAATTCTCCTGTGTGGTGACACCGATTTCAATTACGTAGATTTGGAATTGAAATCCAAATCCAAATTATATTTCTAATGGGGCTTAATATTATTCTGTTGTTTGACATCCCCTAGTATAGAGAATAGTCGTAAGTTGAAGGAGATTGACACATTCTAAAAGAAGTCATCTTGACAGTTCTTAACACGACAAAATTTTTATCTCTTCCAGTCCAACATCATACCAAAATGGACTTAACGCTCTTGAAATGGAATCCACATACATGATCGATCAATATACATCTGTGGCCAAATAAAGCAAAATAAAGCAGAACAGAGGCACTAATGAGTTTTCATTGATATTGGAAACGGGTACGACAACATAGCTATAGCCATATCTGCATTAACCAATTATATAAGATTATTCAACAATTGAAGAAAATGGCCACAAATGTATATATGAGAAGAGTGAAAAAAAGAAGATAATACTGTAATAATAATAGGAGAACTGGAGAAGTCGTGGGAATTGAAAAATAGGAGAAAAGAAATGGATTTTGGAACCCTAGATTAAGCATAAGGGTAATCAAGTACTATTAGGGCAAGTTCATCCGTTGGGTCACCAGGTCACCAGGGCACCAGGGCACCAGGGCAGGAAACTATTCACTGCCACTGGATCTTTGCTTCCACCCGTTGGGTCAGGGTCACCAGTCAGTTACTGTTCATCGAATATTTTATTAATTTTTTTTTGGAAAATGAGAAATGTATGATGTAAATAAATAGTATTGATAAACAATTTGAAAATGCAATCAAAGAAAATTTTATTGGTAGACAAATTATATGTCCACCGACACTTTTTTTTTTTTTTTTTTTTAACTCCACCGACACTTTTATCACTTTTATCTCATTTAGCTTTTCATTTGTAAGGGTATTATTCAAATAAATTTTCATATTGGACAATCGTATTGCCTCGTACACTCATATTGGAATCAAAAAAATTTGAGGAAGAAATATGATTTTTTTGGTGTGAGAAGTAAAATAGGAGGTAAGGTATTTAATTTTATAGAGTTACAAAAATTTTATAGAAAATTTTATAGAGTTACAAAAATTTTATAGAAAATTTTATAGAGTTATAAAAATCAATGGTTTAATTTTTTTTTTGTTACCTATGTAATCTAACGGTATTTAATTTTTTTTTTTTTAACCTCTGCAATCTCCAGCCGTCAGATCCATTTCATAATCATAAGCAACGGTCCAGATCTGTGGACCGTTGCATTCAAACTGAAAAGTAGCCCAACGGCTACACGCCATGTCGCACCCCCACTGCACCCCCACGCCACTAGACGACAAAATCGTCCGCCCAACGCGCCTGCTGTCCTGTCGCCGCTAGAAGACAAGCGGTTGGGCTTCACGTCTGCGGCTGCGCGCGTCTCCCCCCTTCTCTTCTTCTTGGGCCAGCCTGGCAGCCTGGGTCACGGGCTCAGTCACCATGGTGACCGAGATGGTGCCCTGGGCCTCCCCCTGTAGTTTTGGCCCAGCTCCGGTGGAAGGATGAACAGTCCGAAATCCTCCCCCCCCCAGCCTCCTTTTGACGTGGTGCCCGGGCAAGAACAAGCCCGGTGAACTTGCTCTTATATGTGGTCATTTTAAAAATGTTTAAAAAAAAAAGGTTAAAAACCAAATTGAATAACCAAAAGAGGTCATTTTTCAAAATTTCTCATATTTTGTCATAAAAACCATGCATAAAATATATATAAAAATAAACACATCTCTACTGACCACATGTTTGACTGTTCGTTGATAAAAGCCCATATAAAAAAGGGGTCGTGACCACTTACCCAATTTCAGCTTAAAAATTGCCCACTTACTCCACTAACAGTTTTTTAACCCCATTTACCCAATCTAACATTTATTGACAGTTTTGTCCCTATTAATTTAATTGAAATCTCTCTCCTCTCAAACTCTCTCCTCCCGGACTCTCTCTCTCTCTCTCTCTAAACTGAAACTGAACAATCTCTCTCCTCTCAGACTCTCTCATATTTAAAGCTCCCTTCTCACGGCCTTCATCCACGACGATTCTCTCTCCTCACAGCCTTCATCGGCGACGAGCATGGAGGCGAAGACGGCTCTGATGTCAATTCCGGCGAGGAGGTCGAAGAAATCCTCTCTCTCTCTCTCTCTCTCTCAGCCTTCATTTGCGACCAGTTCTCCGTCGTTGGCCGGGTTCGGCCTGAAGATCCGGTGCGCCGATCAGAGCTTCCTCTAACTCAGTTTGGTTCTCCGTCGAAGAGGGGTGGATTTGGGTCTGATATGCAGGTAAAAAAGAGATCTTGAAGAAGAGAGGTTGAAGAAATAGAGGGTGTGTGGTTGTAGGTCTGCAACTTGCTGGCATATGGTGGGATAATTATGGTGGTGTGGTTCGGTGGGTGAGTAAAATAGAAATGGATTGAGTGGAGTGCTGGCGGTGATTGCAAGAAAAATAAAATAAAAGAGATGGATGGGGTGGCTGGGGGTGAGGAAGAGAGAGCTGAGAGTGAGGTGAGGTCGTGGTGTTCAGTGTGTGTATACTGTGAGCTCCGAGAATGAGGAAGGAAAAAAAAAATTACGTGTACAACATATAAATTGATCAATTGTGTCTGTAGTGTATTCATTTTGGTTTTGGGAGTTTATACAATTCACTTAGGGCAATAATATGATTATTGGAGGGCAATAATATGATTATTGGGAGGCAATAATATGATTCTTGGGAGGCAATAATATGATTCTTGGGAGGCAATAATATGATTATTGGGGGGCAATAATATGGTTACTGGGTATTATTATGGGGCAATAATATGATTACTGTGTATTATTGGGGGGTAATAAAACCAAATGCCGAAATCCGGTCACCAGTCCGGTAGCCGGATTCGGGATTCCGGTGACCGGTTGCCGGATTCCGGTCACATGTCGCCGGAGTCCGCGGCCGGCCACCCGTCACCGGAGTCCGGCGAGGTCTCCGATGACTTCTCATTCTATGTGACAAAGAAGGTGAGGGCAAAATTGTCCTAAAAATAAATAAAAAGTAATAAAAAAATATTTAATTGGGTAAGTGGGAAATGATCTCTTAGAGTGTTTGGGTAAGTGGGGTTAATTAACCCTAAAATTGGGTAAATGATCATTTCCCCTATAAAAAAATATGCACCTATGCTTATAAACGGGTCGTCGTTAAAAGCCTCCTATAAAAAAATTACTACAAAAACTACAGTCTCTCACCAGCTGTGTTTGGACTTGAGTTTAGACTCGAGTGGTACCTAATGGAAACGGCTAATTTTTCAGGGACATAGGCTGATGTGAGAATTATCTAAATATCTGAGTATTTTTACATTGAAATCTTTGAAAATTAAAATTATTTTGAAGGATGTATGATTCTCATTATCAAATATCCACCTTTTTTTGTAATAAGAAAAGATCAAGTAATCACCCTTGTGCATGTATACATTTAGTGCATGTATCATTGTACTCAGAATCTCAGATGTTGTATTCTGTTAATTTTATTATACATTCAAATCACACGTTAGATTCAAAAATGGATCAAAAATTATATTGTCATTTGTTCTAATGCATCACAACATATGAATGAAGTGATGCACATACACACATAATTATAATAAATATTGGTAAATCTTTTGCATTTCTTATTCTTCTATTTTTATGATTTTATCCCCAAAAAACACCTGCATTTTCTTGTCTTCCCCATGATCAAGAAGAGAGACCAAGTAGAGATCAATATGAGCTTAAGGATTCGGTTTAACTACCAAATCTTGCTAATACTCCATGGTTACTCCGGAATATCCCGCAATGAAGACCGATGCATGCATCCTCATCCATCAACACTCTCTTTCTCAAATTAAGAAGTGTACGTTATTTTCATCGAGCACAAATCTGTCCCTCCAATAATTCCAATCTTTTCTTTCAAGAAAAAAAGAAAGTAAAAGCTAGCAACCACACTTAATCAATATGTAATATATATTAGATCCATCATGCCATGCATCACATTGCTCATTCTTTAATTTCTTTAGTTAAGATGTAATCATTTCTATCAAGTACTCTTTATTGTCACATTAAACTTCTTATTTAGGTAATCTGATAAGCTATCTCTTACCCCACCATTCAATATGCATGTGACGAACGATTGATCGTAGCTTCAAGCAGAATATATATACTCTCATGTGTAATTTGCATCAATCCACAAACACAGAACACAAGAATTACGTGATTCGATTGATAGCCAATTAATTAACAGATTGTTACGTTACTACGTCTACAAGCTAAGAACAAGGACATAATGATGTGATAGCTAAGTTATTTCATTCAACTACTCCACTAATATATTCTCTGAATCCATCACTAGCTATTAAACCTTTCTTTTGTTCTTTTTGTCCGTCCTAAGCTTCTCCCAGACTGACTGTTCTAAAAGAATTGATTGCAAGGGATGTAGCTTTTTGAGAGCGATATGTGCACTCTTATATTTGTTTTCTGCACTCCAATCTCCGGATCAAGAAATGTAATAAGCAAATTTTGGGAACGTGAGCACCACTACGAACTCCATGTTTATAAATCATAGAGTTTAAGACTAATTGTTAACAATCAGGCGCAGACTTCAGATCATTGGAGTCAATTAGGCAGACCATTAAAGGGATTAAACTATCTAAAAAGGCGAAAACTAAAACCTAAGTTCAAACTCGACCGAAGTTTGACTTGTTGGCCGGCCCTTGAGATTTTGATGGCTGTGGTGGTTGCCTCACTAGACTCTCACATTCAACCCTGTTCTCAATCGGTGGGTTTAACTTGAAGAACCCAAAAGCTAATCTTTATGCGATGCACCTATTACGATAATTATTAAGAGTTTGACCTCCCAAGTGAGTAACTTAAGCTTACTCATGACGACCGGCTTAGTGAAAATTTTTGCCCCTGGCCTCTCTCGATTTTGGTAGCGTTCAGTTATCAACTATGTAGTTTTGGAATTATGTTTGATTTAGTGGGTTCTTGCTGTGATATGATATGCGATGGGATCGATGCACGTGTATCCAATTAGATGTTATCATTCCGTCAATGTAAACAAAACCCTACTTGCTTTAAATCAAAGAAATACACACGAAATTTTTTTTCGATCTACAAAGTAATCCAAAAGGGATAATTGAAATTAAAATGCATGTAAAGACTTCGATCGATCAAGAAGACATTTACATAAAGATAGTAAAAGGAGCTTTTTGAATTGGAAAGAAAGAAATAACAGAGAAGGCCAAACTAAAGAGAGTACTTTTGCATGGTCTCCAAGAACTACCATCATTGAGATCTCGAGGCTTTTGAGACGAAAGGCAGCAGCTGCTTCAAATATATGATATGCCAGCAAAAACTGAGCTGGGGTATATGTGAATTTGGTCCTGAAAATGTCAGCTCGTTTAAACTCATGTGTTTAGACTCATCTTTAGAGATGGAATCTTCTAACTATTTTAACCCTAGCTAGCTTATGGATCATCATGAGTACTTCAGCTAGCTGCTGATAGAGAAACTGTACAAAAGGAAAAGGGTTCTCGTCACTTTCATCATTGCTCGTTAGAGCGATCGATCTAGCCAATAGGAGGAGAATATGTATTAGAAATTAAGACGACGAAATAATTACTTAAAACCCTTCATTAGTTGATTAAACAACATCATTACAACGTAAAAGGAAAGGTAGGTCACAAGAAAGATTGTTGCCTCATGACCCTGCAGGTCGGAAACAGACTCATCTGAACACGAGATCTTCTTCTTTTGACGCAACATTCAACAAGATACTTGATAAGTACTTGAACACAAATACAATCATCATAATAAGAGAAGCTAGAGTTGCACATAGTAATTGATTAGTTCAACTACATACTAATATATACTTCATAAGGCATGCTTAATTATATTGTAAAAACCTTTGACCACTGATTGTAAAGAAAAAGGAAGAGACAGCTGATATTGAAGTGTGAGAAAAAGGGAAAAGGTTTGTTTCTTCACTGTCTATAATTAGCTAACTGAGCTTTTATACGTACGTACGTAGACATATAGATCTGCAGCTTTGTGCATGACTGTATACAAATTGTTCCTTTGGCCTTGTTCCTATTTCAAAAGAATGTCCGACAATGGAACAAAGCAAATAAAATCGTCTTGGCACCATCAGAGATGTACTACAGTATACGTTGTCCTTGGCCTGCTTGTGTTTGTTTGTTCTTTGACCTAACTCACTGATCACGACCTTTCAGTCGCCACAGTTTCTCTTTGTCTATGACTAAAGTGGTACAGCTAGGGAAATCTCTAAAGGAAAATCACAGAACAGATATGCAATGGTAAATATAGTAATTTTGGTCAAATGATTAACGAAAGTAACTTGGTCGGTCTCTGTTAGGATGTAAGCTTCCAAGTTTTACCCACACCTTTCTGTGCATGTTATAGCTAGGTCGTAAGAATGATACTGAGTTTTACGCATGCGATTGGAGATTTATTCTTTCACCAATTTATAGGGGAAAGTCTGAAAGAGTGAAAGACTGTCCTACGATATAGCTAGATTAACAATGGTCCCGTTTCCTTTCTCTTGCAAGCCATAAAGAAAGGGATCGAAGAGGTAGTGATGTATTGCATATTCGAAGCTCGAACATCTAATATAGCTACTATTCATTACTTTTTCTTCTTCTTTTGGATCTGATCGATCTATACAAGATGTTGAAGTTGTGTCATGTATGATTATGATTACTTAATTCGTAAGGAAAATTCATATACAGCCATAGAATCTAGGTAAAATTTAGCTAGTAACCTTATATATCTACAATTTTACACTCAGTATAGTATGTTAAACATACCATCAAACAATACATATGAGCTATTAACAATTAATTAACACCTTATGTTACAAATTAATACACAAAAGGTGATAATTAATTAATTAACACATACATTACGTTACCAGAAAAACCAATGAAATTAAGAAGGAAAAAGGCTAAAAGAAGAAAAGGTTGAACACAGATCTCTGGGGATTGAAAACTATCAAAAAGGTGAAGAAACTAAGTTTACTGCAACACAAGAACTCGTCTTCGTTATAGAGTCTAGGGTTTTGTATAGTTCATTTGCGCATGGTCTAGCCGTGGGGTCACCAGCAGTACAGTGAAGGGCTAGGTTCATGGTTTCAACAATTTCATTCTGATTCTTGAACACGTGTCCTCGGATCATCGGGTCGGTCCACGCATCAAGATGGCAATCCGAGTAGCAATACCGAGCCCACTCAACGATGCTCTCGTGTGCGCCCAACTCTATGTCGTCGGGGCTTTTCCCGGTCAGTAATTCGATGAGGACTAGACCAAAACCATAGATATCACTTTTCTCAGTGATGTCTTTGCTGTTTTTAGCTTCTGCAAACAAGGCCATTAATATTTTAGAATTAGATTTAGTTACAAGAGTGTGTAGTCTATATATCATGTTGCTAAATTATAAAGCAAAAAATGAATAATATTCTTAAATATCATGTCCGAAATATAAAAAGAGACAGTAAACGTTCGTCAGTACCTGGAGAAACGTATGCAGAAGAAGCAAAACCCTTGGAGTCCCTAAACTCAGGGAGACTCAATTGAAGACGAGGCTCATTTTTTGCGTCAACAATTACTTTCTCGGGAGACACACAACCGATGACAACACTCGGAGAGCAAGAAACATGCAAGAACCGTAGAGCTCTTGCAATCCCAACGGCAATCTTCCGTCGTTGTTCCCAGTTTATCTTCCCCAGAATTTGACACAATGCTTTCCCTTCGCAATATTCGTGGATGACATATGCATTCTTTTCTGAACGACATATTCCGATCAACCGGATAATGTTGGGGTGCCGAAGGTTTCCAAATTCCACCATTTTAGACCAAAATGTTGGTGAAATTGAATTCACAGCATCATCTTTTACAACAAATTGTGCACCTTTGTTGCCAATTGCAATGATATTACCTTGTTTTGCTGCTGATAAAATATCTTCAATTGAAACCGATCTTGAAACTTTGGGCTCAAAGAATTGCATTTTCCAAATTCCATCTTCATTCTCCACGGTTTTTAGCTCCAAATCCTTTCGTCTCCGAATGTATACAATGACAAAACCAGCAACACCAAAAGCAGCTAAAGCAACGAGAAAGCAAGTGAGAATAAACCACCACGTGGGGTTGTTTCTTACGCTTTTGCTCTTGCATGGTGGCAAACCACTCGTGGTGTCGCCGCCACAAAGGTCATTTCCGGCCACCGAGCTCGCATTTATAGCAAGAAAGGCTCCGGTGGACGGCAAGTTTCCATGAAGGTGGTTGTGAGAAATATTCACTTGAACAAGCGATTCAATCACGCCTAGGTTCCGTGGAATTTCGCCGGAAAGTTGGTTGTAGGACAAATCAAGCTGACCGAGAACTGGCATCTCAGAAAGGCTGACCGGAATTGGGCCGCTGAGCTGGTTGCGGCTGAGGTCTAGGCCCACGAGCTTTTTACATGAAGACAATTGTTGAGGGATGGGACCAGAGAGCTTATTGTGAGAAAGCTTTAACTGCATCAGCTCCGATAAGTTCCCGAAATTCAGGGAGATATTTCCCGATAAATGATTTTCAGACAAGTCCAAGTTCTCGAGCTCGTCGCTGCCGAAAGACTCTGGTAAGTTGCCGAAAAGTCTGTTTCTCGCGATATTCAGCATTTGAAGTGAAGGCAGGTCCCACTTTTTGTCATCAATTCTTCCGGAAAAATTATTGCCTGAGATATCCAAGAAATACACAAGCGGAAGCTTTACAAATTCGGCCGATATTTCACCGGAGAGCCGGTTGTTTTGAACTCGAACTCGGCCTAAGCTCTTGCAAGAAGCCAGACTTTTTGTGATTTCACCTTCAAGAGAATTGGAAAAGAGGATGAGCTTGAAAAGGTTCCCCGAGTGGCATATCGTATCAGGTACTTTTCCGGTGAGGTAGTTTGTAGATAAGTCTACAACAGTGAGATTGCTTTGCTTTCCAAGATCACTCGGAATCTCCCCTGAGAACTTGTTCGACCACAGCTGAAGGACTTGCAGCCGAGACAGAGAAGCAAGGGATTTCGGAATCTTTCCGGTAAAGTTGTTTGCGAAAAGATGAAGAATCTCAAGTTGTTGTAGCTGACTAAAAAGTTCAGGAATCTCACCCGAAAGAGAATTCTCACTAAGATCAAGAGAGACAAGCTTTTGAAGACCAAAAATGGATTTAGGAAGCGGACCTGTGAGCTTGTTTCCGTATAGGAAGAGATATCGGAGCTCGGTAAGGTTTCCTAGAGAGTCCGGGATTTGGCCGGTGAGATTGTTGAAAACGAGATCGAGATGCTTCAAAGCAGTAAGCTTACCAATCTCTTGTGGGATTTCGCCGGAGAGATTGTTGTATCCCAAGTATATCAACTTTAAGCTCTTGACTTGGCCTAATTGGCTTGGAACTTTGCCAATTAGTTGGTTTGAAGCCAAAGTCAAGTACTCCAAGTTAGACATATTTGACATGGAATTTGGAATTTCTCCCGCTAACACATTACCACCAAGATCAAGAAACTTTAATCTCGAGAACAAACCAATGTTTTCGGGGATTTTCCCCGAAATCATGTTGTTACATAAGTCTAGTGTCTCCAGACCCGGAAGTGAACCATGTGGGATTTGACCGGTCAAGTTGTTGTTGCTGAGATTGAGATGTCGGAGAGAATTTGAGCTGGTGAATATGTCACGGGGAAGTTGGCCATGTAGCTGATTGTTGGAGAGGTCGATTTTTTCGACGTGGGACAAGTGAAAGAGTGAGGATGATAATCTGCCAGAGATGTTTCTTCCAGAGAGGTCGATGACGTTGACGTTGACGTGCGACGAGTTAACATCACCGATGCATGTAACGCCGTGCCAGTTGCAGAGATTGTTGGCGGTGGAGTTGCTCCAGCTTGAGAGGAAGTGTGAAGGGTCGTCGAAGATGGAAGCTTTGAAGGACAAGAGAAGCTGAACTTCAGCGTCATCATAACCATCCAAAGCACAGATATGATTTGGGAAGATTAAGAACATGATGATCAACATGCAACATATGAGACTAGTGCTTCGAGGTCTCTTCGCCATCTTCAGCTCAGATGTTATAACATCCACGTAGAAAGCACTGAAATCAGAGAGTATAAATTGGTTATTTAACAGAAAAACATGGAAAATATAGTAAAACAAATAATGAACTATATATTCGGAATCGATCTGAAGAAATAAAGTTAGAGAACTAATCAAAGAAGTTGGAGTCAAATGTCAGCAACGTACCTGAAACTCATAATAATTAGGGCTTTTGCTGCTTGAAAGATGGTGAAGATTTTGTTGAGTGAATTGGAAGAGGAGGAGGAAGGTTTGGAGTTTGGACTACTAATTGATGAAGAAGAGGGTTAGTAGTGTGAGAGAGAGTGTGTGGGAGATTTGAGTGCTTAAATAGATGGAAGATTAAGGTTCTGGAAATGGGGACGGAAGTTGCGGATAATTACGATATGGGACCTTGACTTTCTTCAGAATGATGTTTGAACACGAACGGTTGAAAGGGAAACAGGGACAGATGTTGGAAAAAGCCTCTGATTTTGTCGGGTTATTTGCTAAAATGCTCTTTTTGACTGATTGACTGGCTCACGCCATAATGATAAGATTTTTGTAACCGTTGAAAGACTTCCCAACTTTCTCATATGTAATTTCTTTCGGTAAAGTTAATTTTGGAGAAATTCTTACATAGGACAAACGTACCACGTGGTGATGAGGCAGCCCAATCAAAATTCAAAAAATTTTGAAGTGTGTATCGAAATTATCCTTACTTATTAAAATAAAATACCAAAAATACCCCCTTACATGTTCACTGATTGGTCAGTCCTACCAGCCACGTGGTACGTTTGCCCAGTGGCGGAGCCACATTGGGGCCTATTGGGTCCCGTGACCCAGTAAGCGTTATATATGTTCTAGTTTGTTTAGATGCAGTGTGATTGATCTAGCATAGTGGAAGCGTGATTAGTAGGCAACATTTGGGTCTTGGGTTCGAGCTATCATCCAGGAATAGCTTTTGTTTGTTTTTTTTTTTTTTTTTTTTTGGCCTGAACATTTATGTTTTATATATAATATATATTATGTTTTGAACATTTACATTGCTTTTGAATTACTTTTAATATAGTTATTTACAAATTGTTTTAGACAATTTAAAAGACATCATTTTGGGTTTTTTTTTCTTTTATTTGTCAATGAAATTCTTTTTTCTTTTATGGAGTTTTAATATTTTGTGAGTGCCCCACTTGATATCAAATTCTGGCTCCGCCCCTGCGTTTGCCCTACGTAAGAATCTCTCATTTTGAAGAATACAATCATCTTATGGTTTAGTTACATAAATTTTATCTTCTTTTGTATGAAGGCCGGGAAACTCCACAAGTAAATATATAACATACATACAATTATCACTTTTAGGACTTAATTACTCAAAAAAGAACCTAGTTTACTTTAATGAAGGCCTTATTTATTTTAATGAGAACTTTTTTCTAGTTACATATATATTTTACTTTAACGAGGACCTTGACATTCTAAAAAAATTCTCAAAGTGGTAACATGAGTTCTTAAAGTGGTAAATATTACATAAAATTAGACATATATAAGAAAAGTTAACGTACCATAGTTTTACCTATGAAATATAAATTAGAGAAACACGTATCAATTGATATGTTAATCACATATCCTTCCTTCAAAAGAAATTATAAATAAACAATGAGATGAAAGAGCTCGTGATTTCCTTCATTGATCGATAATAAAAAAAAGTGATCATGACAAGAGAATATGCAAGCTTCCGCCTAAAAGAAAAACTTGAAAAGGAGATAAATTAATAATACAGTTTAGACAAATTTATAAACCATTAAAAAGTTTAATGCTTCTAGCTTTCTTGACAAACATTTGTTAATTAATGATTCTACTCATTCTAGTTTTAAGCTCTGTACGTTAAGTTCAGCCAATAGACAACTATATATTCAGAACTATTTCTCTCTCCCCTAAGGCAACCAAAGAACAATAATTCTTTGCTTCCAATCCATTCAACGGCTTAGTTGGAGTTTCACTAATCATTGTTGCACTTGCATCAACCTAAGCTGCTTGTGTTGTCATTGTTTCTAAAATACTTTGCCACTTTTGTCAAACAAAATGATGACAAAAATAGAATTAATTAACAATCAAGAACTATTCTTCAAGAGCTATCTAGCTCACTTTTGTGTGTATACACATGCTGGAATAAATGGCGCTTAAAAGTAGTTCTAGTGCAGAAGCTAGCAAGGTAAACTTTGTGGCTACAGAGAGAGAAGTTGATCATAATAATGATGATGAAGTTGCGCTGCATGAAAAAAGCAGTATTATTCTCGAACCCTTTTGTTTGGACTCTACCTTTTAATAATTATCTAGGATTCTCCTTCTGCTAGAGAGAGCGAGAGAAAATAATTTGGAGAAAGAAATTAAACTTTTAGCTACAGAAAAAGAAAGAGAGTCTCTGCACTCTGCAGAGTGAGAGAGAGTACTTACAAACACAAGGAATTGAAGTATTTAGACAACAGTAGTGGGGCTAAAACTGAAGGAGGCCTGAGAGATAAGAATAAAAGAGAATAAGGCAATTCAAAGCAGAGAAATCAGAAATGAAAAGAATGAAGGACGACATGAGTTGAAAAGAGAAAGTTGAATGTCCTTGCACAGTAATAATAAACTAGCTAGGGTACGTAATCCCAATATATTCTTGGTGGCCAGGAGGGAGGAAGCGTTTTGACAAGATCCCCCGAGCACGGATTAATTTCTGGGCCTAGGAAGCCTTTGAGGACACCGTGTGATTGAACAATAAAAAAAAAAAACTAACTAGGGTAAGGAGGTAGTGGTAGAAGAATGAAGGACGACATGAGTTGAAAAGAGAAAGTTGAATGTCTTTGCACAGTAATAATAAACTAGCTAGGGTTAGGAGGTAGTGGTAGTGCTCGTGCGCACAAATGCCTTTCTCTATTCTCTTCTTGGCATGGGGACCCAGAGTCTCCTTTCTCGAAGGAATATACAGTGTGTGGTCTTTGTCATTACCAGCATGCTTTCCTCATCTCCATTTTCTAGGGTTTTACAATACTCGCTCCAGTCCCAGCTAGCTCTCCCCACTTCTCTTTCGTGAAACTTTACCTGTATTGTTTGCATATATGACCAAACACAACAGGCCTCGTGTATTTTGACGCATTAATATGCCTTGTTTAGTGCAAAGTATGTATCTAGTTATCTCTCTCACGTATTAATCATGCGATCACTTATTATAAAAATAAGAATATAAACAAATTTAATCTGATTATATTACAGAAAATTAGTTTTTTTTTTTTTTTTTATATCATTAAAACCCTATGAGGGTGTGACCTTTCCACTATGCCTCTCATGCCTAAAAAGCCACTAGAAAATATGAGTCTAAAACTCCACTTTCTATACCTAGCTAGTCTCGAAAGGAGGCGGGGTTAGTGGGCAGAAATGGTAAGTGCTAGGCTAGCTGGTAGACACAGATCATAAGCCAACTGAAAAAGACAATTTGCTTCTAAACCTCTTCTGTATGGGCACCCTTAATCAAACTCAACACTAATTGATCAGATACATATACTTAATCCCCTCATCCACTACTTGGATGTGACCATGTTAGTTTGGTCTTCTAATATATGATAAAATATAAGGATATTTTGTTATTAATTCAGTTCATAATCCTCTTTGGAGATAATATTATTATTGAAAAGCTCATTTATGCCATGATGCTGTAAAGACTAATAAGGAGATGCATTATACTCCAAAACTAGGTTTAGTGCTTCCATTTTTTACTTAAATATATAAATAAATGAATACCGCTTTTGAATTTTGATTGCATATACCTTCCATATTCATAGTTGTTTTAATAATTTTTTAAAGGGAGCTTAATTAACTTGTGATCGATTAACTGAGGTATGCATGACGAGGAGCTAGCTAGCCGACCCATTTCCCTTGAATAAGGGTCTGAATCTCTTTTGAAATTTGTAGGGCTTCATGTTCTGATAGTTAGTGGTCCAGTTCATTCACTTAGCCGGAACTTTAATCATTCTTTGCTCGTGTAATTAACTAATTAATGTCTATTATTGACAACTTTGGCTTGCACTTGTTAATTTGAGTACGTTCTTTCTTTCTTTTCTTTATAAACAACAGGCTTTTAATATGGTAATATGGACTGCAAATGTCGGGCAGAATGGTCCACTAGGTTTTTTCTAACCTAGGTTATTGAGCCACTTACCCAAATCTGATCCAAAATATGCATCAAAAGGCATATATATATATATAAACTCGGGTTTCCTAAAGATCGATCGTACGTGGCCGGTGATAGATTGGATCACTTCAAACTTTTCAGAAAGTTAATTATCAACTTATTATTAATCTCTCTGTAACCACATGTAACCCGTCAAGATTTGTTTTTGGAAGATTATTAGTTTGTAAATATAAAATCTTAATTTAAGAGTTAATTGGCCTAGTGCATGCTTTGGTAATGGACCGGAACTGGCCGGTTTAAAGTGGGAGATGATTTCACAGGCAAATTAATTTGTTTTCTTGTTAATGATGATCAAGTGGTCCAAATTTGATTCATGGTCTCATTCAAATCGTAAAGTAGATTGTATTGCACGTTTGCAATTCACATGCTAAATGAGATTTTGCACCAACTCTGTATATGAAACATCATCATCAACTATGAGTCCTAGCTACGACTAGCCGAAAAACCCATGCATAACAAAGACCAAAACGAACTATGTATAACTGCTAGGTAGTTAGGTTAGTATGCACAGGTACTTGGGATTTACAGTTGGAGTCTAGGACTATGTTAGTCGCTCGGACTAGCTAGCTTATCCCATTACTACTATACGTGCTTTGGGATATACATAATTAACATGAAGCAATCTGCTTACCCCATTTTAACTTGTCACACTGGATAACAGCTCAATCAGTTAATTTTTCAGTTAGGTTTACTACACTGTTAGTCAGTTAATTTTACTATAGTAATGTTCAGTTTTGGTTTTGTAAGTCGGTTCAGTTAGTAGTTGATGGACAACATGTAATACTTATGAGGCATGCTCGGCATGATTAATTCTTGACATGGAGATAAAATGATAATACCTTGTCATAACGAAGGTTTGGTTTCTAGTATTAGAAGGAGATGGAGTGCAGTATTGTAGTTTAGCTTTATTTTCTCATAGCTAATTAGTTTACAGATTTTGGTGATGG